>NW_025999853.1:29152441-29326406 GCF_001458135.2 Marmota marmota marmota
AAAAAAAAAAAAAAAAAAAGAAGAAGAGTAGTAGTAATAGTCAAGGGATGTAGCTTGGTTGTAAAGCCCTTGCCTTTTATGAAGGAGCCTCTGGGCTCAATCCCCAGTGGTGGTGGTGAGGATGGGCATTGCCTTTGAATAATTTCTTACATGGTATTTACTCACCTACAAATGTTCCCTCCCTGCCTTTCCCCTACTCGTGTATCTTTGAGGAACTCCTGTGCTTCTCTAAGCTATGCATCTACATTCTAGGTAGAGCAAATGGTATGCACAGAGGCACAGAGCATGTCTATTGCCCAACACTGAGCAGGGTGGTTTTCATGTTATTTCACATTATTTCACATGTGATTTTCACATTAATTCACAAATTAGATATTTTTACATCATGATTTTTTCCCATCGTTTTACAAGATGAGGAAGTTGAGTCTTGAAGTTGTGAATTGCCCAAAAGCTGTACTGGTAGAACTTGTCTTTGACTCCATATTTGCTTGGATGCCAGTGCCAACACATTGATTATCATCATTGGAAATAACTAGGATATATTCTAACACAGGGAACTTTGATGTGCAGAGAATTTATGGTGGGGAGTGAATGGAGAACACTTAAAAAGGAAAGATAAAGACCATTTGTTATGGAATCTTCTGAATGACATGCCCAAAATTCAGAATTTATTCTCCTGTTCTTTGTTAGTATTTTTGGCTGGGCACTTGCTTCCTCTATCTATACCTATTTATACAGTAACTCTCACAATTTCTGGAAAGGAAACAATTTGCCTGTTTAATATGAAATCATTAAGAGGGGTTTCTTGTTCAGGGACAAACTTATTCAAGAGTTGTAAGGTGTGTGTGGTGGTGCACTCCTGTAATACCAACTACTCTGAAAGCTGAGGCAGGAGGATTGGAAGTTGGAGACCAGCCTCACCAACTTAATGAGACCCTATCTTAAAATCAAAAGGGTTGGGGATACTGCTCTCAGTGGTAGAACATCTACAGGTTCAATCCCCAGTACTGCCAAAAGATAAAAATAAGTAAATAACACAAAATAGTAGGCATATGGTAGAATAAATAAATCCAAAATTCTTATGAGCTAAAAGGAAACTAAAGGCTAGGATCCAGAGTTTTATCAAATGATTCTTTTTTGATTGTAAAAATAATTCTAATGAAAAAATTTGTAAATGACTTTGGAGGCAAGCCAAATGGAATGGAGATGAAGTGCTCTGGTGATATTAAATTGCCATAGTCTGATCTGAGTGTAGTTAACCATGGAGAAGTTTATAGCTTTATGTTGTCTGTGAGTTTAGACTTTGCCCTGCACTAACTATAAAAGCAGATGTTATTCCATTTTCAGGTTCTTCCTGTTCTTGAAATACACATGCTTAAGGATGGGCATTGCCTTTGAATAATTTCCCACATAGTATTTACTCACCTTCTACAAATGTTCCCTCCCTGCCTTTCCCCCCTCATATATCTTTGAGGAACTCCTGTGCTTTTCCAAGCTATGCTTTAGGAATAATGTTTATTTATTTATTTTTATCACAAAAAGTAATGACTTCTTACTATAAACATTTGAAATAAAACAGCAAAGCCAAGATTATGCAAGATCAACTATAGTTTGACATATTTTCTTCCATTTTTCCTTTTTTTTTTTTTTTGGTGGTTAAACTGAGGACCTGTGCATTCTAGGCAAGCACTCTACCAACTGAGCTATATCTCCAGCCCCTGTGTTATTTTTATATGTTGTGGTTATATTATGTGTACATTTTTAACCTACCTTTTGATATATCATGAATATTATTTTATTTATTATTAAAATATCATTTTAAATTTTCTGGAGTAATTTTTGACAGCAGATATGTTAATAATCATATTTCTTTGTTAATATAAAAAGTTTATAGGGGCTAGGGTTATAGCTCAGCGGTAGAGCTCACATGTGCGAGGCACTGGGTTTGAGCCTCAGCACCACATAAAAATAAATGAAATAAATAAAGGTTTGTGTCTATCTTTAAAAAAAAAGCTTATAAACATGTTTTTAGTTTTATATCTAACTATATGTTAGTGTTTTCAGTTGGAGTACTTAGTGGGGCTTATAATTACCTTGAGTGATTGTTTTTATCTTTGATAATTACAAAGACAACACTTAAGCCACAAATTGCTTATACTACAAGTTGAAGTTTAGAATATTTAATTATTTTGATTATGGATGAAGAAATGTATTTTAGAATGAGGAATACATATTAATATTAGATAACATCTGTTTGCTTACTGGGCCTGCCTGGTACTATTCTAAGACATTTATACATATTAACTTGTTTACACTTTAGAAGAGCTCTAGGGAGGTCAATATATGTCCTATTTTATTGATGAGGAAAGCAAGGCACAGAGAGGATAAACCATATTGAATTTTTGATTTGAGAAATTAGTTGCCAGCTTTGCCCATGCTTCTACTCTTGATTGTTTCCCCCTGACTACATTTCTACTTTACACTGGGGTCAGTGTCACATTTTAGTACTAGCCTAAACGAAGTTGACATCTTATTAAGCTTGCTGCTTTCTTGTTTTTATTATTTTCTTTCCTGCTTGTTCTGATGTAAAAGTTGTATGTTACAGAAGAATGAGTGAAAGATCTTATTATCTTAAAAAGGAGTAGGTAGTTTATAATATCTGGGAGAGCTGAGAGTACAATTTATCATGGTTAATTCATATGCTGATAATCTAAAATTAACTGAATGTGAAAGACCTGAATATCTGATACAAGAGAATTCTAAAGTCAAAAGAAGTGCCATAAACTTGCTTGATTTTTTTTAAAATTTCTCAATTTCTGAAAATTCCCCAGTTGTGAGGTGTTTTTGTGAAGAATCAAAAATGCTAATATAAAGTGTTCTGTTTAATCTTAGCTCTTATTTGTAGTTCACACAAATCTGCTCTAAATCAGAGTAATGACATTCTTAATAGCTTCATATTAATATTTATCTTTATTAATGAGCTAAGAAAGTACTCTGTCATCAGCATCCAGTCTCCAGTTTGGAGATAGAAACCCCATCAATTATTAATTGAAAATTTAATGTAAAGAATTAGATAACAGAATATGCAAGCAGAGAATACTAAGACATCATGGATTTAGCAGCTGCAGGAGACAATTATCACTTTTAGAACTGGGAACAAAAAGTGTTAAAAATATTTTAGAAGCATGTTGAGGGCCTGAGGAGCCAAAGCTCAGACCTCTGAGAAGGGGCCTGTTTTCACCTGCTGCCACTTGAATCAGAGCTGTCACAGTGAAGATATGAGGCTAAGGTGAAACTTAGCAGAACAGGGAGAAAGAAAGTTTTAAGAAGCAAACTTGAAGGGACAAATCCCCTCTTCTCTAGCCTTGCAGTTTCCCTCTAGTTCTTTGTATATGATGTAGCCTGACAGACATATGATTAAGTTGACTTACTAGTAATGGTCATAGTAATTGAGAAAGTTGACATCTGGTTGGTTATTTGATAATATTGAGGAGTTATTATTTTAGTTGTAATCATATAATTTAAAGGAATCCCTTTAGAGATTGTACAGTGGTATATTTAGAGGTAAAATATGCCTGGGATTTGCTTATGGGAGGGGCAATAAATAGAAGTAAGTGTAGGTAAAATTGACAGTTGTTGAAATTGTGGCAATGGATTTTCTCTACTGCTGTATATATATTTGAAAATTTCCGGAGTAAAATGTGATTAGACTTTTGAATTGAGATTTGAATTTTGGAAAGGAATCTGTCAGAGCTAAGGAGAATAGAGGTTACAGAAATGCAAAGGCTGTAAGGTAGGAAGTTTCTTGGAGTATTCAACTTATATTGAAAAGGTATGCATAGCTAGAGTGATAGAGATGAGGAGAGAACAGGCAGGTACCAGGTCATGTTAGAGTTTGAACTTAATATTCTGAGCCACTGTGTAGTTGAAGCAGGAGACAGACTTGATTTAAACTTATGCCCAGAAAGTTTTCTCTAAGTTCTAGAGAAATAGTGGGCTTTATGTGGGAGAGGAGAGAAGGACTATTGCAGCAGTATAGAAGAGAGAACAGATGGCATTATGGGTAATGGAGAGAAAAGCTTACACAAGGACTATATTTTGATATTTTGGAAGTAGAACTGCCAATAATTTCTGTGAGAAGTAGGCAAAGGTGATAAGTAAGTTTTTGTTTAGAATAATTTGGTCAAAGTTGATGCCATGAACTAATAATATTTTACATTTCTATTTGTGTGGTAATAGAATGTCATAGAATTCAGCCTTTGAATATAGATAGTTATCAAGCCTCTTCTCTATTTGTCTCTAACATTTTGAGTTTTTAAATGCTAGGCATTGTTCTAAGCCCATTATATATATTAACTTATTTAATTGTTTTTCACAATTATATGAACCATGTACTACTATTATCTTCATTACTCATATTTAGGAAACCGAACAAAAGTATAGTAAAATCTTGTATAGTATGAGGAAAATTATATACCATGACATGTACAGTTTATCCCAAACAGGCAAAATTGGCTTAACATTTGAAAGTCAGTTAATGTGTCAGTGAATGTCATTCTATCAACAGGTTAAAGAAAAATCAAACAATGATATCAATAGATGCAGAAAAAGCATGTGACAAAATCTAATACCTATTCATGACAAGATCTCTTAGTACTGGGAATAGATGGGAACTTCCTCAGATTGATCAAGAATATCTATAAAAACCTGTACCTAATATCATTTGTTCAACAGACCATGTTAAATTATTAAGGGAAATTCCAAAAGAGGACCACTAAAAATATTTTGGCTAATGATAGTTTTTTTTTTTTTTTACAAGAAACCTTATAAAAAGTACATAAAGCTTTGAGAAGATAATATTTATGTGATCATGTCAAATAGGACATATTTATGTTCAAATATTAATCACAAACTTTTAATTCCAGACCTATATGAGTTTTGTGTGGTTTCCCACTAAATATCTCATTAGGTGACTTTCCAAAGATCCTTAGAAAGAAATATTTATTTTTCATTTATTTGATGAAATGTCAGAAAGCCAAGCCCTCCAAGTGCTTTCTTTCTGCCTGGCTTTCTTTCTTTTTAACATTTGTTCTTTTTAGTTATACATGACAGTAGAATGTATTTTGACATATCATACATATCTGGAGTATAACTTCCAATTTTTGTTGTTGTACATGATGTGGAGTTACACTGCACATGTACTCATATATGAACATAGGAAAGTTATGTCTGATTCATTCTACTGTTTTTCTGATTCTGAACTCCCTTCTATTCCCCCCACTCCTCCCTGTCCAATCTGGTGAACCTCCACTCCTTCCTCCCTCCACTGATTGTCAGCATCCACATATCAGAGACAACATTCACCTTTTGGATTTTTGAGATTGGCTTATTTCACTTAGCATGATATTCTCAGTTCCATCTCCATTTACTGGCAAACACTATAATTTCATTTTTATTTTATGGCTGAGTTTTAGTCCATTATGTATATATAACACAGTTTTTTCATCCATTAATTGGTTGTAGGGCACCTAGGTTAGTTCCATACTTTGGCTATTGTGAATTGAGTTGCTATAAACATTGATGTGGCCACACCATTATAGTATGCTGATTTTAAGTCCTTTGGTATAAGCCAAGGAGTGGGATAACTGGGACAAATGGTGGTTCCATTTGAAGTTTTCTAGGGAATCTCTATACTGCTTTCCATAGTGGTTGCACCAATTTGCAGTCCTATCAGCAATGTATGAGTGTACCTTTTCCCCCTACATCCTCACCAACATATGTTGTTACTTGTATTCTTGATAATTACCATTCTGACTGGAGTGAGATGAAATATGAGTGTGGTTTTAATTTGCATTTCTCTAATTGCTAGTGATGTTGAAGAGGTTTTTAATATATTTGTTGACCAATTATATTTCTTCTGTGAAGTACCTGTTCAGTTCCTTTGCCCATGTATTGATTGGGTTATTTGTTTTGTGGTGTTTTTTGAGTTCCTTATTTATCCTACAGATTAATGCTCTATCTAAGGTGCAAATGGCAAAGATTTCTCCCATTTCATAAGCTCTCTCTTTATGTTTTTGATTGTTTTCTTTGCTATGAAGAAGCTTTTTAATTTGATACCATCCCATTTATTGATTGTTGATTTGATTTCTTGCACTTTAGGAGTCTTGTTGAGCAATTCTGTTCCTAAGCTGACAGGATGGAGATTTGGGCCTGCTTTTTCTTCTAGTAGGTGCAGGGTCTCTAATGCCTATGTACTTGATCCACTTTGAGTTGATTTTGAGAATCAGTTGTGGGGTTCAAGATTGGGGTCTATTTCATTTTGTTACATATGAATTTCCAGTTTTCCTAGCACCATTTGTTGAAGAGGCTATCTTTTCTCCATTGTATGTTTATGGCACCTTTGTCTAGTATGAGGTAACTATATTTATGTGGATTTTTGTCTCTGTGTCCTCTATTATGTACTGTTGGTCTTCATGTCTATTTTGGTGCCAGTACCATACTGCTTTTGTAACTATAGGTCTGTAGTATAATTTAAGGTCTGGTATTGTGAGGCCTCCTGTTTTACTTTTCTCGCAGAGGACTGCTTTGGCTATTCTGAGTTTCTTATTTTTCCAAATGAATTTCATGACTGCTTTTCTGTCTATGAAGAACCTTAATAGGAATTGCAGTAAATCTGTGTAGTGCTTTTGGTAGAATGGCCATTTTGACAATATTAATTTTGCCTATCCAAGAACATGGGAGATCTTTCCATCTTCTAAGGTTTTCTTTGGTGTCTTTTTCTTTAGAGTTCTGTAATTTTCATTGTAGAGGCGTTTCATCTCTTTTGTTAGATTAATTCCCAAATATTTAAGTTTTTTTGAGGCTATTGTGAATGAGATAGTTTTCCTAATTTCTCTTTCAATTGATTCTACTGATGTATAGGACCACAGCTAATTTATGGGTGTTAATTTTGTATCTTGCTGCTTTGCTGAATTCATTTATGAGTTCTAGAAGTTTTCTGGTGGAGTTTTTCAGGTTTTCTAAATATAGAATCATGTCATTGGCAAATAGGGATAGTTTGAGTTCTTTGCCTGTTCATATTCCTTTAATTTTTTTCTTCTGTCTGATTGCACTGGCTAGAGTTTTCAGGACTATGTTGAATAGAAGTGGTGAAAGAGGGTATCTCTGTCTTGTTCCAGTTTTTAGAGGGAATGCTTTCAATTTTTCTCCATTTAGAATCATGCTGGCCTGGGGTTTAGCATCTATAGCTTTTACAATGTTGAGGTATGTTCCTATTATTCCTAGTGTTTTGAACATGAATGGATGCTGTATTTTGTCAAATGCTTTTTCTGCATCTATTGAGATAATCATGTGATTCTGTATTTAATTCTATTAATGTAATGTATTACAATTTGTTGATTTTCGTATGTTGAACCAACCTTGTTTCCCTGCAGTGAACCCCACTTGATCATGCTGCAATGTCTTTTAATGTGTTTTTGTATGCGATTTGTCAGTATTTTATTAAGAATTTTTGCATCTATGGTCATGCGTGCTTTTGGTCTGAAGTTTCCTTCCTTGATGTGTCTTTGTCTGGTTTTGGTATCAGGGTGATACTAGTTTCATGGAATGAATTTGGAAGTGTTTACTCCTTTTCTAAAAATTTCATGGAATAATTTGAGGAGGATTGGTGTTAGTTCTTCTTTGAGGGTCTGATAGAACTTGGTTGAGAATCCATCCAGTCCTGGGCTTTTCTTTCTTTGAAGGCTTTTGATGGCATCTTCAGTTTTACTGTTTGAAATTGATCTGTTTAAATTTTCTATGTCCTGATTCAATTTGAGTAGGTCATATGTCTCTAGAAATTTGTCAATGTCTTCAAGATTTTCTATTTTATTAGAATGTAAGTTTTCAAAGAACTTTCTGATTTTTGTCTGTATTTCAGTAGTGTCCATTGTGATGTATCCTTTTTTATCATGAATGTGGGTTTGTCTCTGTGTCTTCTGTTCTCTACCATTGGTGTTTATATAAGTAATTTGAGTTTTTCTTTTTCTCTTCATTAGCTTGGCTAAGGGTTTATCAATTTTATTTTTTTTTCCCAAAGAACCAACTTTTTGTTTTGTCAAATTTTTGAATGGTTTCTTTTCTTTCAATTTCATTGATTTCAGCTCTTATTTTAATTATTTCCTGTCTTTTACTGCTTTTGTTCATTTGTTCTTTTCTAGGGCTTTGAGATGTAATGTTAGGTTATTTATTTGTTGACTTTGTATTCTTTCAATGAATGAGCTCAGTGCAGTGAACTTTCCTCTTAGAACTGCCTTCATACTGTCCCAGAGATTTTGATTGTGTTGCTACTCTCATTTACCTCTAAGTATTTTTTTTTAAATTTCATCCCTGAATTCTGTTATTCATTGGTCATTTAGTAGCATATTGTTTAGTCTCCATGTGTTAGAGTAGCTTCTATTTTTCATTTTATAGTTGATTTCGAATTTCATTTTATTATGATCTGATAGACTGCATGGTATTCTTTGTATTATGATTTATTATTATTATTATTATTATTTGTATTTGCTAAGATTTTCTTTATGGCCTAAGATATGGTTTATTTTAGAGAAGGACCCGTGTGCTGCTGAGAAGAAAGTACATTCAGTTATTGATGGATGAAATATTCTATGTATGTCTGTTAATTCTAAATTATTAATTGTAGTTTTTAGTTTTGTAGCTTCTTTATTTAGTTTTTGTTTGGAGGATCTATCCAGTGATGAGAGAGACATGTTAAAATCACCCAGTATTATTGTGTTGTGGTCTATTTGATTCTTGAAATTGAGAAGGGTGTGTTCGATGTACATAGATGCTCCATTGTTTGGGGCATAAATATTTACAATTGTTATGTCTTGCTGATGTGTAATTCCCTTAAGCACATGAAATGTCCTTTTTGGTCATTGTGATTAACTTTGGCATGAAGTCTACTTTATCTGATATGAGGATAGAAACTCTTGCTTGTTTACAAGATCCCTGTGAATGATATGTTTTTTCCATCCTTTCAACTTTAGTTGGTGGATGTCTTTGTCTGTGAGGCGAGTCTCCTGGAGACAGAATATTGTTGGGTCTTGTTTTTTAATCCAGTCTACCAGTCTCTATCTTTTGATTGATGAGTTGAGGCCATTTACAATAATGTTATTGAGAAATTATTTTTATTCCCTGTCATTTTGATTTATTTCAGGTTTTTAATTAGAATTAGTTTCTCCTTTGACTGTTTTTCTAGTGTAGTTCCTCCTTTTGCTGGTTTTCACTTTTATTTTTCATTTCTTCATGAAATATCTTATTGAGTATGTTTCGTAGTATAGGCTTTCTAGTTGTGAATTTTTAAAAACTTTTGTTTATCATGGAAGGTTTTTATTTCATTGTCAATTTTGAAGCTTGATTTTACTGGGTATAGTATTCTTGGCTGGCATCCATTTTCTTACAGGGCTTGGTATGTATTATTTCAAGACTTCCTAGCTTTGAAGGTCTGGGTTGAGAAATCAGTGGAGACCTGGATTTCTTTCCCTCTAAATGTGACCTGTTGTTTTTCTCTGGAATCCTTTGAAATTCTATCTTTATTTTGTATGTTAGGCATTTTCATAATAGTGTGCCTTGGTGTGGGTCTGTTGTAATTTTGTATTTTTGGGATCCTGTAAGCCTCCTGTATTTGATTTTCCATTTCATTCTTTAGGTTTGAGAAATTTTCTCACATTATTTCTTTGAAAAGATTGTATATTCCTTTGGTTTGTATCTCCAAGCTTTCACCTATCCCAGTAAATCTTAAGTTTGGTCTTTTAAGGTTATCCCATATTTTTTGAAAGTTCTTTTCATGGTTCTTTAACATCTTTTCTCCATGATCAACTTTGTTTTCAATGTTCTGTATTTTGTCTTCGTTGCCTGAAACTCTTCCAAATGATCTAGTCTGTTGCTGATGCTTTCAATTGAATTTTCAGTTTGGCTTATTTATTCTTTCATAATGAGGATTTCTGCTTGATTTTTTTTTTCAGAATCTCTATCTCTTTATTGAAGTGATCTTTCATTTCCTGTATTTTCTCTCTGATTTCACTCCTTATATCATTCTTTACCTCACAGATCAATTTTACTATGTACATTCTAAACTCCTTCTCTGACATTTCTTCCACTGTGGTGTTGATGAATTCTGTTATTGGAATATCTTGGTTTGTTTGGGGTGATTAGTTCCCTTCCTTTTTCATTTTGCTCATGTGTCTACCCATCTAACATGCATCTGAGGCAGTAGAGTTTCCATCTTAAGGACTTACGGTGTCCCTGAAGATTTCCAGTACCAACAACAACCACTAATGCAAACAATATATAACATTAAACCAAATAATTCCTGCTATGATGTTGACGAAGTAAATTGTCACAGTAAACAGAAATGATATGTTCTGTTATTGCCTATAATAAGAATAGCAAGTTTGCCAAAGGATTTACAGTTTTGGATGGTGTACAAGGAGAGAACAGAAGTGATATTGGATGTGATGATTATGATGGAGGATGAGAGAAGACAGAAGTAAAAAACTAGAGGGCTGTAGTTGTAGCTCAGTGGTAGAACACTTGCCTTGCATGTGTGAGGTACTGGGTTCAGTCCTCAGCACCATAAAAAATAAATAAATAAAATTATTGTGTCTATCAATAACTAAAAATAAAAAAGTTAAAGGAAGAGTTAAAGAACAATAGAGATTAGCTGTTAGTAGAAGAGAAAAAGAGAATTAAGGGAAACAGGTGAGAAAAATACAAAATAAAAAGTTTAAAAATTAAAAAGAAAAAAGAATAGAAAACAGGCTGCTGGAGTTGTAGATCAGTGGTACAGCATGTGCCCAGCATGTGTGAGGCTCTGGTTTCAATTCTTAGCACCATTTATAAATAAAATAAAGGTCTATCAACAACTAAAAAAAAAGCATTTTTTAAAAAAGAGTAGAAAACAAAACTGAAAAATACTAATCAAACATCTTCGTTCTCAAAAAAACTGATCCATGAAAAATAACTGGCTTCAGAATGCTATAAATGAGAATAAAAGCAAATATGAATATGTATAAATGCCCATTAAACAAAAAAGAAAAAATAAAATTTCAATGAAAAGTTAAAGAATTGTTTCTGTTGGGAGTTCAAAAGATTCTCAACAGTGTTAGGTGGTGTAGTCTGGAGTGTGGTGCTCCACCCTCTGGATGGATTACTGTAGCAGGA
Organism: Marmota marmota marmota; assembly: GCF_001458135.2. Lineage (NCBI taxonomy): Eukaryota > Metazoa > Chordata > Mammalia > Rodentia > Sciuridae > Marmota > Marmota marmota. The sequence goes on from NW_025999853.1 coordinate 29,163,644, forward strand.
GTAATCCTGTAGTTGGAACTGCTGGATGTGGGGTTTAGGTTTAGGTGAGCTCCAAGCTTTTCGTGGAATGCCAGTTGGTCTGGAGATTTAAATCAGCGCATTTCCAAGGCCCAGCAATTGGCGAAATCCATGCTGGAAGACTGTATCCCAGGGATGTCCCTGGGGTTCCACTCTGTGGTGGAGAAGCCAAATCTTTGACCACTATATCACATGTAGACTCCACGTTTTCTGGTCTCTGGTTTAGTCTCCAAACTCAAATCTCTCCTGCCCCTGTCCTTTGGAATTCCCAGTTAGGCCCTTCTCTCCCAGCTGGTCCTGCAAGCAGCTGGATTGGAGGGGGGAGGGGGGGAGGCGGGGAAGCTGGATGGGTTTCCATGACCAGTATTCCTCTGTGTAAACCTATCTCCATGTTTGATTTTCTCCTAGTCTCTTAGGCACACTCTGTGTTTTGCAGTATTGGTTTGCCAGGCCTGGATTTCAGGCTAAACCCTGGTTATCCAGGAATCGGCTTCACTGACCCCTGCACTAGGGCTACAGAATCCTTTCTTCCTCTGTCATCCACCTGTACCTGGGAGAGATTCAGCTTCTTTCTGCATAAGGATATTCAGAGTGCACCCTATAGTTTAGTCAGGTAGAAGTGTCCTTGATCTGTAACTCTCTGTACCCAGACATGCCTCAGGCCTCCTAAAAATGCTGGTTCCTTTAATTCCCTTATCCCTCCACTTTACTCTTGGAGGGACCTCTCTGGCTGGTATCTCTGCCCCGGCAGTGGCTGTGGTGCTGAGGATTTCTTCCTTATTTTATTATATCCACCTCCTGAGTCCATGATCTGCTTTGAATGTCCAGTTTTAATTCCAGTAAAGTCCCCCCTCCCTTTTTTTTTTTTGTTCACCCCCATTGCTGAGAAGCTGTCTGTCTACTTTCTTGATTTCACTACAGAGCAGTGCTGGCCTTATTTCTAAATGGCAATATGTTTAAATTCAGATAAACTGTTTCCACCTTAAATAAACAGAACGTTAAGGCCCATGTTTCTAGCATATTGATTAAGGGCTTCGTTGTATTGATGAAATATGTCTACATGATTTTTCTTACAGAAGAGATTAAGTTTTGACATTAGTGGAGTATTTTAAATGATAAATTGATTAGGGCAAAGATATTTTCATCACATTGTCCCAACATTTTTAATTTTGTTGAATTCAAATTTAAAACATTGAACATTGAACATCAAATTGTCAGACTGACTATTTGAATGTAATGTTTTTTTCTTTTTTCAGCTAGGTTTTTCCTGAAAAGTAACTTAGTATTCAGTACTTATTTGGCATGTAGGATTAAGATAATTATTAAGAATGGAGCAAAATGTCCTGATGGAGTAATTCCATTTATAATTGTGTTTTCTCCAAGAACTCCTAGAATTCTGCTATAAAATCACAAAATATTGAGAAGTATACTTAAATATTGGAGTTAAAACTCATGATAACCCCTTTTAGAATTGGGAGGTACAATTTCAATATTCAGTACTAGAAACTGCCAAATTTTTTCTGTGAGCTTTAAGAAAAACCAGTTACAGTAATTGTTCTTACCTTGATAGTTTACTAATAATAACTCCCTTTGTAATATTTGGTGTCTCAGGAAACATCATCATCATCATCATTGTCATTATTTTTGTTCAATGGAATTTTTCAGAATGAAATTGAAGAGAAGATATTCTTAGCATTTTGAAACCTATAGTTTTCTCCCTTTTCATTCTTTCGTTCTGTCTTTCCCCTTGTTTTTGCTTTTTCTTCTTTCTTTTACTGGGGATTGAGTCCAGAGCCATGCACTTGCTGGGCAAGTGTACTTCTGAACTACATTACCAGCTCTTTTTATTTTTTTATTTCTTGAGACAGGATCTTGCTGGATTGCTGAGGCTGGCCTCAAACTTGAGATCCTCCTGTCTCAGACTCCTGAGTAGGTTGTTATTACAGATGTGTGTCACCACTCAGGGCTCAAACCTATTGATTTTTGTATAAAGAATTTTTATTCTTACTAATTGGAGTTTTTTGTGTATGAAAAAAATTAGTCACATATAAGATGGGGATTTTCATGGTAAAATATATTTATCTACTCTGTTTTTCTCTTGGTTCCTGGAGCAGATTTGATTGTTTGGGTTTTTTATTTCATGTTAACAGTTATAAATAAGCAAACTTTTTTATAATTTAGTAGCTTTCTCTGCATTTTTCCCTTGATCTTGTCTTATACACTGTTAAATAGTTCTTTAAAAGCTTTTCTTTTGTGTTAGAATTGTTTAAATTTTAAAAAAGGAGGGTTGGGCTGGGGTTGTGGCTCAGCGGTAGAGTGTTCACCTCGCACACGCAAGACCCTGGGTTTGATCCTCAGCACCACATAAGAATAAATAAGTGAAATAAAGGTATTGTGCCCAACTACAACTAAAAAATAAATATTAAAAAAAAGGAGAGTAACCCCCCGAATTTGCTGTGGTTCAAGGAATGAAACGGTATGTTTAACAGTTTCCTTATTTCAAACACACACCTATAGATAGCATTTTGTATACTGGTAGGTTAAAAATGTTGACATTTTTTTCCTTAGGAAAGTAACCCACTAAGGACAAAGAAGGGAATTTTTATCCATATATAAATAACTTATTTAGCAGCTTCAGTCTTTATTCCATGTATCTGATTAAAAAAAAAAAAAGAACTCTTGAGTTACTCAGCATAAGGACAGATTATCGAAATATTTGTTAGAGATGATTATTAGAAGGAGAGATGTTATGTACATATGTTTCTTAGTTAAGTTGCATGGGTACAGTGACCCTATTTCCCAAACTAGTAATCAAGAATAAGATCTGATGACAACATAGTATATTTGAAATTTGATTGATCCCGGAAGAATAGACATAGCTCTTTTGTGTTATATGAAACTTTCCTGCCATGTAAAGAAAGTTTGAGGACTCATTGACTCATAAACTATTATGCAGATTAAATTTTGTTGTTTTAAATTCCATTAATGTTATTGTACAGGAAATCTCCAATTTAAGATTATTGGATTTACATCTTGTCTCTATTGTATTGGGATTTCTGTTCATGTTTCAGGTCAACAACTTTTAGGGATAGTGTGTGACCTTACCAACTTGCTGTCCTGGTACTTGTCTTCTTCGTAACCTTCCTTTCTTACCATTTGTTTGAGAAGTAACATGCTGAAGGGCTGCCTTTTGAAACAGAGATACCTAGAGAGAAGAAATGCTGGTTTTAATATCCTCCTGTGTCCAAGGAGACCTAGTAGCATAAGAGTAAATTAATTAACTTATTTAAGGAAATAAATTTTCTTTTAGCTTGAAACAGTAAATGAAAAACTTAGTGTTTACTGTAGGAAAAATCAAGCAGGAAAAAGCAAGATAGTATAAAGCCTATGGTATAAATGTATCAGTAATCATCAGTTTATGGCCAATTTTCTTTCATCCATTCCCTCAACCCCTATTATTTCTAGGCAAGTCTAGATATCATATATATAAATTTCATTTACAAATAATATGAATTTATGAATTCATTTTAGGGATAACCACAATACCATTATTATATGTAAATAATTCCTTAATAATAAATACCTAGTCATTGTTTAAATTTCCATGATTGAGTCATACCTTTTTATATTTTGTCCAAATAAGGACTATGCTGGTTGCTGTGACTTAACATTCTTTTAATCTTCACATTCTGTTTTATCTTTTTGCAACTCATTTATTGAATAATGGTCAGTTGTCGTTGAGTTTTCCCATAGTCTGGATTTTGCTGATTGTATTCCTCTGGTGATACTTAATGTAATTCTTTGAATTGCTTTATTTCCTATAAATCAACAGATGTGAATTAAACTAGAGGTTTGATCAGATTCATTCAATTTGTTTTAGCAAGAATACTTTATAGGTGGTGTAAGTCTGGTCAGTTCTCTTTCTGTAATGTTTGCAGGCATTGGTTAATTGCCTAGATCAGCTATCATCAAACTTTGAAGTCTCAGGATTCCTTTATATTCCTGAGCATTATTGAGTAATCAAAAGGTGTTTTATGTTTAAATATCATATCTAATAGTATTTTCCTTATTAGAAACTTAAAAGTGATAAATTTTAGAAATGTTATTCATTTTTAAATGACAGTAATAAATTTATTACATATTTGCCTCAATGTATTTTTGGGAAAACTATTCTTTAAAACAAAAACTTAGGAGATTGACATCGTTACTTTTTGTAACGTAATTTACAAAACATTACGTTTTGTAAATTTCTTTATTGCCCAGCTGAAAACATGTGGGTTTTAACATCTGGTTCATTCTTTAATTTGTTGTGATATCACAGATCACACACTTAATGTAAATCATGAGAGAATGAAGGGTTAAAAATATCAGGTAACAGCATTATTGTGAAAATAGTTTTCATGTTGTAGACCAGAGTTACTTGTACTGTGCTTTGGGAACTGCTGGTTTAAGTTCATTTTTATTAGTGGTTGTAAGATGGAAATGTTTTTTTCTAGGCAAGTCTAGATATCATATATATAAATTTGTCATTTTGTATTTTATAAATTTCCTTTCATCAGTGTAGTTCAGGGTTTGTATAGCTTGTAGAAAAAAGGTAGGCTAAATGCTTGCTTCCTTTCTTAAGGAGATGGAAGGTTTACATTTATTTAACTATATAAGAAAGAGATGAGAGAGAACTAAGTCCAGTTTGTACTATTTGAAACCACTTATACCTAGAGAGTTCTACAAATGAAAGAAAGTCTCCTCTAATACATTTGAGTTGCCTTCTTAAATTATTAAGATGCAGTTTTTATCTTACAGGTTGCTTAATTTACTAGTGTATCAAATAACATCATAATGTCTTTAAGAAACTTGCTGGAGGAGTCTAAAATGAATTGGAATCCTCCAAGTTATAAATGATGTCACCTGTTTGCTTTCTTATAGAAATGTTGTAAAGATTAATAAGATAATGTCTGTGAATAGTATAAAATGCTTGTTTATTGTGAGCTATGTTACTGTTAACTCCATCAGAGGAAAATATATAAGCCCTATAAGGGATGTCAAGTTTTGCTGTAGTTTGATTTTGGAAAACGGAACTGTTTAATCTGCTTCCAGGATTACTTTTAAAATTTGAACCCTCTTGAAGCAAGACAGGGAGTTGTAAGCTGTCAAAAATGATAAAACCCAGAGACTAAAACTTGGAATGGAATGAAGTCTAGAGAAAGGAGATGTATGTCAGAGAAGTGTAAGCAGTGGATTAATTAGGCATAATAAAATTTCAGTTCTTCAACACAAATGAAAAGGGAAGGTCATTTTAATTCCATCCATGTATATACTTGTAATTTCCTGTACTTAACAATTTTTATTTTAATTGACTGCTGGAGCTTTTATGATACAATAGAAATATGTTGAGACGAGTTTATTGAGCCAACTATCTATAGATCTTAAAATATTTGGCAGTTTAAGTACTTAATTAATGTGGGTTACCAGTGGGAAGGATGTAAGTTGAAGGATGGAAGGAAGCTGAACCAAATAGAATAATCTGTCAGCAAAATAAATCTTTTCCAGTTAGACTTAATCTCTTGTTATTTTTGGACCTGATGAAAATTGTTTTGGAGATAAGAACTTAATAGCACGGTTATAGCTTGAAGATCTGTTTTAGTTACATTTTTGTAGATTATAAGAAAAATAAAAAGTAAATATAAATGATTTTTGAATTTATAAAATTTATTTGAAAAAAACCGTATATACATTTTTAAAGAATTTTATGAGAAATACCACCATTCCAGATTGGAGAAGAAATTAAATCTTTCTTTTATTGTTTTAGCTTTTTTCTTAATTCATTGGGGTTACATAGCAAGCTTCAGAGCTGAACCCTAAAATATAACTATTGTTGACATTTGGAGAAAGATTTATTGAACTGCTATTCCCTCCAAATTGGAAATTGAAGCGTTATTGTCTGGGGTCAATTTAAAAAAATTTTTTTTTAAATTTGTTTTATGTAAATAGTAGATACATATTAACTGTGCGTACACAATTATCAGTATGTTTTCTTTTCACATGTTTTTTAAAAATGTACACTTTGAAGCTTTAAAGAAGTCTACTCTGACCTTCAAGTAATTTACTGTCATAGTTGGGACTTTATTTTAAATATTGCATTTAAAAATGTTGACTTTCTAAAAAATAGTTTATAACCCCAAACAAGATAATGGCATGGATTTAGAAACAGGCAAAAATGCCTTTGTAATATCATACTAGTAAATACAGGTTTGGTGTAAAATTTTGATGAAAAATTTTGGTAATTAATGGCTTAAAAGTACAGCATGATTCTAACTGGTCAAGAATTTAGAGAAGATTCTAAATAATAAAGAAAACTTTTTGAGTGTTTAATTTAATGTGCATGTGCGGTGCGTACACACACAGACACACACACACACACACACAAACTTTTTAACTGAAGGAGAGTTTTGCAAAGGTGGAGTGAAAAAAGAGGATCCTCCTTTAAAAGTAAACTCACTTTTTAAAAAGTTGGGCTGTAGTTGTAGCCCCAGCCCTTGAAGTTATAGCCTCTTATGACTATTTTAAGAAGATTCAGTTTGTACAGCTCTTAAGAAAATAATCCTTTATGAAAAGAAGGTAAATAGTCTTAAATTTCTCACTAGGCCTAGTTATTGTTAATGGCAAATTTATGTTTGATATATAAGATGGACTACTTTTAAGCTATTTTCTTTGACCGTTTCATATTTGTCAATAACTAATGCTTTTCCCAGAATTTATATTTGTATATGCTTTGTATTTGGATTTGTTTTGTCAGTTTATTACATTATAAACACTATCATTCATTTTTGTGTGTGTGGTGCTGGGGAAAGAACCCAAGGCTTGGTATATGGGAGGCAAATGCTCTATCACTGAGCTACATCCCCAGCCCTCATATATCTTTGTTTTTTTTTTTTGATATTTTATTTTTTTAAACATTTTTTTATAACTTACTTTATTATGTGGTGCTGAGGATTAAACACAGTGCCTCATATATACTAGGCAAGTGCAAGTGCTCTACCACTGAGCCACAATCCTTATCCTCATGTATCATTAACTGAATTGTTATGAAATCACTATAAGCAATATAACTTATTTCTCTTACAAGTTCTCACATCAGAAGTTCATAGTGAGCTATTTAAAACAAATGTTATTAAACTTTATTTGCCTGAAAATCACTAAGGGAAATTTAGTAAGGCTGTATGCCTTACTAAATAGGCCTGATTAATCTTCTTTTAAAAAAAATCTCCCCAGTTAATTCTCATGAAGGTAAATCATTAACAATGCTTTTGAGAAACTTTGATTTACAGAATTTGTTAATAGCCTCATGTTAATGGAAACAAATTACCTACTTCAAGTCTTATTTGCTTTCTTTTCTTTTTATTTCTGATTTAAGCAATTTTAACATGAGCACTTTTATTTTATTGTATATATTTGTGGAGTACCATGTAATATTTTGATACATGTATACATTGTATAATGTTCAAATTGGGGTGAGCATATCTAATTAAAATACTTAACATTTCTTTGTGGTAAAAACATTGAAAACCTTTTCTTCTAGCTTTTAGGAAAACTACAGAACTTTATAGTCACTTTCTTGTCCACTAGGACAACCCAGACTTATTTCTTCTTACTAGCTATTACTTAGTACTTATTGACCCTTTCCCTAACCCTCCTTCCTCTCTACCTACTCTCTCCCCAGCCTCTATATCAACTTATGTGAGATCAGGTTTTTTAGATTCTACATATAAGTGAGTTCATGCAGTACTTGTCTTTCTATGCCTGGCTTACTCATTTAACATAATGATCTCCAATTCTATCCATGTTGTTGCAAATAAAAGAACTTCATTGTTTTTTCTTATGACTGAATAGTATTCCATTCTGTATTTATACAACATTTTCCTTATCCATTTATATAGACACTTGATTGTTTCTTGGCTATTGTGAATAGTGTTGGAATAAACATAGGAGTGTAGATGTCTTTTTGACATATTGAACCCAGAAGTGGGTTTGCTGCATCATATGGAGTTATATTTTTAATTTTTTGAAGAATATCCGTACTGTTTTCCATAATTGCTATCCTACTTGGTGTTCCTATGAAGAGCATATGTAAGGACTCCTTTTTTTCCACATCCTTACCAGCATTTACATTTTGCCTTTTTAAAAAATATTTTTTAGTTGTCAATGGACCTTTATTTTATTTATTTATATGTAGTGCTGAGAATTGAACCTAGTGCCTCACACATGCTAGGCAAGTTTCCACTGAGCTATAACCCCAGCCCTACATTTTGTCTTTTTGATAATAATCATTCTTTAAGGAGTTAGGTGATATTTCATTGTGGTTTTGGTTTGCATTTTCTTCAGATGAGTAATGTTGAGCAATGATGTTAAACATTTTTTCATATGCTTTTTGGCCATTTATATATCTTCTTTTGAGAAATGTCTGTTTAGGTCTGTGGCGTGACTTTAAAATCAGATTATTTTTGCTATTGAGTTGTTTTGAGTTCCTCATGTATTTTGGATATTAACTCTTGATTAGAGGTATAGTTTGCAAATATTTTCTCCTGTTCTGTGCACTGTCTCTTCATTCAGTTGTTTCTTTTGCTGTGTAAAAGTTTTTTGGTTTGATATAATCTCATTTGTTTATTTCTGTTTTTGTTTCTTGTGCTTTTTGGGTCTTGTCCAAAATATTCTTTCGCATTCTAGTATCATGAAGAGTATCCCCTATTTGGATTATTTTTCTTGACTTTCATTTTAAAAATCTACTTTTCTTATATTTCTTAATTCTTATTCTTATATTTCTTAAGATTACTGAACTCTAGGTACCTGGAGTGTGAAGATGGAAAAAGAAAGCATCCAGAAAATTCTGTTTTAAAATGCTAATCATTAATTACAAGGCCATAAAGAAAATGCTATGTTTTCATGCTGTCATTATAAATTAAAAATAGCTACCCTGGGGCTGGGGATGTGGCTGCGCGCTGGCTTAGCATGCGCGGGGCGCTGGGTTCAATTCTCAGCACCACATAAAAATAAAATAAAGATGTTGTGCCACCAATAACTGAAAAATAAATATTAAAAAAATTCTCTCTGTTTCTCTCTTCTCTCTCCTCCCTCTCTCTCTTCTCTCACTCTCTTTAAAAAAAAAAAAATAGCTACCCCCTTGTTTGAGAACTCTTATGTGGCAGATATTTTGGGTAAGTGCTTTTATTTAATCCTTAATCTAAAATAGGTAGATGAATCTTTATTTCACTGAGAAACCTATCCACCTTCCCTAACTTTACACAGCAAATAACTGATGGTCCTGTTTATTTTATGTTTATTTCACTCTAAAATTCATCAACTTCAGTTTTTGTGTAATACAGTGAGTGGACAGATATTTAGCAGTGTGAAGCTTTCTTCTTTGGTATGGCTATGGAATCCCAATCACTTTCTGGGTTTATCAAGTTTTTCCACAGGAGGTATGGAAATTTTCTGAGATTCTTGATGTTGTCCTGTTTCTTTTTCCTGTCTCTTGTAGAGTTTTTTATTCATATATTTTAGAACTATTTCTGTATCTTCTCTGCCCTCTAGGAATAGGCATAATGGAAAATGAGTGCCATTTTATAACTTGGAAGTTTTCAGATGTGTAAGTAGACTTTATGTGATTTGGTTTAAGCTTTATGGATTTCCCACTCTGGAATCCATAAAGAGCTAGGATTCTACTTTGATCTCTGTATGAATGATACTTTTGCTTCATAGAGGGGATAGAGGGAGGCAAGCAGAACTGTTCATTGAGTTCAGCTTGGAACTCCATCATTAGTCAAGGGTTCAGGACTAGAATGTTAGTAGAAGCAAGAGATTAATAATTGCTAGGTATCTAGATTTCCTCATACAGTAGGTACAGTAAGAAGTCATAGGCCAAGGACTAAAAGATCTCTGACTTGTTTCTAGCTGTACAACTCTGAGCAAAATGGCATGACAGCCTTTTGCCAGGGTTGTTGGGAGATTAATACAGGATACTCTCTGTAAGAACTGTTTAGTTTAATGTAAAGTTGTATCCCTGCAAATGAGTTGCAATATGGTTTTTCTCCTTTTTCAAATCTTCAAGCACTATTGTTCTTACTGATGAGATTTTTTGCTGTAATTCAGATAATGTGTCCTGAGTCCCAACATAGAGTAGGACTCTTTGAAAAGATTATTTTTTAGTTTGAGAATCTTTTCTAACATTTTTGAGTGTCGTTATTTAGATTATTGTTAAAGGTATTTTTACTTTTGCTTTTTGCTGCTTTTCAGTTTTACTTTCTGAATGATTAACCACCCCATAACCACCTTACTCTGAACCCTGTAGTCTTTGAATTCATATTAAATTTACTGATGACACATAAGCTTTTCATAGATGCTTATTCAAATAAGTGTTTGAATAAGCATCTATGAAAAGCATATGACACATAAGGGCAGGTTTTTTTTCTTAGCTATAAGTATATATTTACTATTGGTATTAATTCTGTAGTTGTATGATTCCATCTTTTATTTTATTTTGGTACTGGGGATTGAACTCAGGGGCACTATATACTGAGCTACTTCCCTAGCCCTTTTAAATTTTTATTTAGAGACAGGCTCTTGCTAAGTTGCTGAGGCTGGACTCAAACTTGTGATCCTCCTGCCTCAGCCTCCTGAGTTGCTGGGATTATAGGCACGGGCCATCAAACCTGGTTGATTCCATTTAAAAACAACCACAACAACAAAACTATAAAATGTTTTTTGGCCATCCTGCTAGATCTCAAGTCTAATTTATAGGGAAAAGGTCAAACTTAGAGATAATGATTTGTAACTAGTCTCTAGCAGTGGTTCACAAACATTATTGTACATCAACCTCACTTGAAGGGCAGTTACAATTTACGTTGCTGAGGTATACCTGTGTTAGTTTTTTGTCACTGTGACAGAATGCCTGAGAAAATCAACTTCAAGAACAATTTATTAGTCTCACTGTTCTAGAGGTTTTAGTCCATGGTTGGATAGCTCCATTGCTCTGGGCCTGAATGCTGACCATCATGGTGGAGAGGGTGTGGCTTTGGAAATCTGCTCACCTCATGGCATCTAGGAGCAGAGAAAAGAGGGCTGGGGATCAGATACAGTCTCCAAGGGTATGCCCCCAAAGACACACTCCCTTCAACTAGGTTCCACTGCCTATGGTTTCTACTACCTCCCAAATTGTCCATTCAAATGAATCCATCAATGGATTAATTCACTGATGAGGTTAGATTCTTTCACAATCCAGTCATTTTCTAGAAGCCCCGTCTCTGAACATTGCTGTATTGGAGAGCAAACCTTCAACACATAATCCTTTGGGGAACATTCCAGATCTAAACCATAACATTATTCAAACAGTTTCTGATTGATTAAAGCTGGGTTGGTGTTTGAGAATTTGCATTTCTAACATGTTTCCAAGTGATGCTGTTCTGGGGATCGCTCTTTGATAACTAATTATATTAATTAAACCATGTAAGAATAGACAGGTTACCCACGGAGGTAGCTTGGATATAAAAGAGTCAGGGTCTACAGGCTAAGCATGTTTAACACATGAAGGCAGTGGATGGATGTAGGTGGGTAGGGTGATGTTCTGATGTGGAGGAGTTCAGCTAGTTAGATGAAATTGGGAAGTCCTGTATAATATATTGCTCTCTTAAATTCAAAGTACACACTAGAATAATCAAAGGATTTGAGAAGTTCCTGAGAAGGAAAAGCAAAAGTTTTGAAGTAAAGTTATGTGTTACTGCCTTGAGAGCAGAAGGAGGGGGTTGTACTTTATTGTTTCTTTCTAGGGCCATGCAGAGAAGGTGGAGATGTTATTGGGCAAAAGCAGAGTCATTTGGATTTTTACCAAAAGAATATTTACCAGTCAAAAGGTTTTAGAAGAATTTCCCAGTTCTGAAGCAAGCCAGTTTTTCTGTTTGGCTGTGTTTGGGAATCACTGATTAATACAGGTATTTGTAGTTTTTATAGGTGAATATAAGACATAGTCTGTACTCTGCTGTAAGTTAATTTTCACTTTCACCAGATGATTTTCTTCGGGGTCTGGATTGATGATGTACCACTGAATCATTTTAATTGTGCAAGTGCAGAGGTTTATGCCTTTTGTGTTTTATTATTTTCAGTTATATCTTTTTGCATTCAGTTTCACAGTTTTACTCTGATACACAGTAAAAGGGGAGCTGAATAAAGGCCTTCACTTTTAATCACTTTAGCAGATTAGGTAGGCATGAATGTAAGGAATTTGTAGTCTTCAGTTCACTGAAACCTTTGTATTTCCTTGCCTGGTTCCTTAACACTAGTCCTATCTTGACTTTTGAGCACTTGCAAAGTGAAGGATCTTGAATTGAGTTGTACTGTGTGTATAAAATACACATTGGACTTTTCAAAACTAGTTATGAAAAATATTAATATTGAATTACTAAAATATTAAAGTATTAAACCTCAATTTTTAAAATAAATTACATGTTGAAATGATATTTTTCATATATTGGATTAAATAAATACATTATTAAAATTAATTTTACTTGTTTCTTTTTGTTTTATTAATGTGGCTCTAGAATGTTTAAAATTATATGTATGTTTTATAAGTATATTTCTTTTCTCTTTTTCTTCTATTTTTGGGAATTGAGCCCAAACCCTTATGCATGCTACTCATGTACTCTAGCATTGTGCTAGATCTCCAGTACTTTATAATTTATTTCTGTAGGACAACATGGATTTAGAGGGGACAAGAGTCACAACAGCAACATTCAAATTCCAATATTCAGGCCTTTATTAGTGGACAAAACCTTTGGAAGAGGGCTGGGGTTGTGGCTTAGTGGCAGAGCGCTTGCCTAGCATGTGTAAGGCACTGGGTTCAATTATCAGCACCACATATGAATAAAATAAAGGTTCATGAACATCTAAAAAATATTAAAAAAAACTTTGGAAAAAAAGTTGAACTAGATAATGAATTGCAACATTATTAAAAAGTTTAACACAAATCTGTTATCTTTAAATGACTTGGCAAAAGCAATTTGCGTAGGTAGTTTAAAGATAGAGTAGTAGAGAATCTTCTGTAAATGTTAATTATAATATATACTTTTAGTAGAAAATCATTTGTTTCATGAGTCCTTTCCTCAAGCAGGCAAGGTAGGTCATAGATTAAAAAAAACAAACAAACATAGCAGTCATTAGTACTCATGTAAATAGGGCTTGGCAGCTTAAATGAAATGCACATGATATAATTTGATAATATGGACTTCAATTTTGGTAATTATGAAAAAAAACAGTGTTATGCCACTTATAGATTTATTATACAAGCCGATGCTTTTCACATTGCCACCAATACTTCTGGGCATGAAAAGATATAATTCTATATTGTAAGGTGCTTAAGTTGTACTATTATGGATACTTAGTTCTTTGAAGACTCCTGTCCTAGTTCTTTGAAGACTCCTGTCCCCCGAATCATTGAATACTTTTAGTGCTTTTATGTCACATATATACTGCATCTCTGCAAACTAGAATGCCATGGTATATTTTAAGAAAGAGTATGTGTATCTTAAATGAGAAATCCAGCTTCTGAGATAGTAAAAATTTATTAGATCAGGTATGTCTTAAGGGTCTATATGACTATATGAGTTTTGGATATAAATAGGAGAATATAATGTTATTTGCTTGCTTTTTTTTCCTCTTTTATATTCCCTTTCTGACTATTGTTACGTGGAGCTTACTTCTGTTGCAAATTATCTCCCTCTAACCTGTACTCCAGCTCTCAACTCTTCCTATGTATGGGAACACCCAATACTTTTGGTTTCTTAATTGCAGCTTTTGAAAATAAAATTTTAATTAATAGTATTTTGTGTATAGATATAGTAACCAAATTTGCCAGATACTTCAATACAGTTTATATCCTGGGTCCTACACTCTCCAAGCTTCAGCTTCCTCACTTTTAAAACGAGGCTAGTATTTATCTGTGTTGATATATGCATTAAGAATGGTAATGACTACAGCAATTGAAAGCTACGTTTATTACTAGACATCATGTCGTTGGTATCATGATTATTCCTGTTTTATAAATGAAGTAATTGTTGTATCTGAGATTCAGACTCATCTCTCCTGTGTTTATTGACTTTATACCCTAGCACCCTTGACCACCATATCATTTACCACCCAAGGTACTCATTAAATGATAGGTTAAAACTAACAACAAAGAAAACCATAAGAGCAAAAACTTATTTAATGGATGGGACAATAGTTGAATAAGAAATATAAAGGGTAGATAATTTGTCCAAGGCCAGTCGTCTAGGAGATGAGGTAGAAAAACAGATTCAAGTTTTGGTCTTTCTTACTAGGCAAATGGTTTAATAAAGCCTAGTTTATCTGTAAAATAGAATAATTATCTTGTTAAGGGTTGGTTAAAATGTAACTGCTTAATATAGTGTCTGACTCATAGATATTTAATGAATTTTAGCAATGATGATGATTAGTATCATAACTAGCTAAAAAACAGTACATCCATAACAAATCTCTTCTTCACTTGCTTTTAATTCACTAAACTGTCCTTTGTATAATATCTTTTTAATGATATAAAAATCATTTTTATTCCTAAACTTGTACTTTTTTTCTGTCTCATTGTCACTCAGATTCCTCTGATTTGTGACCTCCCTATGAAATTAGTGTCCACTTACTGCAATTTGCATTTAGACTAGAGCAGTTCTTGCTATGAACACTTAATTTTGGGGGTGGTGGTGGTGCTTGAGGACAGAACCCATTGCTAGTAGGTAGGTGCTGTACCAGTGATCTACGCTCATACTCCCCAACACTTACAAATGTGTGTTCTTTCTCTGTCTTTATATGTCTATTTCTCTTTTTAGTTACGCCACCTCTACCCCCACCCCATGCTTTCATTCACTTCTGTTTTGTCCTTCCTTCCATGTGTTTCACAACCATCTGTAGTAGTAAATAATTTTTGGATACTATGATAAATTATCCAGTATGCTATAATCCATACAGTGGTAGATTAGTAGAGTCCCTTGCCTTTGAGAAGACAGATATTAAGTAAGTGGTACTGAGTTGGATGAGTGTTACAAAAGGGTAAGTATAGAGTAATGTTCATAATTGTGCTTCTGGGTCTAGCCATACCATTTCCTTGTTAGAAATAATAATTTCCTTGCCTTGTTAGAAATAATAATTTCCTTGCCTCCCCCCAATCCTACTGTTGTAACAAACTCTCCAGGTATTGTTGATGCATGCTAAAGTTTAAAACCTTTTGGTATTAGCTATTATAAAAGTATATAACGGAGGGAAGTAATTTTGACTGTGAGAAGGAGATGCTGCTATTGTGGTGGCTTGTGGTTTATGTGTGGTTATCACCAGACATTGATTCAAGCTTTGCTGTCTTTCATTCTCCTCTCTCCCTCTATTCTCTTTCTCTAGATGCAACCTGGCTAGCAGTGTTGTCTGTTGCTTGTTTCTATTTCTATCATCTTGAATTGTTACGTGGTAGTACTTAATAATTTCTTTCTCTGCCTCATAATATTTTCAGTTGATTAGGAAAGAACCAGATTCTGTTGCTACATGAGGAAGTTTACCCCCAAGTAAAAGCATTTTTATCTGTGCTGTTTCCTGTTTCCCTCATTTCATTTTCCCTTGCTATTTTTGACCTTTAAAAAAAATATTAGTTGTAGTTGTACACAGTATCTTTCTTTCTTTCTATGCTGAGAATCAAACCTGGTGACTCACACTGTACCACTGAGCCACAACCCCAGCCTTCTGTTCTTGATTTTAAGACAACTCACTAGCTGATTGCAGACTTTCAGGTACTAACATTTATAATCTTTATACCTATGTTTTGTTCATTTAATGGCTAGTTATGTCTCCCAAATTGTTAACATGGGCCTAGCACTAAATTCAGTGAGAAGTATATTGTTTTCAGCATTTTCTTTTTACTATTGTTTCTTGTAGCTTTGTCTAATAAAATAGTGGATTATGAAGAATGAATCTTTTTTCCATGTCTTCACTTTTCCACACGGTTGCCTTTAATCTGTCTTCTTTTGCACAGATTTGTAAAACTACTTTTGGGGAATATGTAGTTTTTTAAACCCAAATATTTTCTTTTGTTAAATATCAGAAAAGAAAAAAAAATGTAAACAGGATGGGCCACAGACGGAATCTTTTATAAATATCACAAAATAATTTCTTAAAACCTAATGTTCTGTTTTATCAATGATAGAATTTTTAATTAACTCTCAAGCCACTATAGTTTATTTTTCTCTAGAGTTGCACAAGAATGCAATAAATACTCTTGTGATTGCAGATAAAAATGTGCATCGTTGTAAAATGGGATTTACTGTGAAAAATTTTATCTAACAATTTAGACTTATTTAGGGATTGATTGGTTAGTTTTGATAATATAGTGGATTAGTAGGCTTTTTCTAGTCATGTATTACTCTGTACAAATGTAGATTAGGCTGCTGATGAGGTAGAATGCAGAGGCAGTGTTTGTAATGACATGAACAAACAAAGCCAATCTGTATTTGTTAACGTATATGGTCATATTTGACTTTTTGCTTCTTCTTTTAACTAATGTTTAAATGCTTTTGTTAAAATATATTACAATAATTTTTTAAAACTTGATTTTAATTTTTTTTAAATATGTGAGTCAAGACACTTGATAAAATCTATTTTAAGCTTTTTTTTCTTTTTGAGATATTTAGTGAATTGAATGTCTCTGCAATTATGTTTGTTTACTTTGAGGGGTAACTGGTTTATACTATTGAAATTTTAGGGTTATGTATTTGTTTTGAAGATTGATTGCTTAATTTAATTTGTTGAATTGTGTGTAGTGATGATGTGCATCTGGATGTAAACATAAGTTTTTATTCTAATGTGAGGCAAAAACAAGTCTTGTTTTTCTGCTTGGTCGTCTGATAGGAGGAACATAAATAACCCTATTACTTATTAAAAAGAAAAATTAGAAGAATTTCAAGTATTTTGTTTCCTCTTAAACTTAGATGGGGAGATAGACCTCCAAGTTGAACTTTCCTTCTTCTTAGTGTATGCATTAATAACTCTTAATTCTGATTTAATTTCTTTTGAAGAGTCAATTAACGACAATTAAAAACTGTTTATGTTGAACATAGTATATAAGGGGGGGTTTGCTAATGCCAAATGCAAGAATTTGTTGGCATCTAGGATTAATATTTTTTCTTAACTGTCAAATCTAAATAAAAATTTCTGTAGAAAACCTAGGGGTATAGTTCTTTCGTAAGATCACATACACTCTGAACCTTGGGTTTTAATCTTAGCATTCAAAACAAAAGCAAAAAGACCCAACTCCCTCTCCCCAAATCCTTTAGATTTCTTAGTCTTTCTTTTCTTTTTTCTTGGCACTGATGATTGATCTCAGGGGCACTCCACCACTGAGCCACATCACCTCAGCCTTATTTTGTATTTTATTTAGAGACAGGGTCTCAATGAGTTGCTTAGCGCCTCACCATTGCTGGGCCTGGCTTTGAATTCACGATTCTCCTGTCTCAGCCTCCTGAGTTGCTGGGATTGCAGGCATGCGCCACTGCGAGGGGCTAGATTTCTTAGTCTTTCTAGGTAAATGATGCAAATTATTGCAAAAGGATGAGGACTGTAGGTCTTGGTGTTCTTTCTTCTCCACCTGATGCCTATTTTATCATCTTTCTCCGTTTTGTACTTTGGATTTAGTCCTTATCTGTGTTCAACATTGTAGATTGTTCTTTCCTTTTCTCTTGTTGAGAGAAAAAGTTTTCTTTGCTTCAGGGAAGCCACACTCTTCAAATTTCTAATTCTTTGAACAGTCTCTTTGCTTTACTACTTTCTTAAATGTTGGCATTGTTTATAGTCCTCTTATAGTCCCTCCCTTGAATCTGTATAGGATTTCACAGCAATGTCAGCACCTCTTTAACTTTAGTTACTATGTGCTATGCTGGTAGGTTTTAAATTTTTTTTTTTTATTGAGGCATAATTGGCATATGATAATTTCCCCTTACTTGAATTATAAATTTTACATGTTTGGGCACATGTATAAATTATCACCACAGTCAAGATACTGAAGGAAAAATCTATCACCCCCAAAAGTTCATTTGTGCTTTTTTGTAATCCTTTCTTCTAGTCCACATCAACCACTTTTATTGTGCTGCTACAATAGATTACTTTGTATTTTCTAGAATTTTTATTTTAATTTTTTGTAATTATATATTTCATAATTGTACTTTATTCCCCTCAAACCTTGTTTTACTCTTTACATTTAATTTGAGATTCATCCATGTTGCCTTTATCAATTTTGTTTTCGTTTGCACCCTTGAAACCTTTCAGGTGGTTCTCTTCGCAGCCTTGAAGTATGTCCACTGTGCATGTACTGGTCAGTATTTAGATTAAATCTAAAGAGAGGCCTCTGAGCTAATCTCTCCTTTTAAGAACTCTGATTTGTAAACTCAGCTAGCCTTAGTCTTCCTGGATTCCCACTTACATTGTTTCAGTTCAGGGCGATTGCTAGGCTTTCTCCAGGAACTCACTTGTGCCTGTCAACTACAGTAATTGAAGAGCTCACTCTGTTTTCTGTCTCTCAGGGATCCTTACATGGGCTGCCTTATGTTGCATATCTGCAATTCATCGTATCAAATGTTTGATCTATAGTTTGTTATTAAATTTGGCCCCCTATTATTCCAGCTTGACCAGAAGTGGACATCATTACTAAATTTATTAATCTGCATTTCCAGTGCATATTGTCTTCCTGCATTTGAAACCGGTGTACCAGTCAGCTTATTGCACATTTCTGTTTTTTTCCCTAAAAATCAATAATGTTCTCCTACTAAATTTTATGGTTTTTGTGTTTCCTGACTTGTCAGTTGTACCACCATTACCTAATTGTTCTAAGTCATCAACATGAACATTCTGAATTGGTGAGTCTTTTCCTTATTTCCTTGCCTCACCTCATATCACTTCCATTCATTGAGTGTATGTTATGAATATTTAGCTTTCTAATTGTTGGTCAGATTAATCCACTTCTTTCCCATCCTTATTAATAGTTCAGTCCACCAATATCACTCATTTGGATCACTAAAGTGACCCCTACTATGTCAGTCCTCACCATCTTGCAAATTAAAGCTTGCCTTTAAGGCATAAATTTTTTCATATAATTTTCCTGTTACCTTTAGGAAAAGTCCATAATATTTAAGATGATTTATAAGATTTTTTATGTGCTGGCCTTTGCTGCTTCTTTCCTTTCAATCTTGTCTCTTAGATAATCTCTTTCACCTTCTTGACTGTAGAAATAGTGAATACTGGGTAACTTTACTGTGACATGCTGTTTTTTAACCTTCAGATCTTAAGATGTATTATCCTTTTCCTAGAGGAATTCTGTCCCATATGTGCTTCTCTTAGATGTCACTTTAAAAATCTTCCTCTGTCCTCATATAGGTTAGATACTTCCCATCAGCATTCTCTTAAGTGCTTATTTTTTTCTTTCACGTTAGATTATGTGCTCCATGAAGGTGACTTTGCCTAAAACAGTGTCTGACATGTATGTGAATGTTGTAAATTGGAAGCCAAATTCATACTTGACTGTGGAGAAAAGAGGAATAGAGCAAAGCTTGTGGTTTTATTTAGTTTTTCCTGAGTTCTTGGATCACAAGAGCAGAGGCCAAGCAGTTTCTTTTCAGAATATTGTTAGAATATAGTATCTTAGGCCTCAGTACAGACTGAATCAGAATCTTTCAACAGATACATCAACTTAATGGTTGCCTTTAAGTTTGATAAGCCATGTTCAAGTTTACTGATTATACTTTTTTCTTTTCTTTCCTTTTTTTTTTGTGTTAATGAATCTTTTTTTGTTTTATTAATTTATATGTGGTGCTGAGGATTGAACCCAGGGCCTCACACATGCCAGGCAAGCGCTTTACCACTGAGCCACAACTCCAGCCCTACTGATTATCTTTTTTCTTTTTGGGTACTGGGGATTGAATTTAGGGGCACTTGACCACTGAGCCACATCCCCAGCCCTATTTTGTATTTTATTTAGAGGCAGTGTCTCACTGAGTTGCTTAGCAGCCTCACTCTTGCTGAGGCTGGCTTTGAACCTGTGATCCTCCTGCTTCATGTGGGAAACATATGCTCAGTATTTAATTTAATCCTTTGCTATAGGTCCTGGACACTGATATGTTTTATAAAGCTCCTTTAGAGTTTTCAGGAAAGTTAAGATTAAGAACCTAGGTATTAATTCAAGTCCTCTCTCATTTTAGTCTGGAATTTGAGAAAGTGTCAGTTCATATTCAGATATGCTTTCATATATCCATTCTAAAGATTAAATATTTGGAAGCTGGTGATAAGTAATTTTGCCTAGGGCAAATTGGGGATATCAGATTGGCTGGTATGACCACATTAGACCAGGAGGCTCTTTTTGAAATGCAGAATTTGTTTAAAGAAATTGGAATTTGTTTGAAGGTCTAAGATTGTGCATTTTAACAAGCTTCCAGGCAACACATTGGAAAACTAATACATATGCTACACGTCTTCAATAAAAACAAATTTTGCACTTCTGCGTCCTTAACTTTTCCATCAGAATACATCAGCAAAATGAGACCACTTTAGCAAGTTGAAAGAATTTCTTGATTGTTACTGAACAGAATAAGGACATTTAAGTGCTGGCCATCCCCAGTACTCAATTGGTAACTCCTCCTGTGGAGTGATAAAGAATTAACCATAAATAAGCTTTAAATTTTTTTTTTAATATATGACAACGGAACGCATTATAATTCATATTACACATATAGAGCACAATTTTTCATGTCTCTGATTGTATACAAAGTATATTAACACCAATTTGTGTCTTTGTACATGTACTTTGGATAATGATGCCCATCACATTCCACCATCACAGAAATAGGCTTTTTGAGCAGCTTTCTATGTTCAGAAGGGATGCCACCTCTCCCGTTGTTTTGTTTAGTTGATTCATGGGGACAGGTTACACATTGCTTTTTCACAGGGGACAAAAGAGCTATCTTGATCTGTTGTCTTTGAATTGATGCAGAAGTTTGTTACATGGAAGCATAACCCTTAAAAAAAACATTGATCATGTGTTCTGCCTTATTGTTATTTTCGGTCACATTTTAACCGTTGAATTGACTGGCCCATGCCTTTTTCCCCTCTCCTTGTTTTTTGGTGGAAGAGCATTTATACTTAAGATAAATTTTAAATGCAGTTATATTTAACTGAATATATTTAAACATTTATGTAAATTGAATGGTGGGTGCCAACATTGTGGGAAGACTTTCATCCATTATTCTAATTACTGTTATTGTGCCAATAAAGATGCTGTTTCCCTGAGTCATAGGACTGGAATATTCTTCACAACAAGCTTGGTTTTTTTCCTGTCCTTTTAAGGACTATCAGTTCATTATTTTTAATCTTTTCATCTTGTGCTCTCAGGTTTGAAGCAGCTGTTCTAACATGCTTCACTATGTAAATTAAGTTGCTTGACAGTTTGCTGGTTATCAGGAAGATTTCATATAATTTAGTTAGTACTTCAGTATTATTTGATTTTTCTGTGATTTACCATGCTACAAATAAGGTTACTTTAAATCAGTTTTTAGGCCTAAACTAAAAGCTGCAGGATTAACTGAGTTCCTGTTGTGTACAATTAAAATAATTTTTCAAACTTACTTTTTTTAACTAAGTATTTGAAGAATAAACCAAATGAAGGGATGGATTTTTAAAGAATAAGCTCTGAAAATGTTCAAGTGAAAAATATTTCAGAAAATTAAAATTGTATCAACACACACACACACACACACACAGACACACACACATACAGTGCTGCTTTTTAATAGAAAACTCCTGTTCCTGAAAAGTAGATCAATTAAGTTTTTAAATGATTTGAAGTAGGATTTCCTGAAGTTGGAATAGTCTTCATCATAGTCTTCTTTTCCTCTTCTTACTGAAAGAGAAAGGTGATTTCAAATACTGTATTGTGGTAAACAAGTAAAGCTCACACATAAGTGTGGAAAATAACCAATAGGTAATTTAAATTCAGCTTCCATTTTGTTTTGTTACTGGTGTTGAAAAACAACCACGTAAACACATGGTAGAACAGTTGTTCAGAACAGAAATTCTATCATATCCTAAATCCAATTCATTGCTTTTAAGCCAGGTTTCAGTCCTTCACAAACTAATTTAAATCCTCCCAGGAATGCACAGTGTCTCTGCCAAAGGTTTTCACATGGTGATTGATGAAAAGATTTACTTCAGAATATGCATTCTTTGTAAATACATTTCAGGAACAGGTTAATATAGAGGTTGGAAAATGATGTAAGTGGGAGATATGCCATATTTTTGTCTTATTTTATGATTGAACCCGTTCCAAATATCTTTTGAAAAGACACATTTCCTTCACAATCACAAGGAAGAAAAGTTTTCATACAAAAGCTTTAAAGTGACTTGTATTGAAAGCCACTCTTTATAATCAGCTAAAATCCTCATATCCATAAGATTGTAATTTGTATTACAAAGGTATAGTTAGCCAATGAGTATCTCTCTATTACTTAATACATTAAATGTTTAAATTTCAATAATGTTGTTGAAAGGTTTTTAGTCTTTGCATTTGTAAACTTAATTGCTTTCACCTTTTCTTCCTTCTTTATTAATGTAAAATATACATAATATAAAACTTGCCATTTTACAGTATACAGTTTAGTGGCATTAAGTACATTTGTCTTGTGCAGCCATCATCACTGTCTTTCTCTAAAACTTCTTCATCTTCTCAAACCGATACTCTCCATTCATTGAACAATAATTTCCTAACTCCCCCTATCCCCAGCAGCCCCATTCTTTCTTTCTCTTTGAATTTGATTACCCTAGGTACTTCATAGAAGTGAAGCTGTACAATATGTGTCCTTTACTTAATTTTAGCATAGTGTCCTCAAAGGTTTGTCCACATTGTAGCATATGTCAGAATTTTCCTCTTTAATATGTTTATAAGAGTATGTATTCATCAGTAGGTTGGTAGACACTGGGTTGGTTGCTTTCTCTTCTTTCCTTTTATAGCACAAATGTAAAATACTGATTGTGTCAGTATCTTCTGGTGCTTTACAGATGGTTAGGAAATCCACCATGGAAGGGACCAAAGAATTTAACCATGGAGTTATTCCTTTGTTTTTTGATTTTATCATTGTTAATTGAGGTTTTGTTTTTTGGACTAGCCTGAATATAAGAATAGTCTGATCATCTGACCTGATTTAAACAAAACTGCTTGATGAGGCAGCTGTAGTTGGAGGGACTGAGCTGAGATATGGAAGACTGTGATCTGGGACCCAGGATTCAGACTTACGAAGGAAAACATCAAATGTAAATTCCTTGTCATAATTTCTTTAACCAGTTTTTCTCTCTTGTTGGTAATTTGCTTTTCTTTGAGATTGTGCACATTTAGACTTATTTATTGGGTGGTGTTTCTGTTTCTGAATCAACTCTTTATGTTTACAGTATATTTTGTATGCAGTCACTTAGAATAAGCACTTGAAGTGTCACGAAAGACAAATTTTTAAATTTTAGAAATGTAACATTTTAAGTTTGTTTCTTGAGATTATCCTTTATGCATGTTCCAAGTACCTGGTTATTTCTTTTTTTTTTTTTGGTTATTTCTAATCAAGCACTGAAGTATTCATTCTAGCACTGAAGTAGGTTTGCTAATTGTAGATTTATTACAGTAGGATGTATTTATGTAAAATTATTTCTTTCTATCATTATAATACAATGAAAGGTTGCTTTCATATTAACTTTTTGAATTTGCCTTCACATCAAAACTTCCCTTAAAGCGTGTATATTGTAACTTGCAAATTGAATGTTTGCATAATCAAAATGAAAACATGCAGTCTAAAAGTTAGCCTTCTCTATTATTCAAACTAGAGAACTTATCTCTGACCTGTTAACTAATTCAACTAAATATGACCTTTGGTATGGACTCAGTTGGAAACACAGTAAGAAGGAATGGATCTTGATAGTGTTTAAAGTATTAGTTCAACCCTTGAGTTTTGGGTGAAAGAATGATGGAGATAATGTGACCTTCCATTGCTGTATGTAAAAGGAGATTTTTAAAGTTAAATTGTGATTGGCTTCTAGTCAAAGAAGAATGTTCAGCTAGAGCCAGTGGTATTTACCAACTGCGCCTGTGAAAACATTCCTTCTTACCCTCAGATGCTCACTCAGCCTTCTTTTTCTAAGTGACATTATTATAGCTTTTAGTTGTCAGAGAAATTAAAAGCACATTTTAAAAGCACGAATAGCAGAGTCTTCCTTCAGTTTCACAAAATTATTACTTTTTATGATAATATAAGTGTGGAAAGATTTCTGAAAACTTAGGGAATTAGTTTAATTGCTAAATGTTTTCTTTGATTTTTTTTTTTTTTAAGGGCGTAAATTATAAAAGTGTAAAGCACGTACCCTTGGGTGTGGATATGGATGTTGTCTTTTTTTGTTGGGTTGCATAAAATTTCTGAATTTGCCTAATTGAAAAGTGGAACTATGGCCATTTGAGATGTTTGGGGCATTCAGTTTGAAATGATTCTTTATCAATTGAACCAATAATGTAATTAAGTTCCCAGGATAAGAATGATGTGATGAATTCAGGGTCCCCCCCCCCCTACAATACCTCTTTGGAATGTCAAATGCAGCAAATCTAATTTATTGACGATTGTTTATCTACCTACCTGTCTTTTAGTCATTTTATTTACCTTATGAACTTTATAGGAATTTTCAGGTTAGGATGTGAAAAAATCATATAGGAAATTTAATTGTGATGGTTATCAAAGATTTTTAAAAATTTTTTAATTTTTTTATTAGTTGCTCAAAACATTACAATGATCTTGACATATCATACATTTGATTCAAATGGGGTATAAATTCTTATTTTTCCACGTGTACAGATTGCAGGATCACATTGGTTATATAGCCACATTTATATATACAGCCATACTAGTGTCTGTTGTATTCTGCTGCCCTTCCTAGCAAAGATTTTTTTTTCTCCTCTTTTATCGTTTTGGGATTCACTCTGTTGTTTTCATATATGTACATGATAATACTATGTCAGTTTCATTCCACTGTCTTGGGCCTGGTTAGTTCTTAGATAAGAAACCACTTGTTCTTGATTGAGATGCTAGACTTTGTCTACTGAGAGTGCTACCTCTGAATTGCTATAACTGGATCACAGTGAATAGACTCATTGGACTTTCACATTATATAAACAAACACTATAATTGGAAGCTAATAGCTCTGAAAGCATTTTGGAAAAGTTTTGTGCATTATTAATAATGTTATCGTTGATAAAATATTTGTTGTTACCAAGACCTGTGTTAATTTGTTGAAGAGTTTTGGGCTGTTTTATAAAAATACTAGATGTATTTTTATGTACCAAAAGAGGAAGGTGATACAGTGCAAACAGAGTATTTTTCTCTGGGGAGAGCTGTAGACAAACTGGACTTTTTTAGGCCAGGACTGGACTTCACAGTTAAGACAAGATGGGAGCAGGTAGAAAATGTTCTTTAAAAAGGTGAAACTCAGACATTTGTATATAGATTATAATAGCCTTCACACAAGTCTGATGGCCTTTTGATCATAATATATGCTAAAGAAGCTAATTATTGGCTCACTGAGTTTAATTATAGCTCCAGTGGCATTTCAGTTTATACCATATCCAAAAGTTCCCCAGACTTTCTCAGTTCATTATACTCTTTAAAAATTTTTTTTCAGTTGTAAATGGACATAATAACTTAATTTTGTTTATTTATTTTTATGTGGTACTGAGGATTGAACCCAGAGCCTCACATGAGGCAAGCACTCTACTGCTGAGCCACAACTCCAGTCCTCATTATACTCTTAGTTGACCATAATTTTCCCTTTTGCCCTTAGTTCTGAACACCAAATACAATCATGCATTGCTTTTTTAAAAATATTTTTTTAGTTGTAGATGGACACAGTGCCTTTATTTTATTTTTATGTGGTGCTGAGAATCAAACCCAGTGCCTTCCACATGCAAGGTGAGCACTCTACCACTGAGCTACAATCCCAGCCCCATGCACTGCTTAAACAATGGGATACATTCTTAAAAATTTATCATTATGTGATTTTATCATTTTGTGAATGTGATAGAATGTACTTTGACAAACCTACATGGTATAGGTCAATCGCTTGACATGGCCTCTTGATAAAATCAGATGACTCAGGAAACTTGAGATGTATGAGGTTGCTGCTGGTGTAACAATGCATGCCTCTGATTTATAGTAAACTATAAGTAGAAGGAATACATTCTGTGATTAAAACTATGTATAAACATAAACCAGTAACAGTTGTTTATCATTATGAAGTATTGTGTTGCTGTGCATAATTGCACATACTATATACCACTATACTACTGGTAGTGTAATAGATTTACTTACACCAACATCACAACAATCACCTGAATAATGCATTGCTCTATGATGTTATGATAGTTGTGACATTACTGTGAGAGCTATGATGTCACATGGTGATAGAATTTTTTAGTTCTATTATAATCTTAACGACTATAGTTAATGCAGTTGATCCTTGACTGAAATGTTGTTTATCAAACATGGCTATAGTTTCATTTACTTAGTTAGGTTCAAACAAGTATATATGTTCCTATAACTTAGTAGTCATTACATAAATAATAAATATTAATTCTTTGAATTTGTTTGAAGCAATTTTTTTATTCTTGCGTAGCCACAATTTCTTTCTAATGGGATATGTGTGTTTCTTGGGCAATGTACAATTTTCTTGGAATCAGATTGGATACTCTACCCTCATTTCCTACACCACATTGATTTTTTTTTTTTAATTATAGAAACTCAGTTTTGGAAAGATATGATGGCATGGAAAGGAATATAATATAATAGAATCTAATTTTGAAACAGTGTACCTCTGTACACCAAGTGTACACCAAGTGGTTTAAGCAGTGTTCCACAAATAGATAAAGTTACTGTTTTCCCTCAGAAATTTAAACTGTCTTTTGAGGAGACTGAGTTGGGGAATTGTTAGGGCTATTATTTGGATTCTATTTGAAATATAAGGGAATTTTAAATCCTATTTTCAGTTAAGACCTCAGGTGGTCTTTTCTTTACCTTGGATTTTTAGTCTTTAAATTGGAAATCACATTGCAAACAAAATTAACACACAAAGTTTCCTATTTTGCTTGCAGTTTTTTAAAGATAATCATTAACATAAGAAACAGGTTTTTAAACATCTTTCTGGAAAAAGGCACTATGTAAATCACAGTTATTTGATAAAGGGAATAGGAAAATAA
Source organism: Marmota marmota marmota (assembly GCF_001458135.2). NCBI lineage: Eukaryota > Metazoa > Chordata > Mammalia > Rodentia > Sciuridae > Marmota > Marmota marmota. Next base: position 29,191,008 of record NW_025999853.1, read on the forward strand.
CTGAGGTATGAAGAAATGGAATTTTTTGTTACTTAGTGTCCTATTTTAAATCTTGTACTTAAGTGATTCAGTGATTTGGTCAACAATAAATGTATTCTGAACACTGAAGGAAGAAGGTATGTAAATGAATGCTTCATGATTATAATTGTTAAGCATATAATTTGATCTCAACTGTGTAATAGGAAAGGCATATTATTATCATTCTTTAAAAGACTTTGAAAAGAATACTGCTCAAGAGCATTTTTCAGTAAACATTAAAATTAACTTATTTTCTGTAGACATTTTGTTTCTCCCTTTCTCATTGTAAAAGTCCATTTGTATCCTGATGAGATCAAGAACTTTGGATCTTTTAAAAACAAACTAAAACTCTGTGTTACTGGATTTGGGCAATTTAAACAAATATTAAATATCAGTTACAAAGAAGAAAAACCACATAATAAGCACATTTATACTGAAGGAATGTTTTACCTTCTAAATAACTGTTGAGTGTTAATGTTTGATTTGATACGTCTGAACCAATAAAGCAGTGTTGTTGTCTTACTATTTGCTCCATGATAAATTGTCTGAATTTATAAAGAAGCATAGACTCAATATGTCAAACTGTATGTTCCTGAGGCTAATATTTAATCTACTGACATTTTATAAAATATTTTTTTCATATGGTTGACACCAACAAAACATTTGTATATTGCTTTACTTTCATTATGTAAAATTCTGGTATTCCTTGATAGATGAAAAATAGCCAGTCACTATTTATGAATATCTCTTTAGTTTATCCTGTTTTCACTATTCCTTTGTAGACTTGAACCACAGGTATAAAAAAAAACCCTCTGAGCTGGCTCCTCAGTGAAGGATTTATGAATATGTAGGTTTTAGAGCCGGTATTGCATGTAAATTCTGTGTGTTGTGAAGGCTTTTTGTATAGTAGATTAATTAAAAGAAAATTTTTTTTTTTTTTGAAACAAAGTGCTGGCTTTACAACACTTAGGGCTGGAGTTGTAACTCCATGGTAGAGCAAGTACTTAGCATGGTTGAGGCCCTGGGTTCAATCCTCAGCATCAGCCCACTCCCTGGCAATTATAGGCCTCATAAGCTTTGAAAGGTCTTTTTACGTTATGTCTGTTTTGCCTTTTAAATAACATTTACATGTTCATTCAGGGGGAGTTGGATTATTTTATTGAGAAGATTTTCTATTTTTATGAGATATGACCATGAAGTCAAGATGCAACCAAAGTTGATGTTATACCTTAAACTTCTCTCTATATATTCATACCTTCAAATATTTTGATTCAGAAATAATCTGTAGTGCGCCAAACTAAAGCAGGTAAGAGTTAAGAGTGTTTTACCCTAAACTGATAAATATCTAACTTATTTTCTTCTCCTTTCCCTCTTGTTTTCCTTGATTGCCTTCCCCTTACTCCTTCTTGTATTTATTGAGCAAGTACTAAGCTGATCATTTTGTAAACTACTAGCAAGTCAGATAAACAGGTTCTTATTGTAAGTATTGTAGAAACTGTTATGTGGAAAATTGCCTGAAATCAAGATTTACCTTTTTAATGCAAAATGTGAATTGATTCTAGTGTACAAATATAGCAAGAACAAAAAGTAAAGATACTTTCTTTAGCCTTAAACAATTTTTTAAAATTCATGCAATTATTTATTTTAGTATCAATTGACTACCTGGTCTTTTTTTTCCCCTTCTGAATTGTTGATCCTACAGGTATTACTGTTACCTCAACAGTGACTTGTTATCATAAATACGAAATTTTATGTTCTAGGACTGGGTTCAAATAAAATCAGTTGTTATGGACTGTTTTGACTAGATTTGGAAATAATGCCATTAAAGAGGTAACTAAGGTTAGATGAGTTATAAGAGTGGAACCCTAATCCAGTATGACTGGTGTCCATATAGAAAGAGAGTTGGGGGAAAAACACACACACACACACACACACACACACACGCACACGTGTGCACGCCAGATGCATGCATGCAAAGAAAAGTTCATGTGAGACTGCTACAAGAAAGTGACCATCTGTAAGCCAAGGAGAGAATCCTCAGGAGGAATCACACCTAATGGCCATTAGAACTATGAGAAATAAATTTCTAGGGGACCCTCAGGGTTATACAAAAGAACATACAAGAGGAAATGAGGGGAAAGGGAAAAATAATACAAGGGGGAGAAATGAAGGTCAGTAGAGGGGGTAGAGAGAGAAGAGGGGAGGGGAGGGGAGGGGAGGGGGGATAGTAGAGGATAGGAAAGGTAGCAGAACACGACAGTCACTAGTATGGCAATATGTAAATCAATGGATGTGTAATTGATGTGATTCTGCAATCTGTATATGGGCTAAAAATGGGAGTTCATAACCCACTTGAAGCAAAGTGTGAAAGATGATATATCAAGAACTATGTAATGTTTTGAACAACCAACAATTAAAAAAAAAAAGAAATTTCTGTCATTTAACTCTCATAATCTGTGATTATTTCTTTATGGTAGCAGTGACAGATTATTGCATATATCCCAATGTAGGGATGTGTTTGATAAGCAAATTTTGCTTATTGTCTTAAATTCTCTTAGCCACAATTTAAACCCCAATCCTAAGCTGTTTTTAAATTCTTGATTTCTTCCAAATATATAGATTCCTGGAATGATACAGCAGATATCAAAAAAAAGCTTTTCTTTCTTGTTCATGGTCACATTTATTAAATAGTTGTGTATTGAGGGGGTCCTTGATATTTGACTGTATTTTATTGACTTAGTTATACTTTTGTTCATTTTTAATATAATGGATTCTATAAAATTTATCTGCTGTATTTAGGATCTTGTTTTATATCATGATACACAGAGAACAAACTATTTAACTATCATTAAATAGTACACATGACCTAGTGGTTAGAGTGTTGGCTTTTCAGCCAGATTATCTTGTTCAAATCATGGTTTCATCATTTATTAGCTTTGTAACTTTACGAAGGTTGCTCAGCTACTTCCAAATCTGTAAAGTACGGATAATGATCATATCTGTCTTTTAGGGTTGTCATGAAGGTTAAAGTTTTGCTCTCAAAATCTCTTACAGCAGTGTTGAGCATAGAACTGCAAAATGATTGTTAGCTGCAGCTGTTATTGTTGTATTTAATTTAATGTGTATAGTGTTTTATCTAAAAAAATTTTAAAAAATAATTATAGAATTGCTTTTGTGTATATTCAACAAAACCTGATAAGGTTACGAATAGGTCTATTAAAATTTAAAAAATTTAAAAGTTAGATGAACTCAGTGTTTTAATGATGGATGTGTTGTATGATAATTAGATAAAATCAGGATTAGTTTCTTCACTTCCTTTAGTATCTAGTCATTGCCAAAATAATAGAATATATGATTTAGTTATCCCTCTCAGACTTTCAGATGTACATATACACATACATACTCTCATCTAAGATCTCTACTTGTCCAACTTCCAGGACTGATTTCTTTGGTTTTGCATCTCTGCTCCCACCCAGTCTTCTGCTATGTCTTCTATATGTAAGAGATGTGTGTGTCTAGAGTATCACAGAGCTTGAGGAGACAGAATCTCTGTTGGTCTTAAACGCTGAATTGTCTACTTGAGTCACGGGCCAGAGAAAGAGAGAAGATACAGCAAATAGGGCAGAACCCTTGAGTCTTGGGTCAGAAAGATAAGAGAGAAGTGGAGGATTTAAGACTAGGAGTGTGCTGTATGTAGAAAGAACAAGCAGTCCTTCCCTTTATGAGTCGGGAACAAGCTGGGGTACTGTAAAGTTGTTCATTTGTCTAATAGTTCATAAGTACCTGTAGTGTGCCAGCATCAGTGCTAAGTGCTAGTTTATATTCAAGGCCAGTTTTAGTTAAAAAAAGAAAAACTTCAAATTTCTTTAAGAGGAACAGTGACTTAGGAGGTTGAGGCAGGAGGATCATCAGTTCAAAGCCAGCCTCAGCAGTATAGCGAGGTTTGAAGCAACTTAGCAAGACCCTGTCTCAAAATAAAAAATGAAAAGGACTGGGGATGTGGCTCAGTGGTTAAGTGCTTGGTTCAGTCCCTAGTATCCCCTCTCCCTCCCAGAAAAGTATATATTAATATGAATGATGTATATGAAAAGTTTAAATTTTTTAACATGAATATATGGGTGAAGAGGATGTGCAGGGTACAAGGAGATTTAAACAAGAATGTAAAGCTTTTTGATAGGGACATATTCCCCTGTGATGAATGAATATTCCTAAGGGTGGGGGTGGAAAGAAAAGCCAAAGATGAGCCATACAGATCTTTAACCAGAAAGGTAGAATCTGCTTTGTGCCCTACATGTGGGAATCTAATGATGACTGAATTCATTCTTCTCTGGGATCCCCTTTCCTATAACCTTATGTTATTTAGTAATTTCATTTTAGCAGTATTCACCACTGGTGCTGTTTTCTTGAAAATTCTGGCTAAAGGAGACAGAAGCCATTTGATTTTGTTTCTCAAAGCATAAAAGTGAAGAGATGGATTTAGAGCCCTTGGGTACGGACCTTAGAGGAGTGACAAGTGAGGGATGGTGGGTGGGGCCCTTACTCCTGTAGGAGCCATAACTCACATAACTCACTGCCAATTTTGCAGCTCTGGATTATTCTCTGTATATGACTAGAACAATTGCTTACAATGTATTCCAATCTCAGTATACAGCATATTAAATATGAGGTGAATTATATTAAAAGTAGTCAGAATTTAAAGATATATGTGTTTCTTAGATCTTGAAGTAGGGAAAACCTTTTCTTAGCAAAATGACAGAAAAATCTCAAGGAAATACCAATAAAAATTGTCAGAGAAAGGGCATCAGCAAAGAAAATGAAGATACATAAAGTCAGTAAAAATCTGCCAAAAGAGCATCCTGATGACTAGAATTCAAATGAAACCATTATTTTTCAAAAAGGAAATAAGGGTAAGACAACCTTTTTCAACTGTTCTGGAGGAAAATTGGCAGCCTATTTTAAAAGCCGTAAAAATTAGAGATGTACACAAAAATTTGTGTGGAAGCCTATTTGGATTTTGTGTCCCACAACAAAGATAAAATTAAACAAATTATGCTGAATTTACAATTTGTGCTGTGCCGCTACTAAAGTTTTTGTTGTAAATGATGAGGTGATATATAAGTACATCTCAAAATGTGATGTCCACAATTTTCTGAGTTAAGAAATGCTTCTAGGAGAAAGATTTGTACCACAACGAAACAGCTAAAGATTAAGAATGATTTTTAGTTTTTCCTTATATTCAGTTTTAAAAGTGATTTTATAAGGTACATAATTACTTTTGTAACTAAGAAAAAATGTCATTTTTCTTTAAAACTACTTTATTACAGTTTATTTAAATTTGTTGGAACAGATGACAGATCTGCCTTTGTAATCATGAATATTGCTGTTTAGAGAACTGGATACTGTTGAGCCCTGAGATGTGATGAGATACAATAATAGTATGAATGGGTACCAGCCATTGCTGAATTATATCTGATAGCATTACATGGCATTTCAGCCATGGGTGCTTTAAAAATTGGAGAAGAATGGAATTTTGTCTTTTTATTTCTTGGTTTTGGAGGGTTACAATTTCAGATTGTTTGGAAATAAGATTTATTTTTTTCTAGAATACTCTTATTTTAAATCCATACAATCAAATGTTCCAAGACATGTTAGCAAGTTGTTATAAAGAATAGATAATTTGGTGTGATCAATCAAATTGGTTGCAAATTTACAAAGTAAATCTGGGTGTTTGGTCATTACCCTTGAAAATTCATATATTTTAATTTGTTCTGCTTAATAGCCAAATTTTCTAATTCAAGAGTGTGTGTAGCCATTTTGTAATAAGGAACACAGATATGCAGTAGCTTTTTTTCAGCTACCTAATTAGGATTGATCATTTGTTTATATTTCCCAGTTCTTTTCACAAAGAAATTATTTATTTGAACTTATTTTAGTTTTCTTTTCGTTGAGAAGATTTTTTTTTCATCATTTCAAAATAAAATTTGTCTTAGAAAACAGGGATGGAAGGTAAGGAAAAACTAGGTCAAAGTTGAGTGATGACAGAGTGCTATATGCAAAATAAATGGAGGATGAAAAGGGTATTACCAGAGGAGGAGGCAGATAAATCAGCAGCAATACTGATAGGATTGACATGGTATTGCTGAAGAAAGAAGTGGAATTCATTCTAACTCCCCTACTTTCATGGCTATGGTAACTTTAATTTTGGAAAGCAGAGCTATTTAATCCACTTTCATGGTTTGTATAATCCCAAATATAGACTCCCCCACTCCATGGAACTGTAACTTTTTTTTGTTTTTAATTTCTGAAAAAGCTTTGCAAAGATTGTTTACTTAATTGTCTCTTCCATGCCATTGACAATCATCCTGCTTTTAGAACACAGTTGTGTGACTTATTATACATAAATACAATGAATTTACTTCATTATTTGGAATTTTCATTTCACTTTAGTTTTATTGTAGTTCTGTTCCTCATTCTGATTCACTTTAAAAAAAAAAAAAAGCGCTATTTTCTGTAGTTCCCAGAGCTTTGTAGGAAAGCATATTTGATGTTTATTGAAAACCTAAAACACCTAAGGGATCTTATGTGGATTCTTTATGTTAAGGTCGGATTTGTATATGTTACTTAGATTGAGACATTTATTTAGAAAAGAATGAGATTAATTTTTTAAAGATTATTTTTAACATTTTGAAAATTAAAGAAGCATTATGGAAGATCAGTATAATTTAAATAATTTTTATGAACTGTTGTTTTTATTGTCTATTTGGAGATGAATGAATCATTGAATTCATTTTTAAGACTCATCATTTATGAAGGAAACAAGTGTGAAAAGAAAAAGGAATGTGAAGCCATATCCAGCTGAATTCTTTGAAGAACTAGATAGTGTGCCAAAGAATTTTTTTAAATAAATGTTTTTTAGTTGTAGTTGGACACAATACCTTTATTTTAGTTATTTTTATGTGGTGCTAAGGATTGAACTCAGAGCCTCACATGTGCCAGGCGAGCACTGTACCTCTGAGCCACAACCCCAGCCCCAGTATGCCAAACAATTTAAGCTGTCAAAATAATCAGTTAAAGGTCCTCTGGAATATACTATTTAATATACATTAGAAGTATCTTAAAATGTGTTACGACAAATTGTGTTTAAAATAGGTAAGTGTTCAGGGCTGGGGTTGTGACTCAGCGGTAGAGTGTTCACCTCGCAAGTGCGAGGCCCTGGGTTTGTTTGACCCTCAGTACCACATAAAAATAAATTAAAAAATAAAATGTATATAAAAAATACTCATTAAAAAATAAAATAACTAAGTGGTATGTTGATTGCTTTTTCTGAACCCCTGAATTTGTGCAATTGTTCTATAAAATTTCTAAGAAAAAATTACCATGAAAGAGTTCATTTAAGTTGTTTCAGTCTATGAACTTGTCAGATTTCTTGATACATTAAAAACCTTGGAAGTGTAATAATAGAAATCTTAGTAGTAGGAAACTATTACCCTTAAGACCACCAAGTCAAGTTTATTTCAGTGCTTAACACTCACACTCTCTCTCTCCCCCCCAACCCCCTCTCTCTTGCTCGCTCGCGCTCTCTCTTTTTCTCAAGAAGTTACTGTGATTGGCTAGTTTCTTTGTATTTTAGACTTCAAGTTTCACTTTCTCCCTAGCCTCAGAGCCTTTTTGTAATCTGATCCAGTCGTTCTACCACACAGTCCACTATTTAGCAAACATTTCTTGAAAAAAAGTTTACATATATATATATATATATATATATTTCATGTTCTATAATAGGAGCATGAAGTACTGTGGTGATGCTAAAATTGTGATTGTGGAGTCTGTTGCATTAAGCAAGATCTTAGAATTATAAAAACATAGTATGATGCCTTTCAAACTTTTTTTTTTTTTTAGATAAAAATGTGCTTCATTGGGGCTAGGATTGTGGCTCAGCAATAGAATGCTCGCCTAGCATGTGTGAGGCCCTGGGTTTGATCCTCAGTACCACATAAAAATAGATAACTAAAATAAAGGTATGGTGTCCAACTACAACTAAAAAATAAATACTAAAAAAAAATTTTTTAAATGTGCTGTGTTAATGATGCAAATACCATGAATAGTTTTGCTGTTAGTGATGTTTTCTAAATGTCAAGCAACTTTTTAAGTAAAATTACAAACAAATGAAAATTTAATATTCTCTGGGTTTACAAGATAGCTGTCTTCCCGGAAAAATCTTGTATATTTTAAAATACTGCATTTCCCTCCTCTCCTTTGTTTTTATAGGTAAGTGGTTGACCTCAGATAATTATGAACTACTTTCTGTTTGCATGTCTATTTGCTATTACATTCTACAATAAGATGGAATATGAGTTAGTTTTTCTTTTTCTTTTCTTCTTCTTTCTGTGTTGGGGTTTGAACCCAGGGTCTTATGCATGCTAGGCAAGCACTCTTATCACTGAGTTACACCTCTAGCCATTAGTAACTTCTTAACTATCTTTTTTTCCTCTGCAAATTTCAAGATATGTAGCATTCCAGGCTTCTGTAGTAATTACTAGCAACTCCTAGTAATTCCATATTCTACAAAATGACCTAGCATATACCCAAGGTAACCTACACAAAACGTTTTGAAAAGCAGTCACTGATAATTTCTATTCAGTTGCTTCTTTTTCTTTATAATAACTCTCTGTTGCATTGTACTACATCAGTTTGATAACTGACACTTTGCTTACTCTTGGCTGTTGGAAAATTGAGTTCAGAGTTTGGAGTTAAACTGCTTAGGTTGTAGTTCTAGCTTCACCACTCATTAGCTTCGTGTTCTTAAGCTCGTTACTTAATTTTAATCCTCAGACTCAAGACTTTTTTTTTTTTTTTTTTTTAATGTATAGGTCTCTTGTCCTTTCTTTGTTCCCTTTACATCCTCCTCTTGCCGTTTATTAATGGGAGAAACTGGACCATGTATTTTTTTTTTTTTTTATAGCAGAGGTTTATTTTTGTATGACAGAGAGCTAAGAATGATTTTTACGTTTTTAAAGGGTTATTTTTGGGGCTGGGGAAGCAGATCTTATGTAGCCCAAAAGCCTTAAAGTATTTGCTCTTTGGTTTTTTATCGTTTTCTGGTCAATGTTTAGAACATCCTAAAAATCTAGATTTTCATGATTGCATCTACATGGTGTTGTCTAATATGTTCTTGTGTTCTATTTCCTATAATTATTAGGTGGATCTAAGAGACTTGACCAGATTTTTTTTTTGTGTGTGTGTGTGTGTGTGTAATTTCCTACCTTATTTGTTCATCACATGCCTTTCTTAAAATATCATTCATTGGAGTCATTTACATGCAAATATTCTGCTTTAGGAGTGCATTTTGATGAATTTAGACATATGTTCAGAGATTGGTAAGGCACCATGAAAATCATGATATGAAACATTTTCATTACTTCTTCTGTCCTTTTTCAGTCATTCCCCATCAAACCCCATACTTTGCTCATAGCAACTGTTGATGTGTTTTCTATCATTAGAATTTTGCTTTTTCTATAATTTCAAACAAATGCTTGAGACTCAATTCATTTTGTTGCTGAGTAGTATTTTACTACTTGGATGTGCTACTATTTGTTTACTATTCACTATTTGATGGACTTTTGTGTCATTTCCACTTTTTAGCCATTGTGCTAAAAGCTGGATTTTTGTGTAAGTTTGGGGTGACCTTCCTCCCTCCCTCCCTCCCTCCCTCCCTCCCTTCCTTCCTTCCTTCCTTCCTTCCATTTTGATTAAGTAATCAGAGTCTTAATTCTTAGGTTATGTGGTAGCATATTTAAGTACATAAGAAACTGCCAAACTATTTTCCTACATGGCTGTACCATTTTCAGTTCCCACCAGTTATGTGTGAGATTTTTAGGTTTTTCCAAATTTTTACCAGTACTTGATATTGTCAGGCTTTACTTTTAGTCATTTTGGTAGGTGGATAATATAACTCATTATATTTAAAATTCACATTTCCTTAAAGATTATTAGGTTGAGCCTCTTTTTATGTGTTCATTTGTCATTCTTAGATTTTCTTTGTTGAAGTATCAATTCAAATTTTTGGTCCTATTAAATTGGGTTAATTTCTTTTTATTATGTTACCAATATCATATATTTTTCTACTTATTTAGGTCTTTTTAATATTTCTCAGCAATATTTTGTAGTTTTTAATGTCAGTTTGTGGCATTTCTTGTTAAATTTGGCCATAAGTATTTTAAATAATATTTCTTTAAAGTTTTAATTTTTTTGTTGCCAGTGTATAAAAATGTAATTGATTTTTGTATTTATTTTATATTTTGTCATCTTGCTCTACTTATATTCTATGAGGAAGATATTGCCATCTATAAATAATGAAATATGTGCACCTTTTATTTCTTATGCTTACCTTTTCCTACTGACTTGAACTGACAATAATAATGCTGTATAGAAGTGGTGAAAAAAGAAGTGGTGTACGGAGCCAACCTGATTGCCTTTAGGGAAAAGATCTGTTTATTTTACTTTCCAGTGGGATGTTATATATGGATTTTCCTGATCAAGTTAAGACAGCTAATCAAGATGATGTATGTTTCTGTCATGCTTCTTATTAATGTATGATAATTTTATATGTATGCTTTTTCCCCTTTATTTTGTAAAGATGGCAAATTGTGCTGATACTTGAACCATGCTTTCTTGGGATAGATCCTGTTTTGGTCACGATTATACTTTCCTAATATTTATTTTTCATTTGCTTTTCCCAAATTTTGTAAAGATTTTTTTTTTTTAACCAGATATATTGGTCTGTTCTTGTATATTAAGGTTTTGTTTGTTTGTTTTTGAGGAGGTAATTGGATTAATGCCATCTTATAAGTTGAGAAGTATTTTCTCCTTCTGGAAGAATTTTTATAAAAATGGTATTTCTTTAAATGTTTGATAGAATTTACCAACCATATAGTTTAAAGTTTTCATTGTAGGAAGGCTTTTAAACAAATTTAATTTCTTTATTACATAGAGGATCATTCAAGATTTTGCTTTTCGGTAGCTTTTCTTTTTTTGGGTAGCTTTCAAGGAATCAGAGTGTTTCATAATATTCTTTTAATCTTTTGCCATCATAAAATATCATTTCTAGTGATGTTTCCACTTTCACTTGTTATAATAATTTTTTCTCTTTCCTTTTTTCTTCCTGATCAGTTTGGCTAGAGTTTTACTAATTTTATTATTTCCAGAAAACTGCTTTTGGTTTTACTTTTTACTTTATCTATTGTTTTCAGTTTCCTTCATTGTTTTTTCACTCTTATTTTTTCCTTCCATTTACAGAATTTTGGTTTAATTTGCCCTTTTATAGCTTTTTACGATAAAATCATTGATTTGGGACTTTTCTTTTTTCTAACAAACATTTACTGATATTGAATGTGTCTATTTTTAAAAAAATTTTTATACAACTTTATTTTATTTATTTTTTACTTTTTATGTGGTGAGGATTGAACCCAATGCCTCACCATGCTAGGCAAGTGCTTTACCACTGAGCTACAGCCCCAGCCCTTGAATGTGTCTGTTTTTTACCAGACATATTGGTCTGTTCTTATTTATTCAGTTTATTATTGTTTTGTTATTATTGTTTATTATTACTTTGTGTCTGTTTTTTTAACCAGATATATTGGTCTGTTCTTATTTATTCAGTTTTTATTTTTATTCACTGCTAAATGTTTAAGCACTGCTTTAGCTGAATCTAATTTTTTTTTAATATTTATTTTTTAGTTATCAGCGGACACAACATCTTTGTTTGTATGTGGTACTGAGGATCGAACCCGGGCCGCACGCATGCCAGGCAAGCGTGCTACCGCTTGAGCCACATCCCCAGCCCATGAATCTAATTTTTTTAATAACTCATTTGAAAATATTTTCTTCTTGTGATTTCTGTGACTCAAGAATTATTTAGAACTTTGTTTAATTTCTAAATATTTAGAGGATTTTTTAGACAGCTTTCTGTCATTGATTTCTTATTCAAATTCATTAGTGGTCAGAGAACATTCTTTGCATGATTTTACTCATTTTTACATTTGTACAGATGTTGTTTATGTTTCAGAAAATTTTCTGTCTTGGCAAACATATTGTGTGCTTTTGTCAAAAGTATATGTTCTTATTTTTGTGGTGTGTGTGTGTGTGTGTGTGTGTGTGTATGTGGTGTTAGAGACTGAACTCAGGGCTTTATACATATTAGGCATGTGATCTACCACTGAACCATAAGAGCCCTTATTTTTACAGAGTATTTTATAAATGTCAGTCAAGTTAGTCGACATGGTTTAAAATATTTGTATCTCTAAATATTTAGTATGTCTTGAGTTTATTTAATCTCATATAACATCACCTTTATTCATTTTAATTAAATTTATTTATTATAGTTAGGTATATATGACATCAGAATGCATTTTGATTCATTGTACACATGCAGCTCAACTTTTTTCTCTGGTTATACATGTAGCGTCGCACCGTATGTGTAGTCATACATGTACCTAGGTTAATGAGGTCCAACATCCACCTTTCAATTGAAATGGCTAGATCATGTGCATTTAATATAATTATTGAGGTTAGATTTAAATCTTTCACCTTGGTATTTGTTTTCTATTTATCCTATCTTCCTCTTTTTTTCTTGTCTTCATGTGGGTCAGGTATTTTTTTAATCATTCCATTTTCTTCAGTATTGGCTAATTACCATACCTATTTGAAAAGCTTTTTTTGGTGGTCATTCTAGAGTTTACTACATATAACTAACTCCTCTCAGTCTGTTTTTGTGTACTATTATAACTTGTCATATGAAGAGTAAGAACCTTGCCACGTCTATATCTTGCCTCCTGCCTTTGTTTCTTTACCATGCTTTTTTGCTTTTCTGGATGTTATAAATCTTACAAAATATTCTTATTTTTGCTTTAAACAATTTATTGTATAATAAGGGGATTGGCAAAAATTAGAAAAATACAATTTCTTGTATTTATTCATGTATTTATCATTTCGTATGCTCTTCAGAAGTTCTTTAAAGGTTCTGAATTTCCATGTAGTATCATTTTGTTCTAGTAAGGAACTTCATTTAACTTTTAAAAAATACTCAGGTGTTATTGTAAAAGTCTATTTTGCATTTATTTTTGAAATTTTGCTGTGCATAGAATTCTTGTTTTTTAAAATATGTTTTAATTTGTTCTAATTACTTATACATGACAGTAGAATGCATTTTTGACACATCATATATAAATGGAGTATAACTTCTCATTTGTCTGTTTGTACATTATGTAGAGTTACACAGTTATGTAATCGTATGCACATAAGGTAATAATGTATAATTTTTCTGCTATCATTCCTACTCCTAAACCCCCTCCCATCCTTTCCTGCTAATCCAGAATATCTCTATCCTCACCCCCACCCCATTGCAAATTAGCACCCACATATCAGAGAAAACATTTGGCCTTTGGTTCTTTGGGATTGGCTTATTTTGCTTAGCATAACATTCTCTAGCTCCATTCATTTACCTGAAAATGCCATGATTTTATTCTCTTTTAATGCTGAGTAATACTCCATTGAGTATATATACCACAGTTTCTTTATCCATTCATCTACTGAAGGGCATCTAGGTTGGTTCCACAGGCCTGGCTATTGTGAATTTTGCTGCCATGAACATTGGTGTGGCTGTGTCACTGCAGTATACTGATTTTAAGTCCTTTGGGTATAAACCTAGGAATGAGATGACGGGGTCAAATGGTAGTTCCGTTCTATTCAAAGTTTTCTGAGGAATCTCCATACTGCTTTCCATAGTGGTTGCACCAATTTTATATTCTCATAGGCAATAGTAAACTATAAAATGGCCTTAGTCACTAAGCTATCTTTATGTATCTTATCTTCTTTACTGGATTATACATTACTTGTTTCTAATGTATCTTTTGTCACCCTCTATCCCATTTAGGATAGACACAAATTACTCGTTGAAAGATTAATAAAGAACAAGTGAACTTCATCCCTATAAGAAACCTTGTCTCTGGTGATGAGAACTTAGAGAAAAGATATGTTGCCAGGCATATGAATGTAAAGATACCAGTTTTAAGCAAAGGATTTAATTTACAAGAATTAAGTATGAGCAAAGGATTTAATTTACAAGAATTAAGTATGTATATTGCTGAAAAGAACACAGATTTCTGATGCTATCAAATACATTTTCATATACCATCAAAACATTAATAATTCTGTTATACTTGGAAATAAAATGGAAACTTTTCTTTTTTTCAGTGCTTAGATGAATACGAAGATGACGAAGCGGGGCAGAAAGAGCGGAAGCGAGAAGATGCAATTACACAGCAGAATACAATGCAGAATGAAGCTGTAAGTTTATTAGATCCAGGCACTTCCTGTCTGCCACCGGTGAGTATTTAAAAGTATCAGGAAGTCACTAGCTATTTTAACAACAATTTCAAAGTTGTTGTTAATAATTTTTTCAGTCTCATTTGGTAGCAGCAGCTTTTAAAAATTATTTCTAGTAGATTTAACCATTGATTTCCTTATATTCAAATACTTTTTGACTTAAGCAGTGTTTAGCTTTAGTTTCTTATCAGTGAGTATTTGCCAACTGACTAGCAGGTTTAAGTAGCGTCAACTGTAAAAATAACAAAAGAAAAACAATTACCTCCTTGCTGTAAAGAAAAAAAAAAGTATGAATTAGTAAATTGGATTGAGTGACCATTTCTATGCTAGGCTGCTTTTTGAGTTAGAATCACATAGCAAATAATTGAACATAATATTTTCTCCAAAGTCAAATGTTTAAACATCATAAGCACAATATATAGATCATGAATTTCCAGGAATATCTATATTTCTGTGTAATTATACTTTTAAACTAAATTTTAACTCACTTTCTAATTAGCGGCTATTTTAGACTTTTGTGGTACAGAAAATTTGATTGGCAGTAGAGGTTACAGGGTTGTCTCAGTAGCTGGGTATAGTGTTGTATGTCTGTAATCCCAGAGGCTTGGGAGGCTGAGATAGGAGGATCTCGAGTTCAAAGCCAGCCTCAGCAACAGTGAGGTGCTAAGCAACTCAGTGAGATTCTGTCTCTAAATAAAATACAAAATAGGACTTAGGGCTCGGGGTGTGACTCAGTGGTTGAGTGCTCCTGAGTGCAATCCCTGGTCGTGTCCTCCCCTAGCCCCTCAAAAAGAAGGGATGTCTTAGTATGTAGAAAAATCACTATAAGTGTGTGTGTGTGTGTGTGTGTTTTGCCAGGAATCAAACCCAGGGCCTTAAACATGCTAATATGCATGTTTTTTACCGCTGAACTATATTCCTAGCCCTAGAATCTTTTTATCTAAACTGTAATTTGGAAATATTCTTAATATAATCTGGTCTTAAATTATTTTTGTGGCATTTTGAGATCTTGAGCTTAATGTGTGTCTTTTCAGAGTTCTATCTTGACTTTTTAAATGTGCTTTATTATAACACTTTAAAAAGAATTTCAGAGGAATATACACATCTCCCCATTTTATTGATTTAAAATGATGAAACATATCAACTTATATAAGATTATGAAGGTAAATGAAGGCCCAATATTTTGAAGTGATTAGGAACCACAGAAGTGAAACTTCTTTCTCCTCTACTTTCAGAGGCAGAATGTATTGACATGCAGTTTCATGGAGTGATATAGGTTCATCTGTTTTGTATCCCCCCCAAGTTGCTGCTACTGAATTGTGATGGTAATCATCACAATTCTAGGAAAAATAGTACTATATTTTAACATGGTATAATCTATCAGCCAATTTTCTTTCCGCATTTTTGTGACTGTTCATTATCTAAAATAATTGTTCCATTTGTGTAACATAGTTGAAATTAAATTTTAGTGAAGACTTCCTGCAAGATGAAAGCTTAATTCATTGAGTCTAAAATTGGTTTCAGTTCTTTCCCATGCTTACTTACTCTGGCATACCCAACCTCAGGCAGTGGCTTAAGAAAGTGAGCTTTCTTTTGTAGCCATAGGGCTCTATCCACTCACAGTCTAATATTATTTCCAAATATATGGACAGATTTGGAACTCTGTTAACTCAGCTGACCCGGGCTCTGAAGAGCTTTTCATTTCATTCAATTTTCCTTCTTTGCTGTAGCTTTTCTAGTCTCTTTCCAGGCCCACCCCACCGCCACTCCCTACCCCCCACCCTCTGTGCATGCTTTAAATTATTATTTGGGATTAGTTATTGATCACTCATTGGTAACCTTGGTTTCAAGTGTCTGTTTTGCCAGTTATTTGCTTAGAGTGAGAGTGAGGCTAAGATTTTCTTGTGGGCCTCCCTAGTTGCCCCATTAAAGTTGGAGTGGGAATAGGGAATACTCTGTCCATATAGTTGATTTCTCTGAGTTACTATCTATACTCACATATTCTGTGACTCATAAAGGATACACATTTGTAAACAACTCCAAACAACAACAACAGAGAGAGAGAACAAAACTACTGACGTCATTGGTTGCTTTAAAGCTTTTGGAATAGGACAGATAGACTATTCCCAGTATTGTGACTGAATCTTAGCCCTTAGGTGGAACAAATCTTTAAAAATGAACAGGATGGTAATATGAGTATGGCATGACAGTATGCTTTATGAAATTTTAGAATATTTTAAGTTTCTAATTAAAAATTTTTAAATGCAAAATAGTATTAACAGATAATGAGAATTCAGAAGTTTTATATTTTATCTATGATTTTATACATATTTAAAACTTTTTAGGGGCTGGGGATGTGGTTCAAGCGGTAGCGCGCTCGCCTGGCATGCGTGCGGCCCGGGTTCAATCCTCAGCACCACATACAAATGAAGATGTTGTGTCCGCCGAAAACCAAAAAATAAATATTAAAATTCTCTCTCTCTCTCTCTCTCTCTCTCTCTCTCTCTCTCCCTCCCTCACTCTCTCTTAAAAAAAAAAAAGATTAAAAACTTTTTAGATGATATTAGTTTTTCAAATGAGAATTTCTGATCAAATGGCAAATTTCAATGATCAATGAAATTTGGAAAATAATAAAGCATGTGAAGAAAAGGGAAATTATTTTGGTTGATCAGTTTTCTTTTATGCTCTGTTTTTTAGAGAACAGTTCATTAAATTTGAAACTTTAAACGTAATTTATTGCCAAGCATTGTGGCACGTGCCTGTAATCCCAGCTGCTCAGGAGGCTGAGGCAAAGGATTGTAAATATGAAGCCAGCCTGAGCATATAGCACAAGACCCTCTCTCAAAAACAAACAACAACAAGAAAAATCATTTTTATTTAAACTTAATTTTTTAAAAAGTGGTATATAGTTTTATGATAGAAAACACAGAAGCATAAAAGGATATATGATAAAAATGCTTCTTCACCTACTTGGTTACCTTCTCTGGAGATAACTAATGCTTTCCTTTTTTGTATATTCTTTTAGGACTGATCTATAAACAAAAATTTTTCTATATCCATACTTATATGTCTGTATATGTATTTCTTTAAAAAAATTTTTATTAATGCCTAATAATTATATACACTTGTGATTCATTGTGACATATTTGCTCATGTACATAAAACATAATTTTATCAATTTCACTTCCCAAGGCTTCCTCTAGCTTTCCCCTCTCCCTGACCCTCATCTTGTGCTCTGTTGGTCTCCCTTCTATTTTCATGAGATCTTTTTTTCCCCTTCTCTCTAACCTCCACCTATGAGAGAAAAAATGTCCCCTGATTTGCTGAGCTTTGCTTATTTTTCTGAACTGGATGTTCTTCAGTTTCATCCATTTTCTTGCAAATGACATAATTTCATTCTTGTTTATGGCTGAATAAAACTTCATTGTGTATATTTATGGCATTTTCTTTATCTGTTCATCTACTGATAGTCACTCAGGCTGGTTCTATGACTTGATTATTGTGAATTGTGCTGCTGTAAACATGGGTGTCTATGTGTCACTATTGTACATACGGTTACTTTAATTGTTTTGGATAAATACTGAGGAGTGATATGGCTGGGCCATATGTGGTTCCATTTTTAGTTTCTTGAGGAAGCTCCATACTATTTTCTATGTGATTATACAAATTTACTTTCCTACCTACAGTGTGTAAGAGTTTCTTTTTCCCCATACCCTCAATGGTATTTATTGTTGTTTGTATTCTTAATGGTTGCCATGCTAACTGGAATAAGACGGAATCTCAGTTTAATTTTTAAAAGTATTTTTAAAAAATTTTTTTAGATGTTTATGGACCTTTATTTTATTTATTTATTTATATGTGGTGCTGAGAATTGAACCCAGTGCCTCAGACATGCTAGGCAAGCACTTTACCACTGAGCCACAACCCTGGCACTCAGTGTAATTTTGATTTGCATTTCCCTAATTGCTAAAGACATTGAACATTTTTTCATATATTTGTTGGCCATTTGTACTACTACTTTTGAGAAATGTCTTTTTCATTCATTTTCTCACTTATTGGTCAGGGTTTTTATTTATGTTTTTTGAGTTTTTCATAGATTCTCAATGTTAGAAGAGTAAATGGCAAAAAATTGTTTCCATTCTGCAGGCCATCTGTTTATACTTTTGTTTCCTTTTCTGTACAGAAGTTTTTAAATTTGATTCCACCCCATTTCTTCATTCTTGGTATTATTTCCTGAGCTTTAGGAGTCCTACTGAGGAAATTTTTGCCTGCCTGTATATTGTTAGAGTGTTTCTCCTATGTTTTCTTTCAGCAATTGTAAAATTTCTAGTCTAATTTCTAGGTTTTTGATCTACCTTGAGTTGACATTTATGCAGAGTGAGAGGGACATACATATGGATACCCAGTTTTCCCACCATTAGTTTAAAATGCTGTCTTTTTTCCAGCATATGTTGTTTGTGCCTTTTTCAGATATCTGTGTGGGTTTGTCTGAGTCTACATGTTCCATTGGTCTGCTTGTCTCTTTTTATGCTGGTACCAAGCTGTTTTTGTTACTATAGCTCTGTGGTATAATTTGAAATGGTATATTGTGATGCATTCAGTATTGCTCTCTTTTACTCAGAATTGCTTTGGCTAGTCTGGGTCTTTTATTCTTTCATATGAATTTTGGGATTTCTTTTCCTAGTTTTCTGATAAATATCATTGGTATTTTGATGGTAATTATAGATCACATAGCCAAAACTTGAGAGATATCTTTGTCTTCTAATGTCCTCTTCAGTGTTCTTTAATTTTCATCGGAGAGATCTTTCACCTCTTTGTTTAGATTTGTTCCTAAGTGGGCTTTTTTGTTGTTTTTTGGATTTTGTTTATTTGTTTTGTTTTTGTTGTTGTTGTTTTGAGGCCATTGTGAATAAAATTGTTTTCCTGATTTCTTTTTCAGCAGCTTTATTATTGGTGTATATAAAAGCTATTGATATTTTTATGTTGGTTTTGTGTTCTGGTACTTTGCTAATTTGTTTATCTTTTCTGCCAGGCTTCTGGTGGAGCTTTTTGCGTATTCTAGATACAGGATCATATCATTTGCAGTGTTAATTTGACTTCTTCCTTTCTTATTTATATCCCCTTTATTTCCATCTCTTGCCTAATGGTTCTGGTTAAAATGTCAGGATGCTATATTGAATAGTAAGGATGAGAGTGCACATCACTGTCTTGTTCCTAATTTTAGAGGAAATAGTTTCAGTTTTCCCCCATTCAGTATGAAATTGGCTTTGGGTTTGTCATCTAGAGCATTCATAATGTTGAGGTAAGGTCCTCCTTTTTCCCTTGTTTCTTCATGAATGGGTGCTGAATTTTGTTGAAGGCCTTTTCTGCATCTGTTAGAATGATCGTGTGATTCCTCTCCCCTTCGATCCATTTATGTGGTATATTGTGTTTACTGATTTGTGTATGTTGACTCATCCTTGCATCCCTAGAATGAAACCAACTTCATCATGGTGTATAATCTTTGCAATATGTTGTTGAATTTGATTTGTTTTATTGAGGATTTTACATCTGTTTTCATCAGGGAATATTGGTCTGTAGTTTTCATTCCTTGACATATCCTATTTGGTTTGGTATCAGGGTAATAATTTGCTTGGTAGGATTAACTTGAGAACATATCTTCCCTATTTCATAAAATCATTTGAGGACCATTGGAATGAATTCATCTTTAAGTGTCTGGTAGAATTCAGCTATGAATTCATCAAGTCCTTTGCTTTTATTGGAGGGATTTTATTACTACTTCAATCCATTGCTTATTATTGCTCTGGTTAGGTTTTCTATTTCCTTTTTGTTCAATTTTGGTAGATTGTATGTGTCTATAAATCTATCAGTTTCTTCAAAATATTCCAATTTTTTAGAATATAACTTTTCAAAATAGTCCCTGATGATCCTCTGGATTTCAGTGGTCTGTTGTGATAGCTCCTTTTTCATCTCTAATTTTATGAATTTGGGTCTTCTTTCTTTGGCTAAGGGTTTTATCAGTGTCATTTAGCTTTTCAAAGAATGAACTGTGTTTCATTGAGCCTTTGTATTTTTTAAAAAATTCTCTTTTATTAACTTCAGCTCTGGTGACATTTATTTGTTTCCTTCTGTTGGTTTTGAAATTGGTTTGTTCTTGGTTTTCTAAAGCCTTCAAATATATCATTAGGTTGTTAATTTGGGATTTTTACAAATTTTTTATATAGGTGGTCATAACTATAAACTTTCCTCTTAGAACTGCCCTTAGTGTGTTCTAGAGATTTTGGTATGTTGTCTTTCTGTTCTCATTAGATTGTAAGAATTTTAAAATTTCTTCCCTGATTTCTTCTATGATCCACTCATCATTCAAAAGTGTACTATTCAATTTCCATGTACTTACGTAGTTTCTATAGGTTTCTTGCCATTAGTTTTTAATTTCATTCCATTATAATATTTAAAGATGGAAGGAAGAATTATATGGACTTTTTGTTTGTTTGTTTGTTTGCTAAGACTTGCTTTGTGGCATAAACTATGATGTATTTTGGAGAAAGTTCCACAGGCAGCTGAAAAGAAAGCATATTCAACTATTTTTGGATGCAGTATTCTGTAGATGTCAGTTTAGTCTATTTGGCCTGTATTATATTTAAGCCTGTTTTTTCTTTGCTGATTTTATGTCTGGATGACCTATTTATTGGTGAGAGAAGTATATTGAAATCACCCAGTATTATTGTACTAGGATCTGTTTGAACCTTTATGTCAATTAGTGTTTGTTTTATGTAATTAGGTGCGCCAACACTTGTGGCATCAATATTTATTGTCATTATATCTTCTTGTTGGAGTGTTTTTTTACCAGTATATAGTGACCTTCTTGTTTCTTTCAATTAATCTTGACTTGAAGTCAGCTTTATTAGAGTAACCATTCTTGCTTATTTTCAGGTTTCATTTGCATAGAATATCATTTTCCATCCATTTGCTTTCAGCCTGTGGATGTCTGTCTTTGTCTTAGAGATATTTATTGTAGGCATCATATAGTAGGGTCTTGTTTTTTAATTCAGTCTTCCAGTCTATGTCTTAATTGGAGAATTGAGACCATATACAGTCAGCATTATTTTAGGAGGTATATTATTACCTCCTGCCAATTTGATTCCTTTCCAATATTTGATTTTGATTCTTATTCTCATTAGCTTATCTACTCTCCCAATGAAATTTATTGTTTCCTGGGTTCTCTTGGTTGTTTTAATCTTCTCTCTGTAGGGATTTCTATAACTATCTTTTGTAATGCTGGTCTAGAAGTCATGAATTCCTTTAGTTTATGCTTATCTTGAGTGGGTTTTATTTCTCTTTTGATTCTGAGGGATAGCTTGGATATAGCAATCTTGTTTGACAGTTATTTTCTTTCAGGGCTTTACCTACTGCTAAGCCCTCCTGGATTGTAGCTTCAGCTGAGAAACCAGAAGTTATTCTGATTGGTATGCTTCTAATTGTGGTTTGATGTTAAGGCTCTTTTAAAATTCTATCCTTGTTCTGTATATTAGGCATTTTAATTACAATGTGTTGTATAGAGGTTCTTTTCTGGTCTTGTCTATTTGAGGTTCTAAATGCTTCCAGTATCTGAATGTCCATCTCATTCTCAAAGTTTGGACATTTTTTTTTTTGCTCTTATTTCACTGAATGTGTTACCAAACCAGTGGCTTGTATCTCTGCTCCTCCCTAGGTACCTATGAGGCTTGAGTTAGGTCTCTTATTGTTGTGTAAGAGTTTTAGAGTCTATGGCCATACCATTCTGAACATGCCTGATCTTGTCTGTACAAGAGTATTCTGATCATCGTTTCTTTCCTCCTCTTCCTTTCCTTTCTCACTTTCTCTCTCCCTCTCCTTCCTTCCCTTCCATCTGAATGTTTCATCTTTGTCTTCAACTTCTGAAATTCTGTCCACTTAATCAATTGCAGAAACCTTACTAAGTTTTTATTTGATTCATTGTACCTTTAATTTCCAAGATTTCTGATTGGTTCTGCTTCAGAAACTCTTATCTACTGAAATACTCTTTCATATCCCATATGTTCTCCCTTAGTTCCTTTCTTAGATCTTTTTAACTCACTGATCATTTTAGCAGTCAGCTTTTTAAATTCGGGGCATTTGTCTACTTTAATGTTTGTGGATTTTGTTGTTCAGTGGTTGTAAACTTTTGGAGGTATCTTGTTGGTTTGTTTTCTCAGACCCTAAGATTTGTGCATCAGCTGTCAAGGATTCCTATTCCTCGTTTGTGTGAGGGTCTTTTGGTGAGCAAGAATCTCATTATAACCCCTGGACTTGGTATATCTTAGTATCAACACATCATATCAGATCAATAAAAGTGCTAAGATCCACCACCAGCACTGCTTTGAGAGGAAGGAGTAACTGCCAGTAACACAGTGGTTTTTTTTTTTTTTTTTTTGGTTCTGGGGATAGAAACCAGGAGTGTTTAACCACTGAGCCACATCCTCAGACCTTTTTAATATTTTATTTAATGAGACAGGATCTCACTAAGTTGCTTTAGGGCCTTACTAAGTTGCTGAGGCTGACAATGAACTTATGATCCTCCAGCCTCAGCCTCCTGAGCCACTGGGATTACAGGTATGTGCCACTGGGTCCAGCAACCATGGTAATTTAAGAACAAACCATATATCAGCATATTTAAAAAAAAAAAAAACTTACTGCTAATGATCTGTATAATTCTGCTAACCAATGAGAAAAGTGGGTGTGAAGTAATACAGAATAGGATGAAAAGCTAAGCATTAGTGATAATGTACCTATACTAACGTATATTGGATGAAGAGAAAAAAAAGAAAGGAAAAAAGTGTGGGGAGGGAAAAAAAAGAAAAAATAAGGAAATAAAGAAGGAAAAGAGAAGGGAGAGAATGGAGCTGAGAAGAGTGGTATCAAGAAAAATTCCAATGGAAAGACTACATAAAATTAATTGTAACTATTAAAAATGCAGTAATAATCATGAAAAGATTCATTTTTTTTTCTGAGATATTTAAAATGGAGAAATTTATTTCCCACGCTGTCCTAGTTATAAAACAGATGTGAGCTCATCCATTTGTAGTTTTCATGCTTTGGGTGAGGCAGCACACAGAAGAGGCATGGGGCTCTACAGCAGCTGGGGGTGTGGGGTAGCAGCTTGTTGATGCTAGTGGGTAGTGGCTGGGCATGGAGGAGAGGGTAAGTTGCTGGGGGGCTTCAGGGTGCAGGATGGTGGCCTGTGGCTGGAGTGTGGGGTTGTTGTCATGGCACAACTGTGCCAACTGTGGTGGCACGGGGGTGGCTGGCAACAGAGGCTTGCATTGCTCCCTAGGCACTGCCCTTACCAGCAAAGTGGTTGGCAGAGTCCTGCATTAGTATACAGCTCCATAGCTGTCACACACTCTGAAAGTGTGGGGTACCCTTCTCTACTTCACCCTACACCCACTGCAGATGCTTGTCAGTCCTCCAGTCTCAGCAGTTCTGCACAGGTTACTGTCTACCTGTGTCAAAGGCATTTCCTATGATATTATTAACTAGTATCTATAGGTGGGATGAAGGTGTAGAGATTTAATTGCTTCCTAATCTTAGATGTGGTCTCTGCAAAATGGCTGCCTGGCACAGTTCTCTGCCAGTGAACTGAGAAAAAATGAAGCATTTCTTGTTTACAAGGTAGCTTTGAACTCCTGTCCTAACTTAACTCAGTCTTTCTTCTCTACCACTGTTTTGAAAGTAAGCTTGCCATCTTTGCCTCTTCTTTCTCCCTTTGTTTTTCCTCCCCCCAGACCTGTCCTGATAGTGCAGATGCTTATTCATGGTTAACAAATACTTCCCTGTTTTCTCTTCCAGTAACCAAATTTTTCAGGTCCCTTAAAGTCTCTAACCTTCCAGTTATTGTGAATCAGTGCATTCTGTCACCCACCTCTGATCAGCTGTTTTCTTATTGCTCTGATTCCCTGAGGAGTTGAGATCTGCAGCCTATCTCATCTCTTCCATCTTGTCTCCCCGAACCCACATGTGTTTATTTTTCACATTTTACTCATACAGTATTTAAGCATGCTATTTTGCATCTTGTCTTTTTTGCTTAAGAGTGTGTACAGACTTCTGCAATAGTACATAAAGAACTTCCCTATTATTGTTTTGTTTTGTTTTTTTTACAAATGTGAATGTTCCATTTTATAGCTACACTGTAATTTTTCTAACTATTGAGGACCATTCAGGTTGTTTATGTTTTGCTATTATAAGTAATACAGTGATGAAAAACTTTGTACATGTGTTATTTTGCATATTTGTGTATAAAATCTATAGGATAAAATCCTTCCCTGAAATTGTTGGGTGAAAGGAATATATATTTATAATTTTGGGGTTATTTCTAAGATGTTCTTTTCTGTTGTTGCAGCATAAGCAGTTTTATTTTTTTTATTCAAAACACTATATATTATTTTCAGTGGCATAGAATTTTATTTATTTTTTTGATGTGTTTAATGTTTTCTACAACTTTCCTATTATTGGAATTCCTCAGTGCTTAACATTTTTACTATTGTAAGTGATTCTAGAATTGACATCTATATAGTTTAAACCTTTTTGCATTTTGAATTATTTTCTTTGATCAGTTTTCCAGAGAGAGACTTACTGGGCTGAAAAATGTAAAACATTTTAAGTATTTAAAAAGAATAATACATATCATCTCAGTTACTTTTGAAGCTTATCAGTTTGTGTACTCAGTGGTATCTTATTAGTAATTTTTATTCTAAAACAGTCTCAGTTTACTGAAAACTTGCAAGTACCACATAAAGAACTTTTTCCCCCCAGGCTGGAGTTGTGGCTCAGTGGCAGAGCGCTGGGTTTGATCCCCAGCACCACATAAAAATAAATAAACAAAATAAAGATATTGTGTCCATCTATAACTTTAAAAAATTTTTTTAAAAAGGAACTTTTTCCCCTCATATTGTTTTGATATTAAGTTGCTAATCTCATGTTCCATTAGTCTTAACACTTAACTGTGTTTTCCAGAAAAGAGAGAAAAAAATAGTCTATGATATAACTAGAATGTAGTTTTTAAAAATGGAAAGTTAAGCCAGGTCCAGTGGCACATGCCCATAATTCCAGTGTCTTGAAGGCTAAAGCAGGAGGATCTCAAGTTCAAGGTCTGCCTCACCAAGGGCCTGTCTCAAAAAACAGATGAAGAAATAGTTCAATATAGAGCACCCTTGAGTTCAATCCCCTGTACCACTAAAAAATAAGGAAAGGAAATTAATTTGACACATTATCATCTAATATTCAGACCTCATTTAAATTTTACCAATTGTCCCAATTGTTTCCTAGTTTATAACAGAAGGATCTAATTCAGAATCATGTGTTACATGTACTTGCCTGTGGCTCTTTAGTTTTCTTCAGTCTTTGAGAGTTCCACAGTCTTTCCTTAATTTTTTAAATATTAACACTTGTGAAGATTGTAGATGAATTATTTGGTGATATTTCCAGCAATTTTAGTTATCTGATGTTTACTTCTGATTAATTCAGGTTATACATCTTTGTTGGGAATGTTATAGAATTGATGCTTAATTCTTTTTGTTGCTCCTTATCAGGTGGTACATGATTTTGATTTGTTCCATTGATGGTGATGATCACTTTGGTCATGTGATTATGTCAGGTTTCACTGTAGGATTATTTGTTAGGTTTCACTGTAAGATTATTCTTTCTTCCTTTTCTAAGAAGAATTTTGTGGATAATTACTTTGAGTCATCAAACTTCATATCTATCCATCCGTCTATCTGTATCCGTAGTGACTCACTATTACTTAATTTATTTTATAGATTATATGCCTTACTCTGTTAGTTTCTTTTGTCTTAAAAGAACACAAATTTATTGTCTTAAAACCTTTTGTCTTAAAATAATACAAATTTATTGTCTTCTTGTTCTGTAAATTAGAAATCTGACACAGGTCTTTTGGGCTGAACTCATAGGCTAAAATCAGGTCTGTGTTCCTTTCTGGAAACACAAAGGAGGAATCTGTTTCCTTGATCCCCACCCCCACCCCCACACCTTAGAGGCTAACTGTATTCTTTAGTCCATGGCTCCTTTCCTTCTTCAAAGCCAGGGACTTGTGAGTTGAGACCTTCTCACATTGTATTATTGTGGCCTTTGTTCATCAGTCACATCTTTCACTGGTCTTTTTCTGCCTCTCCCTTTCACTTCTAATGAAATTTAGTGATTACATTGGGCCCATTAAATAATCCAGAATAATCTTATTTAAGTTCAGTTGATTAGAAACTTTAATAGTCATGTAACCTTACAGATTCTTTGAGGGGTATTATTCTGCCTAGCTCATTGTCATTATTTGTTTTGATATTAAAATTGTACTAGCTTTGGCCAGCAGGAATTCCTTTACATGTTTGTATCTTTTGTCATGTCTCCATCATTCTTGGAGCACCTTCTTGTTTTCTGGTATAATAAGATTACAGACTGACCTTGAACTTTTCCTATCACAGCTTAACAGCTGTGTCCCTAAAGAGCCCTGGTTCCTTTTTCTCGAATGATATTTTGAAGTCCCCAAATCTGTGCTTTAGATTTCAAATATTTTAAGTCCATTGTTTTTGGGGTGTCACCATCCCCAGTCCTCTATGCACAGACCTACAAAATGTATGTTTGTATACATACCCATACACACACACACACACACACCTGTTTGTTTTCTGCCTGCCTGCCTACCTGTATCTGTCCATCTAGATATTGAATTTATTTATACTGATACCTCCAATTCTAACACTACAGGTTGTTCTAGCATTTGTAATTCCCCTTTGTGACATTGAGAAACCTGTTTCCCACTATCCTTACCATGTTTTCTTTTTTGTTCAAACCCTCCACATGTAATCCATCTTCCATTGTCACCTTTCCTCCATACTTATGCCATCCATACTGCAAGTAGTTCTGCCATCACATACTGGCTCTTGCTGGACACTCTTCTCACTTTTTTCAGGCTTAGGCATCTCATGCCAGGATACAGGGTGCCTCCTTATCCTTTGACCAGCTGCTCTTCCCCAGGATTTCTCTTCAATTATGCTCAGACTTTGTACCTTTATGCTGGATTGATCCTCCATGGGGACTGGTCCTCAACCTGATTAGGTTTTTTAAAAATTTGTTTATTATTTATTTATTTATTTTTGTTGATGGGCCTTTATTTTATTTATTTTATTTTTATGTGGTGCTGAGACTCATACCCAGTGCCTCCCACATGTTAGGCAAGTGCTCTACCACTGAGCTACAACCCCAGCCCCTGGTTAGGTTTTGACTTCTCCATGTGGACATACTCTTCATCCTTCCTGAGCTCTGGTACAGAATACCCAGAGCTCTCTGAGGTTCCATATTCTTTACTCTTCTAAAACTAACATTCTAACAACACTTTATTCTGTTTATTTTCAGAACAAATTAACTTCATACCCTGCTTGGGGCTCTAGCTGATCCTTCATGGGACTCCCTTTCTAACCTTACCTTAGAACTGAGGCCTTCTGTCCCTGCTTTGTAGACACTGTTCTCATTTTGCTTAGGTTCTGGTTTCTTGGGCCAGACTAGTCTTTCTGTTATATAGTGATCTCCTCATTTTGCTTGAACTCTTTACTTTCTATGCCAAGCAGCTCTTCTTTGTGTAGAATGCTAGTCTCTTGGTACCCTGGTCTGAATCATGAAGTTTCTTCCCTTCCTTGTTCTACCCCATCTAATGGCTTTGGGGTTGACTTATTCAGGAAAGGATGGCAAAGTATGAGGGTTCCCCTCCCTTTAAAAATCTTTCTTAATAAAGTTCTTTTTTAATTCTTTAGTTAATTTTTTATGCATTATAGGAATTTGCAGCCATCGTCAGCAATGTATCTGACTAAATTATATAACCAATGTAGATATTTTAAGTTAGCACTGAGAGCCAGTTAGTATGGTATACCAAAGTTTTACTGAGGGTTCTGGTTTTGTTGCTAATTAGTTTACTTGAAAAACCTCAGTGTTATTTTGGTATATTCCACTGGACTTGTATTTGTCTGATCTTATTTCAAAAATGCCTTCCAATTTGTTTATATGTTACAAGTTCTTATCTGTAAAGACTATGTTCACGGGATTTCCTTATTGACCATTCTAAGCTTAAATGAGGCAGAATGTTTAATTAAACTCACACAAAACACTGTGTTTTGCCAACATTTTCTCGGCTCTACATAGTTGTTTCCCTTTTCTTTAGTAATGTCAATTGTCTCATTGCAAGGAAGATTATTCAAGGAAAAGGATATTTGAAATCAGTTGTATAATAGACTTTGGGGTTTTTAGAATATCTAATTGCATAGTTGCTAAAACTTTTAAAACCAATATCAGTCTTACCAGTTGTACTTCCTATAAGCAGTTTTAGTGATAGTTGTATTTCTCCATTTTTTCTACATTTAGAATGAAATTGTTAACTTAAGCAATTATGATAATTATTAAGGATGTTCTTAGTAATCATATAGTTAAGTTCCTTTGTTTAAAATTTTTTGTGGCCACAGAAATTTCTAATTAACAAATCTAAGGTGGATTTTATATTTGTGTAGAATTTTATTACAACGTGAAGGAATGTTTAACATTTTTCTCTTTAAAATTTTAAAGTACTCTTGCTGTACTATATGGTTGATTTTGTTTATTCTATCTAACATTTCTAATTCATTTTATGTCCAATTTTCTCGTCTTTGACAAGGTACAGAGATCACTTTAAAAATCCATTTGTAGTTGTCAATTTCTTATGCATGTAAGAAACAAGCTGCCACCACTTCTAATCTCTAATAATGCTAATACAATGTAGTCTGACCAATTTCGTGAACATCCGTCGCCAAAGTTTATAATTTCACTTTTAGAATCACTGCAAAATAACTTTTAGCTTCAAGTTGTGTAGTTTGATAATAATTCAACTTTACCAATAAAGAGTAAGCCTAAGTGATACCTGTCTGCATCAGGATTTCTTAACTATTGAAGTACTCTTTATTTAGAAATATGTATAGCTTAAATTCTAATTGTTTACATGATTTGGACATAGAATGATAATGATCAGGCATATCAGAGTTCTCATTTTATCAGCTGCAACAAGTTAGTCATATAGAAAATATTGTGCTAAACTTAGTAGATGGGGGCTGGGATTGTGGTTCAGTGTTAGAGCACTTGCCTAGCATGTGTGAGGTACTGGGTTCCATCCTCAGCACCACATTAAAAAAAATAAATAAATAAGATTAACTTATTAAAAAAGAAAAAAACTTAGGAGATGTGTTTTAAGTGACTAGTGGCTTTGAAAATATAAAATTTTGTAAATAAATGTAGAAATCTGATGTTATTATATGACTATTTGTTAGTATACTTAGCTGGAGTTTATTATTGTCTTTATTTTATAAACTTGTCAAAGTGTAAAATTTATTATTATGCTGTTACAGGTTAATGTTGCTGAAAATGTCCTACATTTCCTTTTCTGCATTAAAATTCTGCTTTCCATCTGTATTAATATTTATGGAAAATACCTATCTCAAGCTTCAGAAATAGTATTTGTTCTTAACATTTCAATTGGTAAACTAGTAACCTACAAATACATAAATCTAGTATGTGATTGCTTTCTTTTAGCAATTCTGCTTACTCCATTTCAATAAGAGGTAGCTTACACAATCAAGCATAAATGTGGCATGTACTAAAACATTTCAGATTAGGTGGAATGAGAGATGTGATGTTTCAGAACTTTATTTTAGAGAGGTTGGCATTATCAACATTTTTTTCTCATGTATATTTATTATGAACACTAAGGTATGTTTGTTTTAGTTCATATAGGATGATGATTTTTAAAAAAATATATAAAATATTAATTGAAATACTGTTTGAGAAATTTTAGGAGGAAAAGTTCCATATGAAATCATTATCCACATTTAGTAATATGAACTTTGAGTGGATACATATGAGCCTAATACTTCTGCTTTATCTAAGCAGCCAGTGATAAACATTTTAATCTAGCTATTAAGCTCTCAAAAATAATTTTAAAGCTAGATCTATCTGTCTATCTATCTATATATATATGTCTCATATACACACACACATATATATATATATATATTGCTGTTATTTGCTAGAGATACCATATTTTTATAAGTAGGGGATTTGTTTGTTACATAAAGAAGAGTCTTTTGTCTCCTCATTGTTAGGAGGCGTGGTTTAGGGAATCCGTTTTAATGATAAGCAGGTAATAAATCCTTTAAAGTTTACTTTTCTAGATTTTTGTGGCTGACTTTGTAATAAGACCAGCTGATTCCCAGTGATATGTAAAATGTCTTTGTATCAACTGTCAGAGCATGACTTCCCTAGAAGTAATTCTGTTCATGGGATAAGGACCCCCCTCCCCACACCAACAGTCCAGGATACTATCGCCTGATTACTTCATACATTTAATTTCCCAAGTGGTGCTTTCCCAACTGTGGATTACAAAGGAAGTTATTTCCCTAAGCTGTCCATATATATTTATTGGGTTTAAAGAGAGAAAGGTGAATCAAGGGGGTATCCCTATCTTTCAGAAGCTTATATTTTACTTAGAAAAGAAGATATATAAATGAAAAATTGAGATAAAGTTATATTTAAGTGATTTAGGCTGTTCTAATGGGAATTTATTGACTTGGAATAATTAAAACAGATTTATTAAAATTTTATATAGAGTGGCTGGGGTTGTGGCTCAGTGGTGGAGTGCTTGCCTAGCATGTGAGGCCCTGGGTTCTGTCCTCAGCACTGCATATAAATACATAAAATAAAGGTCCATTTACAACTAAAAAATATTTTTTAAATTTTTATATTTAAAAAATAAATATTTTTCCATATCCCAGTTAGCTTTTAAAAAATTGTAATCAAATTTAAATTAAGCCTGTTGAAAAGGTGTTGTGTTAATTGTACTCATGTCATTTAATCCCTACAACAACCAATTGGCATCATTGTTATTCCATATATAATGAGGAGACCAAGACTGATAGAAGTTTAAATACACAGTTTTATATCTACCAGGTTGCCTGTCTGGTTGGAACTTTGCTTAATTCTTCCTTTTAACCATCTGGTTTGCTGTACTAATTTTCCAAATGGCTATCTTTTATTGTATTATGCAGTCAGTATTTACTGTCTAGCTCTGGAACTTGGTCATTTCATAAAGGGAGCTTATTCTTTGATTTCAACTAGGTTAGAAATTAATTATAGAGTCTTTCTTGGAGACTTAATGATAAACATTTTTTAAAGGTTATTAATCAGTTTTTTAAAGACTCATTTAATTTTAACCTGTTTTATTAAAATTAAACTGTAAAAATATTTGGAGAGCCTTGGCTATAAAAATTACTGCTTGCCTGGTTAGTTGCAAGGTAATTTTTCCACCCTAGTGGTTAATGTTAACTTTCAGCAGTCTCTCCTTTTNGTAGTTGTCAATTTCTTATGCATGTAAGAAACAAGCTGCCACCCCTTCTAAAAGAATTTAAATTGACTAATGATGTCCTATGTACCCCAACCATTTTCTGAGCTTTTTAAGTACTTAAACTTTTTAATTATAAGAGTGATTGGTTTGGACTGAAAAATCAGATATAGTTTTTTTGTTTAACCAGTGGTGTGAATTAAAAAAAAATAAAATCGTTGTAAATTGCTTCTTTCAAAATTTGAGGGCTGGGGCTGTGGCTCAAGTGGTAGCGCGCTCGCCTGTCATGCGTGCGGCCCGGGTTCGATCCTCAGCACCACATACAAACAAAGATGTTGTGTCCGCCGAGAACTAAAAAAATAAATAAATATTAAAAAAAAAAAAACAAAATTTGATATTCTCAACTGTTTTTTTAGTTTTTCAACTGTTTTTATAATCATGCATGCATGCACGCACGCGCGCGCGCGCACACACACACACACACACACACACACACACCGTCCAAACTGATTTGTCATTACTTTTACTTTACAGGAAACATCTAGAACTGTTTCAGGCAGATATAAAAGGTAAGAATCCTTATGTTTTAACTTATATTGTATAATGAGTGTGATGTCTGTCTGACAGTGACCTAACCAAGTAGAACTGTTCAAGGCAACTCTTTGAAAAGTAAGAAACTTTAACATTGTGCTCTTAGAAAGAAATTACATTATAGGCAGGAGTTTGATGTCTTACCATGATTCTGTTGTATCTTGTAGTTTTTGAAAACTGCCTCCCCCTGAATTTGCATGGGTCCAATGAACTTTGCAAATAATAACTTTAAAATGGCTTACAAGTAGACCAGTAAAATAATCAAAAGACTGGGTATGTAGCTCTGTGGTAGAGTGCTAACTGGATTCAATCTCAGTTATCATAAGAAAAAAGGAAAAAACCCACAAAATCTAGAATCTGATTTTATATCTGAAATTAGTATCAAAATCTAGTATCTGAAATTATCCATTCTTAAATCTGATAGGAATGTGTTATACCTTATATCAATAATTCATTTCTTTTATCAACCTATCAGCAAGTTGTAGCAATGACTAGAATATGCATGTTTCTTAATAAGGGTATCTGTTGACAGATGGAGATGGTTAATAGGTTGAAAGATAAAACTTTGATATCATATGATAGAAAAAATAGCATACATTGTGTAAATGTATGTAAGTACACACACTAACAGGTGGAAATAACTCAGAAGCCTTTAGAGGAGTCAAGTAACCACAGAACTAGTTTTATGTGCATATATGTGTGTGCGCGCATGCATTTTTTTTTGGCACTGGGGATTGGTGATTGAACCCAGGGGCAATTAACCACTGAGCCACATCCCCATCCGTTTTTTGTTTTTTATTTTGAGACAGGGTCTGACAGAGTTGCTGAGGCTGGTCTGAAATTTGTAATCCTCCTGCCTCAGCCTCCTGAGCTTCTGGAATTAACAGGCACTGCACCCATCTTTAAATATATTCTTACAAATTACTAATTAAGTATTTAATTCCTGTCTCAAAAATGTCAAGAATGTACTTTTTTTGTTTGTTTTAAGCACTGAGTCTGTTAAACATTCAAACTAGTTCTTATATTTTAAAATGGAATCAATTCTTGTCAAGAGCTTTTCAGTTCTCATTTGATTCTAAATTTGTTTCATAGGAAATTGATTAGAACCTTTTTAATTTTGGAAAATGAATTATTTATTTAGAAAAAATTTTATGCAAGATTTAAAGTGTTGCAATACAACTATGTTAACTTTTTTTCTAAATGGAACTTTCTTATACCATTGTTTTAAAACCAGTAGTTCTTATTTGATTACACATGTGTTTTGAGAACCATGCAATAGCAAGAAATATCCTTGATTTGTTGGCCAATGATCAAACTAGAAAAACTTGTCAAATTCTTCAAAAAGTGAGAAATCCAGACTAAGAAGTATCAAATGTGTCTGTATTACATATATTGTATATTTTGCCAGGCCTCCAATATCTATAGCTCTTTTGGCTAATGAATTTTTCAAAAGAACATGAAAACCACAAAGTGGTACTTTAAAGTGAATTGGCATATTGGTGCAGTTTATGGACTGAATTTTTCCCTGGTGGATTTGTGAATTTATCTGTTGTAAATATTCTTAGCTAAGATTTTTTTATAATATTTACTATTTACCAGTTACTGTTCCTTTTTACATACATTCATTCCCCAATAGTATTATGAGGAAAGTGATTATATTATCACCATTTTACAAAGAAGGAAACTGAGGCACAGTGAAGTTTAATGATTTGTGTGAGATTAAACATATTAATTGGCAGATTTTGTCAACATATATTTCTTTACCTCATTGTAGTATCAGTTTGCCTAGTATGGGTAAGAATGGGGCATTGTGGAAGTTTGATATAGCTTATTTAGTCTCTAAGTCTTTGGAAGATTCCAATAGCTAGAATTTTTTGTTTAATATAAGCTTGAAAAAAAATTTTTCCCCAGTGACTACTGCATATATGATCCTGGATTTCCCAGTCTACCCAGCTCTCTTTGTTAAGATAACTTTTGTTCTTAATTATAATCTTGAGGTTTTAGAAGTTCTGAAGTATCTATATAATTATGAAAGAGAAACTATGCACTAATGTTTGGCATAATTTTACTTTCTTTTTTGTGTTAGGGATTTAACTCAGCCCTTGCATAGCTTAGTAGGAGCTGTACCATCCCCTTCCCCATAATTTTATTAAATGCATTTTATATGTTTTATTTCTTGGTAAATTAACCACTAAAGCTGAAAATACTGTTGTCATTTTATTATTTTTTAAAAAGTCTCATTAAAATGTAATTTAAGTACCATAAAAAATCGCCCTTTTAAGGTGTATAATTCACCAATTTTTAGTATATTCCCAGTTTTTAAAAAAATATTTTTTAGTTTTAGGTGGACACAATCTCTTTATTTTTATTTTTATGTGGTGCTGAGGATCGAACTCCGTGCCTTGCACATGCCAGGCGAGCACGCTACCACTTGAGCCACACCCTCGGCCCTATATTCCCAGTTTTATAGAGGTATCACTACTCTCTTGTTTCCCTTCCTAAAAGGAAGGTCCTACCCATTAAGTACTCAATCTCCATTTTGCTCTTCCTATATCTCCTAGCAGTCAGTTATTTGTTTTCTGTATATAGGAGAGATTTCATATAAATATAAACACATAATAGGTGGCCTTTTATGTCTGTCTTTTTTCAGTTAGTATGTTCTTAGGATGTATATCATAATCATATCATATCACCATGTGTGAATATACCACATTTAATTTAGCCATTTATTAGTTGATGGTTGGTATAACAAAATATTATATACATTGTATAATTTGATATAAAAGTTCATGTACAATTTTTGTGTAATCTTTTATTCTTATAACAGAAATTTTTTATATTGTTTTGTTGAAGCCCCCCCGCCAAAAAAAGAAAAACATAATAAACATTATATGTCATTATTGATTCATTCAGAATCAGTGCTAGTTGTTTGGGAGACTCATGTTAAGATACAGTTTTTGCTGTTCTTAC
Source organism: Marmota marmota marmota (assembly GCF_001458135.2). Lineage (NCBI taxonomy): Eukaryota > Metazoa > Chordata > Mammalia > Rodentia > Sciuridae > Marmota > Marmota marmota. The sequence continues at coordinate 29,226,382 of NW_025999853.1, forward strand.
TGAATATTGTAAACTACATTTGAAAAAAAATGTTTTCTGGATATGTTTTGTCTAGTTCTCAAGTGGTAATATTTGAATACTCAGGTGTATTTAATGAAAAAAAATTAAATATAGTGAATATATTATATATTTAATAGCTATATATTCTACTATATTCTTTATATAATAATGTAAATTTACTGTATTTACTTTTAGAAACCAGAAATAAGGATGTATAATGATATCCTATAACTGGGGGGGGTGTACTGAGGACTAAACCCAGGGGCGCTTTACCACTGAGCTACACCCGTATCCCTTTTTAATTTTATTTTGAGAGAGGGTCTCACTACATTGGTCTGGACTGGCCTCAAAATTGAGATCCTCCTGCCTTAGTCTCCCAAATCACTGGGATTATAGGCATACACCACCATTCCCAGCTGGAACAACTTATATTTTTAACAGTGAGATAGGTTATAAGCTATTACATTCATGTAAACAATACAGTGTAGCCATTAAGATACTATAGATGGAGCCGGGCATGGTGGTGCACACCTGTAATCCCAGTGGCTCAGGAGGCTGAGACAGGAGAATCACGAGCTCAAAGGCAACTTCAACAACAGCAAGGCACTAAGCAACTCAGTGAGAACCTGTCTCTAAATAAAAATACAAAATAGGGCTGGAGATGTGGCCTGGCCTAATGGTCGAGTGCCTCCTGAGTTCAATCCCCAGTACCAAAAAACCAAGATGCTATAGATGGACTAAAGTTGTGGCTCAGTGGTAGAGCTCCTGCCTGGCACATGTGAGGCATTTGGTTCGATCCTCATTACTACATAAAATCAAAATGAGTAAATAAAATAAAGATCTATATAAAAAGATGCTATAGGAAAAAAAATGAAACGTAGGAAAATTATTACCAATTTATGTTAAATGGGGAAGGACCGATAGAGCATAAGACTACAACAAAACAAAATTTATCAAGTATTCTTAATCTGAGATCTGTTGATGTCGTGAGCTGTTAAAATTGTGTGTAAAAAGATATATTGCTTATTTTTCTGAGAAAAAAAAAAGCTGTTTTTTTTTTTTCATCATATTGTTAAGGGGTCTGTGATCCAGAATGAAAACTTAATGTTGTAAAATGTTAATAGTAGTTATCTCTGGGTTGATGGGATTGCTGAAATATTAATTTTTATTTTTTAAGTGAATATATATCAACATTTTAATAAAGAGTCTAAGAGTTGATTGTTGGAATGTTCGTATTTTAAGGAAGAAAGGAGAGAAACCTATAAAGAGCATAGGGCTGTTTTGAGGTGTGGGAGTAGTGGTAGGAGAGCACAGGTTAGTGAAAGACACTAAAAATACAGAAACCAATCATGTACTTATTGGTTATATAGGTATTTTGTGATATATCCAAATACTTCTGGATATTTAATATCCAATCTAAAAGTAGATTTTTACCCATGAGTCTTATAATCATTAAGCTTTAAAATGTCTATATTCGTGGAAAATTCCTCTAGCTATAATCTCTTAATGCTACCAATCTCATTCTCATGATAGTTTTAGAATAACAGTGCTATTTCTATGACACCCTCTCATCTTTCCACAAAAGATGAGAAAATTCCCAGAAGGGGAAAAGCTTCCAATAAAGGGTGATATTTATCTCTGATGATACTGTATATTCGTTTCCCTTTTCTGAACATTATGGTTAATATCTTTGTAGCTAAGAGCAAATGGAGGATTCCTTTTGGATCTTATTAGTTAGAGATTTGTGTTAACATTCCTAAGTAGAACACTACAAACTTTTTGGAGTTAATGAAACAATCTTTTATTGTAAGTATTTTCCATTGTGCATATCTGGCCTACAAAATAGGTTAAAAATGCTCTGTTTTTAGGATAAGCAGCTAAATTTGGCAGTAAAATCAAGTAACACAGTTCTTCATAATTATGACAGTATTCCTTTCAAACCTAATATGTACTGGGGATACAAAACACTGATTTTATTTTCAGTAATAATTAATTCTTACTTTTAAACTTGCATAATGGTACCATTTGTGTATTAACAAGCATACTATGAAAAGAGATTTTTTAAAATTGTTGATAGATTAAACTTTTTAAAAAATAGTGTTTTACTTTTTAGTTGACATATTTATACATACTTACAGGGTCTAGTAAATTCAGTATACAATGTATAATGATCAAGTCAGGTAATTAACATTCCATCTCATTTATCATTTCTATATTTTGGGAATCTTTTGACTATAGTTATTTTTAATGCATCATAAATTGTTGTAGACTATAATTACCCTACTGTGGTATAGAACACTATAGCTGATTCCTGCTGTGTTTTGGTGTTCATTATCTAAGACCTCACTCCTGCGTCCCCTCTTAGTCTCAAGTGACCTCTACTCTATCATCTTTTTTGCTTCTATAGGTAAGTCTTTACTTCTTCATTTCTGAAGGATAACTGCGCTGGGTATAGTATTTTGGTTGGCAGGTTTTTGTTTTGTTTCTTTCTTTCTTTCTTTTTTTTTTTTTTTCCAGGACTTTGAATATATCAGCCCATTCTCTTCTAGTTTGCAAGAAATCTGTTAGTCTAATGAGTTTTCCTTTATATGGGACTTGATGCCTTTTTTATTGCTGTTTTTAGAATTCTCTTTGTCATTGACTTGACAATTTGATTCTAGCATGTCTTTTACAGGGTATCCCTTTTGGTTGAGTCTGCTTAACATTCTTTTAGCTTTCTGGATCTGGATGTCATCTCTTTCAAGACTTGGGAAGTTTTCAGCTATTATTTTGTTAATAGTTTTTTTTATACCTTTATTGAATTTTTTTTAATGTGGTGCTAAGCATCAAACCCAGTGCCTTACACATGCTAGGCAAGTGCTTACCACTGAGCCACAACCCCAGTCCCTGTTAAATGGATTTTTAATGCCTTTTCCCTTCTCCTTTGGAACTCCAGTAATGAGAATATTTGTTTGCCTTAGTGTTGTCCCATAAGTTTCTTTGGCTTCCTTCTTTCCAGCTTTCCTTCCTTTTTCCCTTCTTCCATGTCTTCCATTCCTGTTAGGGATGGCCTATCTTCAGGTTCTAAAGTTCTTTTTTCACCTTGGTCTAATCTGTTGTTGAATTTCTCATTTGTATTTTTTATTTCACTGATAGAATTCTTCAACAACAGGATTTCTGTTTGGCTCTTTTTTTGTGTGTGTGTGTGTGATTTCTTTGTTGAATTTCTTATCCAGATTATGATTGTTTTCTTCATTTTGTCGAACTGTTGATCTGTATTGTATCTTGCTGAATTTCCTTAGGATCCTTATTTTGAATTCCTTTTCAGGTATTTAATAGACTGTTGGAATCTGTTTTTAGAGAATTACTGTTTCTCTGGAGAAATCATGTTTCCTTGCTTTTTTTTAAAAAAGTTTTTTTTTTTTTTTTGCTACAAAGGGACATACAATATTTTTGTTTATTAATTTATTTTTTATGTGGTGCTGAGGATTGAACCAGTGCTCACACATGCTAGGTATGCACTCTGCCACTGAGCTCCAGCCCCTCCTAGTTTTTTTTATGCTTATGTCCCTTTGTAGATATCTATACATCTGTTCTAACAGTTGCTTCTTTTAATTTTATGTACTAGCTTTTTTAAAAATATTTTTTAGTTGTCAAAGGATCTTTATTTTATTTTTTTTATGCGGTGCCAAGGATTGAACCAAGTGCCTCACATATGCTAGGCAAACACTCTACCACTGAGCTATATCCCCAGCCCTATGTACTAGCTTTTGCAAGGAAATACTTTAGTTTTACATAGACTGAAGGGTGTTTGTTGGTTAGGGTCTTGGGCTTTGGCTTTGGTTCTGAGTGTATAACGTCTGTGTGATTTGTTCAGCTGTAGTTGTCATCATCAGTGTCTGTAAATGCCTCAGCAGTCAAGATTTCAAGTGTCTGTGGAGGCAGTAGTGCAACTTGCAATTGAACATGAGCTGCCAGAAGTGTGACCCTAGGCCCTGAGGAGGCAAGTGTTGATGGTGGTGGTAGTGTTAGCTGCACAGCTAGGGATGCAGACTGTAAGGATGGGGTTCCTCAGACTCTCAAGAGGTAAGCACTAATGGTGGTGGCAGTAGCACAATGCTGAGGCAGCTGGCTGCAAAGTACCATGTTCATTATCAGCATGTACTTAGGGTGCCAGCACCTTTGGCAGTGGTACCCATAATGCTGGGGCTATAGGTCATGGAAGAGCTTGTTCTCAGGCCCCATGAGGTGAGCTATAATAGTGGTGAGGCATGTCCTTGGGCCCCATAGAGGAGTGTTAGTAGCTGCATCTGAAGCTGAGACACTAAGGGTAAGGAGGGTGTGGAAGAGATGGATCTTCAGGCCCTCTTGCTTGAGATTGTCAGTTCCCCTGGTTGGGACCTGGGTCACCTATATCCTGAAGGGCAGGGTTCCATACGGACTAGTGTGCTAGAGTCACAATTGCATAGCTGGTTTTAGCTGGGTTCCTGAAGTTTCATTCTTTTATGCAAGTATGGTAGAACACTTCTGGGACTTCAGGGATGGCAAGATGCAGTGGCTACTTATCCCTAGGGCAGAATGAACTGTTTTGGTATCTCAGTTGTCAGATGGCTTATGCTGTTAGCACTTTGGACTCTGCAAGTTGGAGGAGGGACTCAACTTGAATTTCATCTCTGGAGCATCTCTGGATGCAGTCACAACTGAAGCAGTTCTCCAAACTGACTTCAGAGCTAGTGAGGACTGTGGAACACTTGTAGGTCGTGTGATGATAGAGGGTCCTGTGGAGCTGTCCTGTTTACCTTCCTAGCAATGTGGAGTTATATCTGACTGGGGTGGGGGCAGGGACCCTACTTGCTGTAAGCTTTGTTCCTCTCTTTGTGCTTTGTTCTTGTCTCTGTGCTGTCTTCCCAGGTCTCCATGCCTTAGAGTGTTTTTGCCACTCCCTTGAGTTTCATTGTTCTCCCTCAGTCACTGTTCTTAAAGTATGGTCATTCATTTGTTGTCCTGGTTTTTCTCTATGGAGGAGGTGAGTATTGGGCATATTTTTTTAAGTGAAAAAAGGATCCTTTAAAATGTTGCTAATGCTCTTCTGTAACACAGCTTGGCTTCATTGGTATCTTACTCTTGATTTTTCTTCCTGTCATTTTGCTGGTATTTCTCAGTCTTTGTAGTTCTTTGCCTTTCCTATATCTATTCTTTATGTGTTAGCATTATTCAACTCTCTATTTCTTTTTGTTCATTATATCTGTACTAGAAATTTCATTTATTCCAATAACTTCAGTTACTACCTATACATGTTCTGATGACTCCCTGTCATTAGCTTCATACTGTATAACCAACAAATATTAACCATCGGCTTTTAGAAAGCTGGGCATGGTGGTGCACATCTGTAATCCTGCTGCTTGGGAAACTGAGACGGGAGTGTCACAAGTTTGAGGTCAGCCTCAGCAACTTAGTGAGACTTTATCTCAAAATAAAGTATAAAAAGAACTGAGAATGTAGCTTAGTGGTAAAGTGTCCCTGGGTCCAATCACCAGTACTGCAAAACAAAACAGAACAATCTACTTTTAGATATATGAGAAGTATACTAAACTCAGTGTGTTCAAAAATAAATTTGTGAACCATAATGAATTTTAGTAGTGTATCCACGTTTACTCTTGCCAAAGTCAGAAACGGTGTCACTGTTTATGACACTTTGTACAATTACCTTACTGTATTCAGTCATTCACCAAGGCTTGTTGAGTTTATTTACTGAATTGCTCATTGCCACAATTCATACTAGAACATCATCATTTCTTACCTTATTATCATTTTCACACTAGGACATCATCACAGTAGCCTCCAAACTGGCCTCTCTACTTCTAGCTTATCTCCTGTTCATTTTGTAAAAATGATTCTGTAACTTTCCTTGTTTTAATGACTTCCCATAACTTTTATATGAAACCTAAACCAGTAGTCAGTACAGTTGTGCACAAGATAATCTGCTAGGGTGCAGGAGGTAATTATTAGAAAGTCTATTTGTATTTACCATTTTTTTCCCTGAAAAACAGTAATACATTTATATTTAATAATGTGTACTGTTTACTAGTAGTCATCCCTTCTTTCATATGTTAGATGGCTACTTAATACTGAAGGTAACCTAAAGAAGTATTCTTTGTTCCCTTTCTGCATGTTACATGATACTGTAATTTGAATGTCTGTTTAATGGACATATGTATTATCTAGTTATTACTCTCAAATGGTTAAGTCAAACCAAGTATGTAACTGCAAAGATGTTGGTCATTCAGCTGGCAAGATACACAAAATCAGGATGGGGATATAATTCAGTTGGTAGAGTGCTTGCCTCACATGTACAAGACCCTGGGTTCAATCCCTAGCACCTCAAAAAAAAAAAAAAAAAAAAAAAAGATACACAAACTCAATCTCTTCTCATAAATTAAAAAGAAAATATGCTGATTTTGAGATTTTAAGTGAAACTTTTTAATTCAGTCATATTTGTAATCCATGTCTCTTTAATGTGATAGCCAGTAAGATTCAGATATGCAAACTGATAGCTCTTTGAATCACTATCACAAAATGTTAAAATAAGATTTTCAGAAATGATGAAGATAAGATTGGGGATGTGGCTCAATAGTGGAATGATTGAGACCTCTAGCATGCACGAGGCCCTGGGTTTGATGTCCAGCATCACATAACTTCAGGGAAAACAGAAATGATGACAATATGTAGTCACTTTTTATGAGAACAAGTGTTTGTACCATAAACAATTAAAAGTTTAATTTTAGTTTTTCATCCCTTTATGTTCTATTTTTCATGATACAGATATTTATAAATTTTATATGATTATATTATAAATCCTATAAAACAACATACAAGTAAATATATATCGACATGGGTACATAATTAACAAATTTCGAGACCATTATTTTAAATTATTATATAAAATAACTCAGGTTTTCTGCTTACTTTTCTAGCCTCTTACATCACCTCTTATGATTACATTTCATGCTTTAGTCATATTGGACTTTTTTGTATTTTAAAAGGGCTACATACTCTTTGCTTCAGATATTTGTGCATTCTTAGTCCTCCTTTAAGTCTTAAGTTTAAACATTTTCTAGAGTAGTGCTACTCAGATTGTGGCCCCTGAACTGTCTCTTACCTATCTTTGACCAGTTAAGTAAAGAATACTAGAATGAGCATTTAGAAACCTGAACTGCAGCCAGGCACAATGGAGCACACCTGCAATCCCAGTAACTAAGAAGGCTGATTGCAAGTTTGAGGCTAGCCTAAGTAACTTAGTAAGATTCTATCTTGAAATAAAAAGGACTGGGGATGTACAGAACAGACTGATTCAAGTGCCATGGTGAGTTGTGTGCTAGTCATGCTCAGCAACACTATCTTCACCATCTACAACATTTTTATGTTAGCCATTTATAACTCAGAAACGTATAAAAATTGAAGAAAATGTAAGCATTTATTATTTTTAAAATCATGCTATTAATCAGATTTATATTTTGGTCTACATATAATTAAAAAATATAATAATAAAAATAAGTAAAAATTATTTTCATTTTTTAAAGTTTCTGCTTTTATAAGTATTATCTAAATCTTAGAAATAAAACATTATTTTTAATTCTAATTTCCTGATAACAAAGCAAGCTTTACTGGTCTTTTTGGACCAAAAAAAGATAACATGTTTTCTGAATGTGACAGTAGTAATGAACTAAATGATGTCAGTGTGACAGTAGAAATTATTTTAGAGATATAAACCAAAGGAGTTTGCACTTGATTTTTTTTTTTTTTTTTTGAGAAGCATTATCTCTCTTAATATGATTGAGATCAAGTTTTAGTTGTAATTGATGGAGAAGTGCTAACCATAGTGGATTATTTGAGGCTATGCTGGTTGCTGAGATAGTAAAACCACCAAAATTTAAGTGGCATGTATACATATGACATAAATATGTCTAAAACCAAATTCATTATTTTAAAAACTATTATTATTAAAAATTGATGAAAGCAGATGTTCAGGATTTCACATGTAAAGTAGTATTTTGCGAGCTTCAATAAAGTTTCACTTTAGATTGCCAACACTGAAAAAAAACTGCATATAAATAATAAAATAAAATGCTTGCTTGGAAATGTTGATTGAATCTGTAGCTGAGAAGGCTAACATAGCTTGATGCATTTAGGAGGATAGTTCTAACAAAAAATTCATTTGTCTTACCATTGACAAATAAGGAGTTTTGTTAAGATTTGTTGAATGCCTTGATTTTGTTAACATGACAATAATGTGAAGTAAGAATTTATTTTTCAGCTTCATTACTGGTAAACACAATCTGCACTAAAGTACATAAAACTTTGAAGGGCTACAATATTAATGAATGTGGTTTGAAGTTTTGCTTTGCTTTTGTAGTAATACATTCTAATTATACAGAGGTAGTGACAAAAATTGTGCTGGAGATTGACCCATAATATAACCAGTGTCCTGCTTCTTTGCTTGAGAAAGTCTTGCTGTGTCAGTTGAATGTATGCTTGCCTTATCAGCTGAATTAACAGTAGTTTACTGTGAATTATTTAAACACAATGCATTAAATTTGAGATTCCTAAAAAATTAAATATTAACTTGTTAACATTTTAATTAAATCAGTATTAACTGTTAGATGTTAATAACATAATTAAATATTAACTGTTATATGTTGAAATATACGTTGGTTTTCAAAGGGAAAATTTCAGTTGAGTATTTGAACTTTGAGATGAACTCTTAGTATTTTTGCAAGATAAGAAACCAGTTTGTGGGGGCTAGGGCTGTGGCTCAGCAGTAGCGCACTTGCCTAGCATGTGTGAGGCAATGGGTTCGATTCTCCGTACCATATAAATAAATAAATAAATAAATAAATAAATAGATAGATAGATAGATAAATGTCTGTCAACAAATAAAAAACATTAAAAAAAAAAACAGTTTGGTCCCCAGCTTTTTATATATGTGAAATAGACTTATTTAACTGATGGCTTCACTTAAAAAAACAAAAATCTCAGCCTTCTATGCAAGGCAGAAATGTCAAATGCTTTTTAATGGCAGACAGCATCAAAGGACAAAGTTAGAAATTTAGGGGGATGTTCCTGTGCCTTGCTGTGATGGATTCTATAATATAGCAACAATCAGTAAAATAGGTAGTGATCTTGGTATTGCACATTTGAAAATATTATAATCAGATACACTACCAATTTGATATTTGATAAATAAAATTCCATAAAATGTTAAATAAATTTTCTCTTTTCCATAAAATTTTTTACAAATTTCATTTTCCATAAAAATAAAATATATGAGTAGGAAATTCATAAATCAGGAATCCTTTTTCATCAGAAGTTATTTTAGATTTCACTATAATTTTTCTGGATAAAGTATTACAGCTGGCTGCTAATGACAGATCAAGCACAAATGTTAAAGAGCAAATATTCTGCATTTTGGATAAAAGTTCTTAAAAATGAATATCCTGAGTTTGCTGAAATCTCTTTAAAATCTCTCCTATTCCTGTCAGCATACTCCCATGGTATTAGTTTGTTTGAGTGCTATTAAAACAAAATATAGAGTTTATATACACGTTTATCTCTTGTGAGTAACACTGTCACTAGTCCAACCTAGATTAGATAAATTAATAAATGTTGTGGCTAGCCTTCAATGTAGCCCCCAATGACCTACCTCTTTAATCCCCTTTCATACCAGGATTAATATGTGTGGCAGATGTGTTAGTGTGTCACTTCAGAGGTTGGATTATAACACTGCAGCTTCTGTCTTGGTTGTTTTGTCATTTTCCTCTCTGGATAATTTTTATATAGTAATAGATACAGCAAACAAACAAGAAACAATTCATTTAGTTCATTCAAATTTTTAAATATTGATATATGCTATTAATTCAGTACATAAATTGGTGCTTAATTTGAAGAGTTGCTTTTCACTCATAACTTTTGGTTAAATTAGAGGTGTGGAATGATAAAAGTTACTAGTGTGAGAGTAGGTTTACATGCCTATATGTATACTGTCAATGAAAATTCTTATATGATCTTTTTTACTTTTATTTTCCAATATCATTTTAATTTAATTTTATTTTATGAAAATATTGGTCCATGAGCAATTGGGATTTTTAAAAGAAAAAAGGAAAGGAGAGTGGTTATTCACACAGATTATCTAGATCTTCTAAGATCTATTTGGTCATAGTTCTTGTGGTACTGTATGCTGGTGTTATTTTTAAATGGTCTTATTGCTACTATATTATAATTGAATGTATTCCCTGTTAACTGAAAGCTAGAATCCATGTCTGTTTTTGCTTTTAACATCGTCAATACCCAGAACAATGTCTAGTACACGGTAGATATTGGTTGAAAGATTAATGTTCCTTTTACATTTTTCTTATTGTGTTAGAATGATGATTAAGTTTTGTAGTTGTAAGTATGCCATCTATTATAACCATTTATTTGTCCTTGGGGAATGTTCGTTGCGTCAGCTGAATAGAAAATATTCTTAGCATTTTTCTTGTGGAGTACTAGGGACTTTTATCAGATATATGCTTTTATATTTCCATAGCACAACTACTGCCTCTGAAGATGATGTCTCAAGTAGATATACCCGAATAGACAGAAGTGGGTTCAGTAGGTATAACAGAGATGCAAATGTTGCGAGTAATTTGGTCTCAAATAGCACATTGGAAAAGAAAATTGAAGATCTTGAAAAGGTATGCTATATAAATTATTTAAGATTGATAAAATTAATACATCACCAGGATTTTTTTTTTCTTCAGTTTCAGAGCAGCTGAGAGAGGAAATAAATTGAAATTTGCTGGGGAGAGATAGTGTCAAAAAAGAGTGGGGGAGAGGGTACTAATGGGAGACACTAATATTGATCCATATTTCCATGCTAGTCAAATAGCTTTTAGTCACTGTCTTATGTTTTAGTTCTTAGATACATAGTGACAGGGTATTTTCTGAACTTCCCTTAACACTTTTCTTTCCAATTTTGATGATGTTTAAAATTTAGGCCAAGCATGGTAGCACACTCCTGTAATCTCAGTGACTTGGGAGGCTGAGGGAAGAGCAACACAAGTTATTCAGTTGGTAGAGTGCTTGCCTTGCATGCACAAGGCACTGGGTTAAACATCCAGCACCACAAAAATAGATAGATGGATAGATAGCTCAGTGGTTCAATCCCCAATACCAAAAAAAAAAAAAAAAGCATTTGAGAATGGAGCAAATTCTTGTATCCCTAATATTTAATGGTCATTCCTATTTTGCTAAGTGTGTAAATCTCTAATATACTGAGCAGTCTTTATCTGAGCTGGCAATATGTTCTACTGTGTGTTTATTATATTATATTATCCAAACAGAATAATTGTCAGTAACTGGTAGAACCAGAAGTGAAATTAAGGACCATTGTTTTTCAGTTTAGAATTTTCAGTTGAAACCACTAAGTCATACCCCTAGTTTTGAAACTTTATACATTTAATAAAAAATTTTTGATCTCCTCAGTCAAGACTAATTTTTCATTTTAAAAAGTTCATAACTAACAGTAGTGATAAGTTAAATAAAGTCATTGAATCTTTCAATATTTGTCAAAGAATTGAGTAAAACATGGGTTTTATCAGAAACATTTGACAACTCCTATATTCTCTCCATTCCCTGATTATTTACTAGTGTGGGCCCTTCCTTCCCTTACTGAGTGTCTTAAGGAGTTCAATGGAAATCTTCATATATCTAAGATAACTTTACCAAACTTCGAAAATGTGTGTGTCCTTTTGCCTCTTTTTGAGATAGAATGTCCTTGTGTTGCTCAGTCTGCCCTCAAACTCATAGGCTCAAGTGATTCTCCTGCCTCAGTGTTCCAGGTAGCTGGGAGTACAGGCACAGACCATGTGCTTAGTACAAATTCTCTTTTTAGAGGAGCATGAAAAAATTAAAATTTACCTTTTCCTTGTTAATTTACAGATATTTTAAATTTTTTAAAATATCATGATTATAAATAATCTACTCTTTAAGAAATAAACGGCATTCTGACAATCTTGCACTCAGTGTCAGAATTTGGCTAAAAGGATCTAAGGATCTTTTCCAATGGTATTAGGCAATTTATCTATGTTTAGAATCTTTCACTGTTACCTGTAGATGTATGCCATTTAAGATTATAAATAACCATTTACTTCCCAATTAATGCCATGTTATTATATCTACTAGGAAGTAGTAAGAGAAAGGCAAGAAAACCTAAGACTTGTGAGACTGATGCAAGATAAAGAGGAAATGATTGGAAAACTCAAAGAAGAAATTGATTTGTTAAATAGAGTAAGTATTTCACATACTTCAGTTCCCAGATTGCCCTTTTTTGGCAATTGGATGAAAATACATAAAGATGAAGAAATTCATTAATTGCATTGCTGAGTTTGTTCTTTTGTTAATAAGATAGTAATTTATGGTGAGAACCAGTATTCATTTCATAAACTGATTTTCTCTGGGCAATTATCATTTAACTCACTTAATTTTATTTTTTGGTGGATGGACTGATGAAATATGTTTCTTTTGTGTTTCATTAAGAGTTTGGAGGTGAGAGGCAGCTTATATAAAAATGGATATTGGCACAGAATTGCATCAATAAAGAATTGCTATTTTATTATTAAGTAGAACTTCAGATATCTTTGTAGGTAACTTCACCAGTTTTTGTATCTAGTTGTATTTTATACATTTTCAACTTTAGGCTTAGGTTCCAAGCTCTGTATTATTCCTTTCTATAGCTCTATTTTTTTTTTAACCTCCTACCCCAGCCCCCAAATTTACTTGCTCCTTAAGAAGCAGGCAGGTCAGACCTTTGTAATAGTGATGAGAAAAGATCCCATAATTTTGCTTTCTGCAGGAATTTAGATAAAAATGAAGGAAAGAAATGTTTGCTTCAAGGAGAAAAGGAGCAGACCCCCAATCCAGTCTTAACTACAGCCATGAAGGAAGAAAAGATAGCTCCATTATGTGCAGAATTGTTCTTATAGAGTTTGAAGGCAATAAGTACAGGTTATAGAAAAGGACAGTGATACTCCCAGTTGAACTTGCTGAAGGTCACATATAGTCATTGACTGAGCCAGTATTTGATTTTATATAGCCTTTCATCTTGGTTCAACACAGGTGTTCCTCTATTTGTGATGGAATTATATTCAAAAAATTCTGTAAATATTTTTAATGTTCACGATGTATTTGCACTTTTAGGCATTGTGAGCATTAAAAAGAATAAAATCTCTTGTTTTAACATATTTCATGATTTACTTCTTAATTTTAGTTAGATCTCAGTTGTGGTAATTTTAGGAATCCCATATTTTTAGTTGTTGTTTGAACAGATTTGTTTCCTAACCTCATTCAGTTTGTAAACAAAAGCAAATTCTGATTTTTGCAAGTTTTTAAATAATTTGCCTAATTATCTAAGACAGTGTACTAAATTTATAAGAATGTTGCTTGCTATCCTATAGCATACTTGTGATTCAAATTGTGTCGAGTTTTAGCATTATAAATAGTAAGGATAAATCTATAAATGTCTTCTTTTCTAACAATGGATATATAGTCTGCCTTGAAATATTGTTTGTAAACTAAACCTTATAGAGGATTGTTTTAGTATTAACTAGATGATTGTGTATTTGAGACTGGGATTAATATAGAGAACATAGAGCTGGATCATATACTTTAAAGCTGGAGAGTGAATGCCTGCTTTTAGTGGCTTCCAATTTTTTTCAGCTTTAAAACTTCTCCCTCAAACAAAATGACCACAAAGAAGCTCAACATATAAATTGAACCAGATCAATTGTGTGTATTCTAGATCCCCTCTTCTGATTGCCTCAGTTCTGTCATCTTCTTAGTGTCATTCCCAGATATACTCCTTTAAAGATTAGTGCCAGGCATGGTGGCATATACCCATAATCCCATCAATTTAGCACCCCTGTGTTCCATTCTTCCCCAGTTTTAGAAAAAAAAAAAGTGGTAGGAGTATGTCTAGAACTTGAATGTGTATTCTTTGATGCCCAATTTGACACATAATTGTAACCTTGGACCCTATACCACCTGTAGCCTACGTATATATTTTGTTTAACCCTCAGTTTTGAAGAGGTGAATGGAATTTAATTTTAACCCAAAAAATTAAGTTATTTACTGTAATTAAATATTGTAAATTTTACTATTTTAAAACCCTGTCTTTGGCTTCCTTTAAAAAACTGAGTGATCTGGAAAGCACTGACCCATATACTTATGATAAAAATGAAGACTCAAGTAATGGATGCTCATTTTAGGTGGGACATAATCCACTAAAATTATTTCTAGAACCTTTCCTCATTTTAAAATTAACAATTAAATGAATTATCTTTGTGTACTTAAAAATGTTTTAAAATCTCCTTTCAAATATTTTAAAATATTTTAAAAATATTATTTTTCTTTTTTTCCTCCCTTTTTAAGGACCTAGATGACATAGAAGATGAAAATGAACAACTAAAGCAGGAAAATAAAACTCTTTTGAAAGTTGTTGGGCAGTTGACAAGGTAGAAGATTCAAGGCCCAATATGGAAAAAAATTTTAATAACTACTGATTGAATGTTACGATTAATGCTAGGACAATATTCCTATGCTTGCAATACATTAAAGTAACTATGTATATTTATTTCTAGAAAATGGATGTTTATTTTCAAAATATTTCTTTTTCATTATTAGTTTCAAAAAAGCATCAATCTTTTATTTCATAAATAACATCTTTCAGTTATTGAAATGATAGGTAATGTCTCTTTAGGTTTTGTGTGGTATTCAAATAATATATGGTTTAAAGTCACAGCCGTTTGAATATATTTTATCTGTTAGTACATTTTCTTCATAAAGGTATATCCATAGTCATTGTTTACATGAATTCAAATATTTGGGGGAATTACCTACAAATGCCTTATTTTGCTGTGTGCAGCCTTTTATATGTTGAAGACTTGGTCATTAAGGTCTTTGTCTACTGTCATTTGTTCTTTCCACTTATTCCAAATGATTTAGAGTAACAAGTAATAGTTGCAGTATTTTGTGTAACAGTAATCTTTTAAAGGAAAGCTGTTATAAAAAGTCACTTAATATCATGTCCTAGTTGGCTAAAATTCAGAGAATGCTTGAATTATTCTATAGTAAATGAGTTTACTATTTTGTCTTTGAATATTGAAAAATTTTTCAATTACTTCAGCTTCTTAAAAACACAGTTGTAATTTTAATCTGTAATTTCCTGTGTAAGTACTACTTTTTTTTGTCCCAAGTTTTATTAGTGAATATGGTATATTTAAAAAGATGTTTATTCATGAGGCCTCAAAAATGTGTTTAATTTCAATGTTTAAGAAGAAAATTCAGCATTTTATTATCCATATGCATGAAAATCAGAAACAAAATATTTATCCACACTTAAGACATTTATACATATTTTAACAATATGTAAGCAAAAGTAGTACTAAAATACATTGCCTCATTTCTAAGTTGGG
Organism: Marmota marmota marmota; assembly: GCF_001458135.2. NCBI lineage: Eukaryota > Metazoa > Chordata > Mammalia > Rodentia > Sciuridae > Marmota > Marmota marmota. The sequence continues at coordinate 29,241,867 of NW_025999853.1, forward strand.
AAATCCTTTGACAGTGTTTCTCATGAGTCCATTCACCTATACCAGTTTTAAGGGCTTTTTCTTCCTAACACTGAAATTTTAAAAAAGTTATTTTTTTTAAAGAATTATAAACATGGTCTCTTCTATTAAATATTCTTAGGGTTGTTTTATATTACATTTTTATGTTGAGTAAGAGCTCACCTCCCTCCTTAACATACATTAAGGATGTCTGCCTGGTAGTGAATCTCAAGTAGCAGTAATGATGTCCTTTTATCCTGTCAATGTATGAAAGTGGCTTGAACAAAATCCATTTTGGTTACCCTTTTCTTTTTTTCCTTTACTTGCAAGCTCATGCATTTATTCACTGTTAGAAAAATAGGGAAGGTAAGACAGTTGGGAGAAAATGTGGAGTAATTATAAATATCAAATGTTAAATTCTCAAAATTTCTATGTTCATCCAAGTTATCTTTTCCCACTCTCCACTTGAGAAGTTTCAAGATTGGGTGATCATCAAACTCACTTGAGAAACTACAAAGAGTTCCCAAGTTTAGTTCCTGAATAGGTTTAAGTTGAGATCCTGGATTCAAGAATTTTTAAAGCCTATCATCTGATGATTCTGATTATAACTTAGTTTTGGAATCAGATACTATTGTGTTTGTGTCTTTGCTCCAGTAATTCCCAGTGAAGATCCTGAAACTGACAATTTCAGTTACCTGTATTTTCCTCTTTTTAGTTTATTTAATGATTAATCTGGTTCGGGGAGCAGTTTTTATGTCCATATAAATGTTTACTGCTCGATATTAGATTCCAAATTTGGTATAGTTCCAGAATTACTATTAAGCACTTCCTTCCTAGATTTTTACTTAGTATAGGAACAGTGATCTGCTGCCCACATGTCAAAGTAGTGTGTTAGGCCTAGTTACCATGTTGGTTGCGAGGTACTCATCTCTCTTTAGCCATCCTTAGGTATATGACAGAAATGTCCCCATTTCCTAATTCTTCTTTACCTTTTATATGTTGTGAAGGTGTTGTTAGTATTCAACCTCAAAAATATATTGGTATATTGGTTTTTCAGTAAAAGAATTACTTTGAATTTTCTACTTAATTCATTATGTAAATAAAGGAACAATTCATTTTACTTTTAAAAATTACATCAGTTACAGAAGTTTTAAAGACTGAGCTATTTTGAAATTTTCCCTTCTTTTAATGGGAACATTTCAATTTTTGCTTTTTTATCTTAATGATACCAAGGGCGTATACAATAATTGCCTGACAATTTAGGCAAAGCATTTCACATGCAGTCCTTCCCCCACCTCCTTAGAATGTGTATGTATTTCACATACAAATTTTTACCCTATTGAAAAATGAATAGGATCTGCTCCAATTCCTCTTTGAAATTTATTTAAAATGTTGAGACTTTAAAAAGGTAACTTAAGTAATGTGTACTGCCCTAGAAAATTTCATATTTTTAGTAAAGTACAAGTAATTTATGAAATTTAGTCCTATTAGGAAATATTGTTTCTCATATTTCCTGGGAATTTGTGGCAAAATAAAGCACATCCAGAGTTCTAATGTATTTATGACATCATTTTCTAAAAGTTTATTATCTTTAAGATGAACATGACTTGCCTCCCTAATTCTTATATGGATTGCTTTAAAAATAACTACTAATCTTTATTTCATTTTCTAGAATTATTGATAATTTTATTGTAATGCAATTATCTTTAGAAAGGAAGGGGAAGGATTTGTGATGTTTTTTTTATCTGAGAGATTTACTAAATAATAGATTATAGCACTGTTACACTTATTCAAGTAGTTTAAAATGTAGAAAAATAAGTATTGGAGCAAGCACATGAAGCAGTGTAGTTATTTTTTTCTTAATAAATTTTAAAAATGTTAAATTGTGATAGAAGCGCAATGTGTTCTTAAGGTGAAAAACCTACCTCAGTTATATTTGGTTTATGTTTTCTGGAGTAATCTGGATTTTTATAATTAGAAATTAAATGTAAATTTTTGAGTCCACGTTTACTTTGTTGAAAATAGTACAGGTCCATGTAGTAGAAGTATCCATATGCTCAATACCATAAGACGAAACAATGAAGACCTTGGATTTGATATTGGTCTGATGTCCTAAACAACCTTCACATTTTGGTTTGTAGTTTTATGAATTTGAGTAACTAGTAAGTTCCAAGTAGTGTTGGTACTTACTTAATAACTAATCATGATTTTGTTAACTTGTTCCAAGATTTAGGTGTATATTTTCATTCTTGCAGTATATGAAACCAAGGACATCAGTTTTTCATTAGAGGGAATATGTTAAATGAGAAAGAATCAGCATTCAAGATTCAGACCTTTAAAATAAGAAGTTCAGATTTGTGTGAAATGTTTTCATTGTATTTGTACCAGTCCTAATATGTAACAGCAAAGCTTGAGTCCTTTTGCATTGGAAGTATGCTTTCATAAGTAAAGGACATCCCGTTAATGAGAATTTTAACTTACACTAGTGAGACACTTTTCTTTTGTTCATTAAACTGAAAGCATAATATTAATAGCAAATTTGCTAAATAAGCACAATGACAGAGGCACCTTCCTCTAAGCTATTCAGATTTTCCTTGATGTATATAAGTTGAAATCATATCCTCTCCTTATCCCCACACAATAATTATGTGTGAGTTTGTAAAAGTATGTATGTGGGTGTTGTATTGCATTTTCATACCTATTTCAGCAAGTATTTATTAGTCACCTGAGTGTACTGTTACAGGTGTTAAAGAATTTTTAAATCAGTGGACATGGACCAACTCTTCTGTTTAGCAATGTACAATCTATATAGTGTGTTTCAGTAGCATAAAACATGCATAGTCTTATGCAACATTAGCATGTCTGATCTGAATAGTTCATTCAAAAATATTTTGAATTAATTATCCAGAAATTGTCTTTTAGATGTAGTTACTGTAGGTACTGTTTAATTTGCTGCAACATTTACTGAAGAGTGGAGAGAAAGAACTGATGCATAATAAGAAGTATCTTAGCATTTTTTTAAGATAATTGTACTTTAAGAAAAGAACATTATTAAGGAATTTAAAGCAGTAGCGAAGTGAAAAGAATTCAGTATATATCAGATACACCAAACTGTTGATAATATTCAAATGTGATTTCAAGTTAGTATTTCCATATATATTATTGATTAATGGTATATTTTTAAGTATGGAAATTGTCTTTAATCTATAGTTCACATACTGGCAGTCACTTTGATAATAATAAAATGTTAGTGATGATCACTTGGTGGACATTAAGTACTTGTCTTTTGTTTTCTCCTCTGGACACCTAATTAGATATATGACTTTTTTGGTGAACTTGTTTTTTAAAAGATTTGGCTGTGCTATGTCCTTCATGTTGTTTTTCCTAAATTTAAGAAGTAGCTGTTGGTACCAGCAAAGACCATGTGAAAACAAAAACTATATTTTGTTGAAAAACCAGGTAATTCAGATAACCCAAATATTGGTGGGAAAAATCCAGATAATTTATTGAACATATTAGTATTGTTTAGACCTTTTTTGATCATTCCTATTGCATATGTTTTCATTGTGGAATAGTCAGGTTAATATAGATTCACTTTTAATATGCTTTGCATGTGAAAAATAATAAATATTCAATAAAAAAGTAAGTTTTCATTTATTTTTTCAATGCTGGTTGTTTTTTGTCTGTTTTTGTTTTTCTCCTTCCTGTTCTATTAGTGAACTCCTCTCCATAAATCTTATTTTTTAAGTTAATGGATAATGATAATCTAATTGGCTTTGTAAATCATACAGAAACAGTATGCAGCACTATAAGAATATTTACTTGATGTATTATTTTAGAAGAAGTAATATTTTAAGAAAAGAATACAGTGTTAAGATCTAAATACATTAATAATGGGCTTCTTGAATTGAGAAATGCACATATGTGTTCGCTGTGGAAGTTTTAACTGTCTTTGTGTTTTTAAAGTACATGGTTTTTTAATTCAAAATTGGAACTGTAAATGAAATCTAATGCTGTTCAAAGAATTTCAGACCTCTCATAGTTTGAAAAAGATAAGTATGACTCTAGAAATGTGCAAATCTAGTCTTTGTTTCTTTAGTAAATGGTTTACATAACCTTTTGTCTCATGTCATTCTTCATACACCTATACAAGCTAATCAGTCTGCTTCTAGAACTTTAAGTCTTCCCAGTGATGTCATACATGTCTAACAAGTAAACAAGTATCCTTGTCAGTCTTTTTAGGTAATATCTCAAGTCCTTATATAAGGATGTTTTCCACTAGCAAGCCTATTGACAAAAATTACAAGATCTAGTAATCTTAATTGTAAGTGGAACCTTTTATCTTAGACTTCATTGAATCCCTATTTTTTCCGGTCTAGATTAACTCTGTGCATGCATGGGTGCACATACTTTATCAGCAGCTGTAAAACATCCATATATTTTCTTACTCTCATCTCCCTAGTTTCTCCATCCCAACAAGAAGATACATTTTCTTTTTTGTCAACTCTTGGGGAAAAAAAATCTGTAATGTCAGAACTGTATGCTAAAGAGTTGGGACTAGTTACATTATCTTTTATGATCTTCATTTAATTTTGGTATTGAACTAGATAAAGTTTAAAAAGAATCTAGAGCAAACCTTCCCTTTTAATCCTGGCACAAATGCATAATTTGTTCTCACTTTTTAAAAATACCAGTGACTAAATTGTGCTTTTTAAAATTTTTTGGTAGTGCTAAGGATTGAACCCGTAGGACCTCATGCATGCTAGGTAAGCAGCCCACCACTGAACTATATCCCTAGCCATAATAATGCTTTAAAATAAAGCAAAAAGTTCTGTTTGTGTCATGTATTTGAGCAACATGGAAAAAAAATTAATAAAAAATTTTGAGGCCAATATATGAAGGTGAGTAGAACTTCTTTAAACATGTGAAGAACAAATTTTGGCTACAATGTGTGCTTTTTGTGTTACAGTTTGCTCACTTGTTCATCATATAGTCTTATTCCATATGTAATCAGTTGTTATTCTTTAGACATATTTGGGGACATGAAATTCACCATCTTTAAATTATGTTGTAAACTTCCATCCAAAGAAATATTTGAATTTCTTTAAAATGTGAACTATTTATTATGGCTAACCAAAGATATATAACGCCATCAGTGGACATTTTAGATTTATAGATAAAAATTATTCAGAGAAATAAAGAGAAAGATGTCTGATTTTTTTATTATTCTTGTAGTTCAGGAATAAGAAGTATCAAAAATATAGGATGCCAGGTATGGTGGAGCATGCCTGTAATCCCAGCAACTGGGAGAGCTTGAAACAGAAGGACCAGTAGGTGGAGGCAAGTTTTAGCAATTTAGGTACGCCCTAAATAACTTAGCAAGACTCCTCCCTCAAAAAAAAAATAGGAAATTCAGTCTGAAGAATCAATAACAGAAAATAAAATGATGCCAGTCATGTTCATATTAACTATTAATTAAATCTGAATTAGTGGCTACTTTAATGGAATGAATAGAGAATAGACACTTTGAAAATAATAATTAATGAGCATAGGAGGCCTAAAAGTGCCTCCTGTTTCTTGTAATCCTTTTTAAAAAGATTAATGTGGTTTACATTCATCTAGACAACTCAGGTAACAACGAAGAATAGCTTTAACCCTACTTTATTATAGCATAATTGTATTCAGTAGTTACTAAGGGACCATATGTGTTAGTGTGTGAGGTTCATTCTGTGTGTGTGTGTGTGTGTGTGTGTGTGTGTGTGTGTGTGTGTGTGTGTTTGTTTTAAATGAGTTTTGTTTGTAGTACTGGAGTTTGAATCCAGAGGCACTGTACTGTACAACTGAGCTACATTCTTACCCCTTTCTACTTTTCATTTTGAGATAGTGTCTCTCTGAGTTGCTGAAGCTGGCCTTGAACTTAAATCCTTCTGCCTCAGCCTCCCAAATCACTGAGATTTTAGGTGTGCGCCACCACACCTGGCTACATATTATTTCATTTGATGCTTTAAAATCTGAAGGATATACAGATCGGAAGGGTAATGATGCTTTATGGTGTAACACTCACTTTTGTGACCTAATCATTATCTGTTAAATATTCTGCCAGTGGTTCTCAAAGTGTGTTTACCACACCACTAGCATTCAGCTTCACTTTGAAATCTGTTAAAAATACTAAATTCTTTGGCCCCACCCAACACTTGAATTAGAAACTTTTTGAGTGTGAAGCCTAGCTAGCAATCATTTTAACAAAGTATAGGTACTTCTGAAGTGGCCAAAGCTTTCAAACTGTTACATTATGCATTTCTATGTTTTAAGCAAAGATCTTCATTTGTCTTTTTGGACATTGTATCAATATATAAAATGTGAACTTTTTTTTTTTTTTTTTAAAGGCCCTGTCTTTTGCTGTTTTCATTGCAAAAGATTGTTATCAGTAAAAACTTCATTGTGGACATTGGCAGCTTGACATAACCCCATTAGTTTAGTATTATCTCTGGAACTCGAATCAGTTTTCATGTCCAGGCGACTGTGGAATGATATCTTTGTTGTTCCGTATTAATGTTTATCTGTTATTGCCTGAAGGTTTTGCTAACTGAAATTCATTTTTTTTCTACCTTTAAACCTTGACAAATAAGCATGTTTCATAAGTTACAGGTTTGGTTTTTTAAAAAAATGTGTAGACACTGTGGGGTGGTCCTTGAGGAGTGTAAATCTTCAAGATTATTCCCTTATGAGCTCAGAAAAATCAGTGGCCCTTTCTAGCTAATGGATCAGTAGGGATAAATCCACAATTTGTATCCTTGAGAGTAAAGATAATAGACTGTATGTATTGATTCATGGTCATTATTTTTTATATATAACATTTAAATAACTTTATTTTTTGTAAAACTTTAGAACACTTATAGATTTACAGGTTATTAAAAATGAAGATAATACAGTTTACTTTTATGCTACTGTATCGTTACCCATATTAACATCTTAAACTAGTGTTACACATTTTTCACAATTAATGAACCAGTATCGATAGATTATTAAAGTTCACATTTGATTCAGATTTCCTTAGTTTAACTTGCTATCCTGTTTATGCTATAGGATCTAGTCCAAGCTTCTATATTATGTCTCTCTTGGATGTTACAGTTTTCAGTACTGGTCAGGTATTTTTCATATTTTTCTATGGACATGTCAAATAGACACAAAAGTAGGGGAAATCATCAGTATCTCACCAATTTTATTTTGTTTAAACTAGGATGTAAATTCCATTCATCCTATTACTTCAACTTATAAATATTTTAGTATGAATCTAGTAATGAGGATTTGAAAACCACAATATGATCATACCTAACAAAATTAATACTAATTCCTGAATTTTATTTGTTTAGTCAGGGTTCTCTGATATGCAGGCATATAAAAGATTTATTGGGGAACATGCTTGAGGAAAATTTGAGAGGAGGTTGAGAGAGCTGTCAGAAATCAGTACAGGGCTGAGTGCTGAGGCAAAGAGATGGAGGTTACTTGGGGTAATTTTTTAAAAGTGGTGCCCAAATTATCCTCCTTGTTAAAACAAGTTTAGCAGGGTTGATGAGTCCTCAAGCCAAAGGTGCATGTTCCTCTTAGTAGTCTCAGATCTTGGAGGAATGGACCTGCCATTCTATTTCTGTTATGTTCATTTGGCAGGGAGCAGCCAGTACAAAGTGTGGCCTCAGGTGAAGACCATAGTAAATTCAGACCACAGCAGCTGGTACTGTCAATTACCCATCCTGAAATTAGACATCTGAGATGTCTATTTTCATGACTGCCACATAATCTAATACATTATGTACAGATTTCCCCTGGAATCTTAAGGCCTTTTTCTATTGGTTTATTTAAAAAGGGTCCAACCAAATTTTATCCATTGTATTTGGTTATTATGTCTATTTTTTGTTAGCCTATAAATTAAATTGGTCCCTTCATTTTTTATGCCACCACTTTTTAAGTTGAAGAAGTTAAATAATTTGTAGAATTTCCTTCATTGTGGATTTGATTACATCCTTTGTGATATTAGAGATTGATCTCAGGGCCTTGTACAGGCTAGGCCAATGATGTACCACTGAACAACATCCCCAGTTCAACAGACTGCATCTTTATGGTATTATTTATCATGCCCCTCTTTTACTCTATTTTCTTCAAGTTGTTAGATGTAGACAATCTATTAAATTCAATAGTGGTGTGTACTTTCTATTGAAATCACATCTCAAGGCACATTATGTCTAGTTGTTTCACTTTTTAATGATGTTAAGATTGATTAATAGGTTCAGATTCTATTAACTTGATTGCTGTTTGTTAAAGTTTCTCATTAATCTTGTATGTAATGGTTTTAGCAAACTGATATTATCCATTATATCATTAGAGGTTGCAAAGTGATAGTTTTCTAATTCTATCATTCCATTTACTTTAGTAGTTGGAATTCTTTAAAGAGGAATTTTTCTTCTTCGACTACTTGGTTTCCTTAAAAATACAAGAAAGATAAAATCATGTTGATTGTTTTATTTGCCAGTTTTGCAATTGTGAGCCAGCATGTTGGCAACCTCCAAAGGTAAGTCATGAGTTTTGTTTTATATATTTAATGTGCTTTAATCAATTATAATTGTTAATTTTTTAAGTAAGAAACAGAACTCTAGTTTTTGTTTTTGTTGGCTTTTTTTCCCTTTTTTGTTTTTCTCATTTTGTTGTTGTTTGTTTGTTTGAATAGGAGGCAGATCTTAGATATATCTTGATTTGTCTTTGAAATTTTACATCTATTTATGCCTATTGGTAACATTAGAAGATTAATTATAAAAGTCAAGATTTTTATTTTCTGAGTAGTTAAACCACTTTAAAGTTGTGTTCAAATTAGGACATAGTTACATAACTGTAAAAATGTGTAGACATTCATTGAGTTAGCTGTGAAAAGAGAGCAGTGCTGTAGAATTTAAACCCATGATTTTTAAAATGTGGTGTCCAAATTATTCTCCACCTTAAAATTTGACCCAGTTTCATAGTATGAGTACAGAGAGACTAGATACATCTGAATGAGGGTCAATATACAGATAAGTACCAGTGATTGGGGTTTTCACAGCTGGTTTTAAGGTAGTCCTGGAGACGAAGGAGTGTTGAATGATGGCCAAAAACAGATTAATTGCCTTGTGACTGATCAAGCCACCAAGAGTCTCTGCAGTGCTTGGAATGAAGCCCAGTTCCTGACAGCCATCACCTAGGGTCCACCTGATAATTAATATTGGCAAAACCCTTTCTCTGCTATCTCCAATACCTCCATCCAAAAAGAAGAATTCGCTGTTTTCTTCCAGAATGTGGAAACAAACTATAGCCTAGAATTCTTGGATTTTGCAACTTGGTTCAGAAATATTTACTATGGTGCCTACTTTTTGTTAGGCTTTCTTATGAGTAATAGGAACATAGCAGTGAACAATAACAGCAACAACAAAAGTCATATCATGTTTTTCCTTAGTAATCCAATGAAAGAGTGTTATTACAGTGTTGAGAAGTGGTGGTTCCTTAATTAAAAATATTCTTTGGTCCCAACATAAGAATTGAACTCATTTAATGAGATGGCATTAGTACCTGTCATGGGCCATAGTTTGTGTTGTAAGAATCATGCTGATAGGTTAATGTTTATAAAAGACGTGTGTGTGTGTGTGTTTTTGTGTGTGTATCCCTAACTTTGAGAAATTGGGAGTGGTTGGGGATTGGGAATGCAAATTCATGTTTCTGTTAATTTATGACATAAATTTTATTTATTTATTTATTTATTTATTTTAGATGTAGATGGACACAATACCTTTATTTTTATTTATTTATTTATTTTATATGGGGTTGAGGATCAAACCCAGTGCCCCACTCGTGCTAGGCAAGTGCTGTACCACTGAGCCACAACCCCAGCTCACAAATTTTATTTTTGCCACAAGTCATGTCTTTAATAGTCAGTGCTATTAAATCCTCAGTCAGGGTCAGAGCTCCACATTTTTCACTACACTTTGATTATGTGAAACATTAGTAATTGTTCAGTTTCTGTTCTTAGGTTTGTAATGGGTCTCTAAGTAACAATTCATATAGCTTATAAAATTCCCAAAGTTACTCATGGTTAACGGTTTACGGTTACTCATGGTAGAACGGTTTTTCTTGTTTTTTCTTCTGAGCTTTGCAACTGAGGTGGAATTAATAAGTACAGTATACATTTATAAGTTCTTGGTATCTAGTTCCATGAGAAACACTCCCACTGTGGTTGAAATCATCTTTTTACTTTTTTCCTGATAATTGGACAGGATACTTTATTTTTTTTGTTGTGATTCTTGTTTAAAGATTTATTTCATTTGGGAAGGACGTACTTGGGGGAATTAGAGCCAGTTTGCAGGATTTACTCCTGATTCTCTTAGAAACTTACAAGACTTTATACCTTGATTTTAAAAAAACTCTCAAAACAAATTATTAAGTATTTTACTTCCTCAGGATACTTGAGAAAGAGCTGTTACTTGATCTCAGATGGATTTGTTTATAGCATCTTCCTGGCTAAGAGTAGAAATTAGCTCTAATTTTATACTTGCTTCTTTAGAACATGATTTTAATGTACTCTTACAGATAACATTTGGGAGTAATATTTCATTAAATGTGATGGTTTCTACCTCTGTATCAAATTACCTGAAATGAATAGAAATACTTAAATGAATCAGACTGTTCTCATAAAAGCTTACATGTGTGAAGAAAAGAATATACATAAGCAAAGAGGAGGGAGAGATTAGTTCCTTAAAGGACTGGGGATACTTCTTTAGAATCTAGCATTTGAGGCAAGCAAATTGTGAGGGGGAGGGTTGGTATTAATCATAGGAACATTTAGAAAATGATATTACACTTCTATACACATACCACTTAATGAAGTGGTGGCTAAGTTAGAGCCTCTTGAACACCATCTTCTAAATTAGACCTAGAATTCAACCCCATTCTAGCACTAGCTATGTGACCCTGGACAAGTTGCTTTATAATTTTGCATCTACAACAAGGACAAAATAATGGCTAATTTTGTTGCATCATTATGAAGAAAAAAGGAAATGATATGTGTAAATTAAGTGACATAATGTATGCTCATAACGAGGTTTACAGCAATAAAGATTGAAAAGAGGCTGATGCAGGAGGATCACAAGTTGAAAGGTAGCCTTGGCAATTTAGTGAGACCTTGTCTCAAACTGTCAAGATAAACAGTGCTGGAGATGTAGCTCAGGCGCACAGCACCTGCCTTTGGGTTCATCCCCAGTACTGTAAAAAAAAAAAAAAAAAAAGTTGAAAAGATTATAATGGTAGTCTTTACTGAATTAAAAAAATAAGTTATGAAAAAGCTTCTGAATTAGTAATAAAACTACCATCTGGTCTTATATTTCTGCTTTTCTAGGAAGACGCTGTCCTTAGAAACTGAATAGAAGTGAATCATAACTTGGTCTTAAGAAAGAAGGCAGTATGTGTTGACATGGATGTAATATAATCTCTGCAGCCCCTGCTAAATTGTAGCTATTCAAGAAACATTGAATAAAGTTCTGGGTAAGGGAAAACATCCTTCAGGAAGAAAAAGCTTCTTGAGTTAGTCTACTTGAGAAATTCAAGTATTTCCCAGTTAGATCTCTTCATCTCAGATCCCCAGGCTCAACAGGTCTTTACCTGAAATGTCTTCTCCTGAACTACTAAACAAATATATTCCAGGGCAGTATCATTAAACAAAATTATATGGAAGCTAAACAAACAGGGCAACTAAACAAACAGGCTTCCTTTTTTCAGGTTGAATTCACATGGGGTTGGCCACAGACCAACTAACAACTTGGTTTTTTGTTGTTGTTTTTTTCAGTGAATCTAATTAATAGTATGTCCTGATAGCAAAGAAGAAGGAAGCATATCAAAGCAATAGAAGTCTACTGACCTCCTGTTAACAAGAAGCAGTTTTACTGATTTGTGTATACATACTAAGGCATTGGCGTTAGGAATGATGTCTATCGTTGGGGCACTTGAAAGAGTAGAAGAAAACATTTTTCTTTTTGAATTATGCAAGTTTGAAAGTAATGCTTGCTTTGTGCACTAGAAAAAGAATCCAACTGGAGTGTGGATAGTTAATTTCCAATTATATGTACTAATGTGAAATTATGCACCCCAGGCTAATTTCTTTGTATTGTATTTTCAAATATGTTTACTCTTATCCATTCTTAGACTTCATGTCTGATGAATGTACTGGAGGATGATAATACTTTCTCTGTTTGTCTGAAGTGTGGTTAATTGTGACTTTTGTGGAAAATAAGAAATAAAATTCAAATCAGAGATAACCCCCTGCCCTCCTGACTCCAGTGAGTGAGATTGCACAGAAAAATTCAAGTGGGCAATAGAATCTTTTCAACTGAAAATATTTGGGACTTCAAATTAAACTGATAGGGATCACCAAAGTTAATAAATTTTAAAGACATAGATAGGTTTTCTGAACAGCTAAAATATGGCTGACTCAGCCATTACATAAGAAGAAAGACATTAAAAGGGCACCTTTTAGAATGGGGAAAAAAAAAAATGGCCAAAGGGAAAACATATTCCTTAGTGAAGTGCTATCTCTAGAAATAAAACTAGAATATCGCTTTGCTCTTGCTTCTTGATTTGTACCTTCTCTATGTCTACTGCAGAACTTCATTGGTAGAGACAAACATTGTAGGACTGTCAGATAAAAGTTTAGAAATAATTGAAATTTGGTGTCTAGATACATTTGGCTTCCTTTTTTTCTTTTTTTTTTACTGGTACTGGGAATGGAACCCAGGGAGTCTCACTAAGTTGCTAAGGCTGGCCTAAAACTTGTGATCCTCAGCCTTCTGAGTAACTGGTTTTAGGTGTGTACCATTGCATCTGGATGAATGCCTTGACCTTCAGAAAGCCCATAGTATTCAGATACCTGTTTTGAATAAATGAATACAAGAATGAATGAATGACAAACCTTTTCTTTTTTAAAAAAAAAAATACCTTTATTTATTTTATGTGGTGCTGAGGATTGAACCCAGTGCCTCTATATGCAAGGCACGTGCTCCACCACTGAGCTACAGCCCCAGCCCTTGGATACTATTCATGACGACCCTGACTCTTTAAGTTTTCTTGTTTTAGCAAATTACTTTATATACCCATGGTGCTACTTCCTTATCTATAAGAAGGAGTTTAATAATACCTATCACATAAGCTACTTAATAAGTGTTTGTTAAATATCTAAATTAACCTTGATTTCCAAATCAGGATACTGATTTGACCAATTTTCTGAGGTGTGTGAGATCTAAGGATTTTCTCTTAACAACATCTGGTGACTTTTATGTACCTAAAGTTAGAAAATCACTCATTTAAACTCTGTTGTTTGGAGGCAGGACACTATGTTAAATGTCCAAGGTTGTACTAATACAAATTTTGTCTCTATCTTCAGTAAGCTTAAATATTATAAAATGATTGACATAACGTGGGGTTGGGGGTGCTCAGTGGTAGAGAATTTTCCTAGTATGTGTGAGGCCCTGGGTTCAATCCCCAGCATTGCAAAAAAATAAAAAATAAAAAACAAGAAAATACATACATAATGTGAATAATATGAATAAACAGGAAGGAGTGGTTAATTTCCTAAAGGATCAGGGAAACATCTTAAGGATCTGTCATTTGTAAAGATTAAGATAATAGATTTTTTAAAATGCCTACACTAGCTGGGTGCAGTGGTGCACACCTGTAATCCCAGTGGCTCAGGTTCAAAGCCAGCCACAGGAATGGTGAGATGCTAAGCAACTCAGTGAAGCCCTGTCTTCTAAATAAAATACAAAAAAGGATTGAGGATATGGCTCAGTGGTTGAGTGCCCCTGAGTTCAGTCCCCTGTACTCCCCCAAACCCCAATGTCTAGACTAATACATGTCACTTGTCGAATACAAAATTACTGGTTTTATTTCCACATATGCTTTGTCTATCCATTCCATACATTTCCTCTTAGTCTGAAAGGACAAATATTTTTTAGTAGAACTCCAGTCAATTTATAAATTTCTTGCAGTGACTAGACTACCTTTCCTGAAAGATTTTCATGATTATTTTACTGTTCAGTGGTGGGGTTCCCACAAGCGGATTTTTTTCTTTTCTTTTTTGTCAATTAATTTATGCATTTTCACCTTCATTTTGTAACTGGCTATAAAAAAAATTCATGAAAACAGAATTTTATTGTGAACTTATTTTGTGCCTTGCAGCTCTATCCTGAGATTCATGGTAATTGAAGAAAATTCATTTTCTAAACTACAGAGAAGATACCCATTTAGTTAACTGTAATTTAGGCAGAGTTAGGTTTTTCTGGCTTGAGGATTATCCAGGTGCTTTGCTTTTGCATTTTTACATACTGTTTTCCTTTTACCTGTTTTGTTGTTTATTAAACATGAATAGAGGAAGAAAAAGAACCAAAGGAAACACGGTGAAAACAAGGCTCATCTTAGAGAATTCTATTGATATTAAAGAGGCTGTCACAGTTCTGTTTTGTTAGCAGAGGTGTGACCTAATCAGTCTGGCATGGTTAGGATATTAATCAGAGATTTTGACCTTTGATCCTGCTACTAAGTTACTTTGTAACTTGCAAATCAATCAGTCTATTGTGTAACAGGTAAAATGCCTACATAATTTTGGATTCATGGTCCTGAATGATGTCAGTAAAAGGAATTTAAAGAATTTACTGAATGTGAACTCAATATTTTAGATACTAAACAAGAAAACTAAAAACAAAATGCTGTTAAGGTATTGCATGAGATGAAACTCCCTTTTCAAAATTATCTCTTCCTTTTTAAAATTTTTATACTAATAGCACTAGTTACTAGATAAAATATTTTATGACCATTACTTTTGTACTGCTTTATAAAGTTTAAAAGATAATTTTTATGCCCATTTACTAGTGTGTAAAATGGAGGCACAGAATTTGAGGGACTCCCAGCTCTCTTGCTAAATAATGCTAAAATGGGAACGAAAATAGCTTTTTAAAATTTCTTGTTTACCTGCTGACATGCTCTAAGCAATGTACATTTTGTTCTGTTTATGGAAATCTGATATATTTGTAATCTGATGTTATTATGTTTAATCTTTGTTTTTAAACCAAAGGGGACAGATGATTTTAATATATATTTTATTCTTATTTTTTTGCAGTACTAGGAACTGACCCACAGGTACTCACTGAACTCCTGAGCTACATCTCCAGCCTTATTTTATCTGGAGAGAGTCTTGCCAAACTGCTCAGGTTTGCCTTGAATTTATGATCATCCTGACAACCTTCTGAGTATCTGGGATTACAAGTGTGCACCACTGTGCCCAGCCAAGTGTTGTTTTTAAAGCAAAATGAAAGGTTGAGGACTGATTAGGAATCTTCAGAATCATAGGAGGAATTCTCCATGTTTGTAGCCTGGTAGTCCTAATCCCTAGCAAAGTGCACAAAAGCTTAAACTTAAGCTAAATTTAAATTGGGGAAATGTGGAACACTGATTTGATAGTCTTACAATTTGAATTCAGCTTCCTAAATGACCTAGGACATGTCATCTCCCCTTTTTGTGCCTGTACTTCTTAATATACAAAATGGCCATATTAATAGCGCTACTATTTCATGTAAGTGATTTTGAAGGCGAAAAATATTGTGGAAGTTTGTAATGAGCTATAATAATATTAGTGACTTTTCACTAGTGTAAAACCATATTACAGCTATTATTAGCTCTTATGTTGTTACAAGTGGCAGTCAATCTTCAGATGAAGGTTTTTAATTCTTTGAATTAAAATAATCAAAGCTTTTGGTTACCAAAATCAAAAGAGAGGTTTTTAACCCAGCTTACTCAAAAAGTAAGAGCAGATTAAAAGTAAAGTTTATGTTCACAGATTTTGCAACATACAGATAGAATGCTAGAGGTGATGGAAAGTGGCTTCATTGCTGAACTGGGCACTAAAAAGGAAATACCCTCCTGAAATCACTACTGTTAAGATTTGAGGTCTCTATAATCGTTGAATGAGTAAATGCTATGCATCTGCTTTTTTGTTGGCTGCTTTTCCTGTTGGAAGACTTGATGTTTTACATTCAGATTCTACAACAAACATCTTACCCAAGTTATGTCTTTTGGGCCAGTTATTTCCATGCTTGCTTGTATTTTTCACATTCTTTTTTTTGGCCTGCAATCTTATTCTGTGACCTCTTTCATGGATTCCAGTAGGTCATTCAGTTGGGACCCAAGGAAGTCAGTAAATTAAACTTGATTTGGAATAGAATACATAGGGTGTGTGGCTTGGATTAGAATCAAATTAGGTTTGGCTAATCTTATTTTGGTTTAATCTGTGTGGGAAAGAATAGGACTAGGGGAAAAACAAACAAAAAACAGGGAAAACTATTCTTGTATTATAAGTCGTTTTTCTAAGGGACAGTTCTGAGGGTCAAAATTATTTTTATTTGAAGTTTGGAGGACAAGATTCAGCAAAGGCATTTAAATTAATTTCTCCAGTCATCATAATTGGTGTTTATTTTTCCAGTTTTCCCAAGCCAGGATCTCCAGGCTTTTAAAATGTGGATGTTCCACAGACGGCATGTTACTTAATATAGTTCATGTTTTTAAATCTTTTCCAGGGCTGTGGAAATGGATAAGCCTAATTTCTGGGAAACCCTATTAGCTAGGGAAAAAAAAGAAGGTTCGATGCTGAGTTTATAGTCAAATTTTTGAGACTTAGTCTTGAATTTCTTATGCAGTCCTAAGGAGAAGAAATGTTGAGAAAGTACAGTAATGTCATGCTAATGATTTTCATTAAACTGACTTTCTCTCCTCTTCAATTACTTGTAACATGCTGTGTGTTGGACTACTAAGATTTAACCTGGGTGAACAGAGTTCAGGAAATCCCCTTTTTGAACTGGCTGAGAGCCTTTGAATAATAAGATTGGAAACATTTTCAAAGCTACTGGGGAAGGAGGAAGCCAGGAAGAAACAAGTGAAGTCCTAAGAGTGAGCTCCCTTTATTTCAGAGTGGGGAATCATGAGTGGCATTGTTCTTGGAGGGAATTCCCTGTGATTGCCTGGTAAATTCTTACAAAGGAGAGAGTCAATATTAAACCATTCAGAAGTCTCTGAGATATAGTAACATTTGTTCCTGACAATTGAATTTCCTTTCCCAGAAGCAGGGTTTTGTTCACTTAATAGAGAACATTCTGTTTTCATTTAAAAGAAGGAAGAGTCCCTACACTACTTTTAGTAGATTAAAGGTGTGAATTAAGGCTGCAAAATATGAAGATATAATATGGAATTTGAAGTCAGGGTTTGTTCATTTAATAGAGAAAATTCTGTTTTCATTTAAAAGGAGGAAGAGTCCCTACACTACTTTTAGTAAATTAAAGGTATGAATTAAGGCCACAAAATATGAAGATATGATATGGAATTTTTCCAGTACTTGATACAGGGATCTGAGTTTCTCACTTAGTCATCTTATATTAGTGAAGTCTTCACTTGCCTAAGCCCTAATAAAGGGGAATAATAATGGTTTTTTAATCTGTCTAAAGCAGATGATTAAATGATTTCATACAGTTTTTACAGTGTTCAGGTTAATGATTCCAAAGCAACAAGTGAATTTGGGTTTTGGTTAATTTTTTAGGAGTAAATTTAGTTAATTAGTGGCAATCTTCCAAAAAGGTGACTTTTATATTATTTTATACAATATTTTCTGCATGTTAAATGATTATACACACACACACACACAGTGTAGACAGAGGTTTGAAAAATGAGAAAATGAAGATCAAAGTGCTTACAGGACAGCTCAAATGTAATATATTCTGTACTTTTTTATTGATGTTAATAAGGTCTGCGTGAATGTGGTTCAAACAAAGGGATACAATTATTTCATTCTGTTTTGGAATAAAAGAAGTTGCCATTTCATTTTGTTCAGTTTTGATTCAGACAACTGGCTTTTGTTGTTTTAAAATCAAATTTTAAAAATATAAACTTACTGGCTCATGATGTCTGACTATCATTGCTAATAGAAAAGTGGCTAGATAAAATAAGCCTCATTCTAACCAGTAATCTTTTTAAAAGGGTTTATAAAAAATATGGACACACTGCAGATGCTTGAAATCTTTTGTGGAAAAAAATATATGTTTGAACAAGTAAGGTTGAAAAGTACTTCATTGTTAAAAGTTTAAAAGGGAGGATAAAAGTTGCGTGTTTGTTGTAATCACAACTAATAATAGGAAGAAGAATTAAAAAGTTGTCTATTTTTCTGGGTTATAACAATTCTCACTCCTGTATCTTCCTGTCATATTTTCCAAACTTTGTTAAGCATGTTTATTATTATAATGGAAAAGACCTCTTTTATTGTTAAAAAAAAAAAAAAAATAGATCTCGTTGAGGTTTCCATGATGCTCATGCTGCCCTGGGTTTATTTTCAGTTACATTTTTAGTGTTCTTCTGCCACCTTGTGCTTCCTGAAATCCATTGCAATGATTAGCTAAGAAACAACAATGGTGTCATTTCTTTGGACAAATGTTATTTCATAGTGTGAGGTAAAGGGGAAAGGAAACACATTCAAATACATGGAATATATATATATATAGAGAGAGGGAGAGAATGAAAAAAAAAATGTGTGTGAGAGATCTGTTCAAAGGTCCAGGGAATTATTTACTTTTAGAATACTCTATCCTAGGAACTGCAGCCTTGTTAGGAGAGTTAAAGAAATGGATTTTAGTGCTAACAGCAAAGATTTAAAACACATTTTGATACTTTCTGTCCTTGCCTGCCTTTTAAATATATTCCTTTCTGTATAAGAAAACTCAACAAAACAGTTGTGCCTAGAAAGCTCTGCTTAGCTTTTAAAATGCATTCCTTTAAATTAAAGGGCCTGCTGTGTTTAGGTGAATTGTTTTTCTCTTTCCACATTATCATTCCAGACAACATTCCATTTGCTCAGTGCCTCCAGCTGTTTATATGGTCTGCTGCCTTGGAGTTATGCTGGGTTCTAGAAAGGAGGACCTTTACCTGGAACTTTGGCCTCCCTGCTTGACAATAAACAAGCTAGGTTTGATGACTTGTCTGAGAAGCTCTTAGATCTTCTTCTTCCTCCTCTTCTTCTTTTTTTTTTTTAAGGGGCATTAATTTAAATACATTTGAATTCAAAATGGTATTTAAGAAACATAGATGCAAGTAACATGTTTTCAGTGGCAAACACCTATTTTTAGGATGATAGTGAAATGGTCTTTCCTCCTCTTGATATTGAGATCACCAGCCTGATGCATATTTACTCACCCTCTGGTGTCATACTTTCATTCAACTATAGAGTTAAAACCCCAGAGGGCTTGAATTGGAAAGAAATAATATGTACCACATGGTAGGCCTAGTACAAGGCTTTTTACACATGTGGTCACATACAATCCTCAGCTCAAAACAGATATACATGTTGTCTTCTTCATTTCTTATTTGAGGAAACTGAGATCAGAGATTAAGTGGTTAACAGTCCAAGCTTAGAAGTGGCAAGGTAGGAATTTGAATTGAAGTACCTGATTCTCAAGTCCATCCTACTTGATGTAGATAGATAGTAGACTATCTTACTGCAGCAAATCATAAAGGTCTTTATAATCACAGTTGTCTGGAAAGGGAACTTGCCTCTAGAATCTAGAGGGAACCATACATAAAGTTTGGATTAAAGGCAGGAATGGGGCCTGCAGGGAGGCATGCCTGCAGCCTCAGCAGCATCAGCTCCTGTTGAAGCCACATCCCCCAACCTTTTCTAAAGGTTTTCTTTTTTTTTTTTTTTCATTTAGGAACAAGGCCTTGCTAAGTTGCTGAGGCTGACTTTGAACACATAATCCTCCTGCTTCATCCTCCTGAGCCACTGGAATTTTAGATATGTGCCACTGTGCCCGGCTAGGACAATACTAGATCTTAATCTTGTACTTCAGTGCCCAAGACATTGAGAAAGTGCTTATTAGTATCTGTAGGGTGGGTGAGAAAACCCAGAGCATTCCTAGTTGCCTTGCTTGATAAATCCAAGAAATATAGTGACTGGAATGGGAAAAGATGCTCTGGCTGCCAATCCACAGTACTGTCACCAGAGTGCCATAGGATTTCAATACCACCCTAAATTGATGGTTCCATGGCTTTAATAGTTGTACCTGAGAAGTTCCCTGCATGGAGATCGGCACGGGTTCTCATTTAACCAGTTCAAAATGGGGAAGAACATACTCAACTCTGCTGGCATCTCATTCTGTGATTCTCAGGAGTCTTCCTATTCCAAACACATTTTCTGAGGGCATGTGAACATTGCCTAATGAGAAAACCATTCATTCTGGGTGAAAGTAGAGAAGAAAAAAGCAAAACAAAAGATCCTTTACTGGAAACAGATGGTCTATATCAATTATACATTCAGAATAATACAGATTGAAGCCAAGTTGTCATGTACTGAAACTACTCTATTTAGCCAAGTTACAACTGCCATCTCATCTACTGTTTACTCTTTATTTCCTAGCTCTCTATTTTTATTTGTCTCAGTGTGCCAAACCTTGGTTTTGTAAAGGTGATCTGGAAGAGATGAGGTTCTTGCTTCCAGATTTCCTGGGGCACAGTCCTGTAAACAAAATGCCTCTAAGAGAAAAGGCTAACATGCCTCCTGATACCGTCCCTGAGGCTGAGCAGGCCAGTGAGGGCCTGAGGTACCTGCTGCAAAAAAAACTCCTCTGTCCAGCTCCACCCTTAGTCAACATTCCACCCAGTCAGGTTTTGCTAGGTCAGGAGTCATCTTCTCTATTAATATTTTCTTCTCTTCGCTGGAGGCCCTCTGTGCCACACTTCCACCCTTTGTTCTGTACTTTTACATCACTTTGCCTGCTGTGACAGTGTTGGTTCAACCCTGGACTCTGCTGCTAAATTGTAATCCTTAAACCTCAGGACTGTTTTTTTGCTCCACTTTTCCCCTAACAATGTGAATTTGTTGAGTTACATTCTCCACCTGCTTAGTTTCAATAAGCATTTTCTCAGGATGGGACTGTAGCTCAGTGGTAGAGTGCCCGCCTCGCACGTGTGGGGCATTGGGTTCAATCCTCAGCACCATATAAAAATAAATAAAGATATTGTGTCCAAATACAACTAAGAATATATATATATATATATTTTTTTTTAAAAAAGCATTTTCTCTATTATATTTTTCCTTTCAAAAACGTAGCACATGCTTGTGACTCTTTGGGAGAAGACAGGAAAAGAGAAGAAAGTCTTAGGTAAATAGTATTGGCCTTGAGTAAAGAGTGTCACTGTTGCTATATAGCTGTGAAAATACAAAAGCTAGACAAAATAACATAGCTATTGTCTGAATGTGGCCCACTTGAACTCTGGATAGTATTTCGGCATTGTAGAAAAATTCCAGAAATCCCTCTGTCTACAAATATTTCCCTTACCTTATCTGCCTCTGCTGATAAACCAAGGATACGCTTGACATCAGCAAATATCAGTTGTTTAAAGAAGTACAACACAAGTGCTGGGAGAGAATTCCCTGACCATGAAAAGCTACTATCTTTTACCTGATATTTTAATACTTCCTGATTTACAGTTCTAGCTAGGTCTTTAGTCAGTAGGCTAGTTTGCATAACTTATTGAAATACTAACCTGAGAGAAGTTAGTTGATAGTTTGCCCTTATACAAGATGCAAGGTCTGTGCCTTGGAGCCCTAGTTTGAACTTGAAGGAAGGGAAATTCTGCCCCCAAAGCCCAAGGCTTCTACAACAACTAGGATCAGATTTGCTGGATCTCAATTTTTTTTTTTTTGCCAAGCCTAAAGTGCCCATATTTGTGTACATGAACTGTTTGGACCAAATCAAATACTTATAACTTGAATATGGAAACAAAACAGAATCTTACTCAAATAGGCTGCGTGGAATTATTTATCTCTTCATTTCTTTGAGAGGTTCCTTTTGCTTTTAGGGAGAACATTTATGAGATATTCCAAAATTCAGGGAGAAATACAAATTTCAATTCTGAATTTTGAGTTGTGCTGCAAAATTAGGTAAAGTCATTCAGATTTACTTGTAACTTTGACCTGGGAAACTCATGTTGTGTGTTTCTGTGACGCACATCTGGATATATCCACCCTATGGCTGTTTGTTTACAATGGGAATTGAGGAAGAGTTCTGAAACTTCCTGTCACAGGATGTGTGGACTGGCTGCCTGAGTTCAGAAGCCAGAAGAAATCAGAAGAGTTTAGGTGAGCAGTCGTAACATTGCCCTCTAGTGGTTTGTCTGTGGCTTAAAATGAACAAACTGCAGGTGCGCCCAGTTCTCCAGTTTACTCAAATACCCAGATTGCATATAGGAAGGAGAATGGGAGGAGGGAGAAAAAAGAGAAAGAAGGGCCGAGATTCTTACCAGTATAGCTTATCTCAGCAACTCCAAAGTTCTAGTTGCTGGTCTTTCTAGATAGGACTTTAGAGATTCAGTGAAAACACAGTCATGTGGGCATCTGGCAAATTATTATGGCTAAAACTGTTTAAGATTTGTGCTAGGGCCCCTTGTTCCTTCCCATCCACCATAATTTGGTCCCGCCCTCCCCTCCCCCACCCTCATTCCATTCCTGGGTGAGTCACCACTGAGCTGGGTGGTGGAACCTTCTGTGCAAATTGGCAAACTGCTTACTAGACCAAGCTCCCTCTCCTGCAAGCATTCTCCACCCTCCTTTGTGTTTCCTTTAGCCTTTGCACTTAACTTCCAGCTGGCTTCCCACAGAAGAGCTATTGGCCCAATTCTTCAGGTGCCTGTGGGCAAAAATGTTTAGAGCACTGCCTCAGGCCCTAGGGAACGACAGGAATGCTGAGAATTTCAGACACTGCTTTTCAGACCCACAGGAAAGAATGTTCAGCCCAGAGATGGAAAAGAGGGAGTCTTTTAAAACACCTCAGATCTCAAGTACAGAAACCTGTACAACTGGCCGGAAGCCAGTCTGCTCTTGGAATCCTCCCAGGTCTGGGAACAGACACCTCTGGGACAGGTGGTTGGTTGTGTAGCAAGCTATAGTATGCAAAATCACTTTGGTTTTGAATCTTAGATCTGAGTTAGTTTTGTACTGTTTTAGTTGTAATCAGTATTGGTAAAGAAAGTGGGATGACTACATAGCTATTTATGATCCATCTTTCAGTGTTGAATTGTTGGTTCAATAAATTGTTGGTTCAATAAATCCTGGAACTTCTCCTGAAATCATTTTCTGTTTACAGAAAAGCTATGGTTTGATTCTCTACTATCACCACAGTCTCTGGTTCTCAGTCCACACAAATTTTTTTTTATTTTGATATATAACAATATGTACATATATAAGGGTACTGGGGATTGAACCCAGGGGCACCTTACCACTAAGCTATATTCTCAACCCTTTTTTTGTTTAGACATGGTCTCACTAAGTTGCTTAGCCTCTCCTTAAGTTGCAGAAGCTGGCCTCAAACTACCTACCTCAGCCTCCCAAGTTGTTGGGATCACAGGCATGCACCACCATCCCTGGCTTATTTGGTTATATTTGAACTTGCATTTAACTCACACAATTATGAGGACAGTCATCAAGTTCAAACCTACATCATAAACTCAACAACTTCTGTGACAACTAGAATAATCTCATGGGAAGAACATGATTTCTAATGGTCTGATTTGGTTGGTTGAGACTTGGTCTGGTAACATAAGGCCCCTGTTTTGAATTATTTACTTACCTGTTATCCTAGGGCATGTCTGGCTCTTGATGAAGAATAAGTATTATCTTCAAACACTGCAGCCACTTCATACTATCTTTCTGCTCCACCTTTGTCTCCATGAAAACTTCCTTGAAAACAAATGTGTTAGGAGAGGTAAGGTTTCAGATCACATTCATAAAGTGCAAATGTTAACATGTATAACCAGTTTAGTGAGAATATTTGCCTGTAATAGGGTATAAACATGAAAGTGTTTAATTTTTCCCATAATTTCGCTACAAACTGTTTTCTATCAAGACTCTCTTTGCCTGCTGGGTTGTAAGCTCCCTAATGTCATCTAAGTCCAATTCCATGACTTGAGTCCCTTTCAGTTTATTAAAACATTGTCATTGAAATTGTAAGGCTAAGTAGTGTTCGATTTATTTATTTATTTATTTAACTTATTTATTTAGGTGATGGGGATCAAACCCAGGGCCTCACACACGCTTGGCAAGTGCTTTACCACTGAGCTATATCCCAGCCTTCGCAGTGTTCATCCTTAAAAGTTTAAAGATCATTTTCTGTTCAAAGGAAAGCAAGGTGGCTGAAGTCCAACCACCTTTGGAGTCTATCAGAACTGTGAGAAACACTTGTATTCTTGCTACCCCAAAGATTAGCCTCGTAATCCCAAATTCTGAAATTCTTCCATCCTTGGAGGTCTGTCTGGTCTGTTCTCACAGACCAGCCCCCTTTCCTGTGCTTCCCTCTGGTGGAAGAACTGAGGCCCATGTTGACTCCTCTTTCCAGCTGGCAGAGGTTGCCTTGCACTCACCTCACCTCTTGGTAGGTGTGGCTGCATACCTGGCCAATGCTGACTGTCCTGTGGTTGAGTCTATGTGGATGGAAGGAGTCTGACCATGGTCTCTCCTGAAATACATCTGCAGTTCTTCAGTGGGCTCTACAGGCCACCCTGCCCAGGCTCCCAGTGGAGGGCCTACTCAGGTGCAACACTCTTTTTCTCAGTACACCACTTAACAGAAAAGCAAGGTGGCTGAAGTCCAGCCACCTGTGGAGTCTATCAGAACTGTGAGAAACACTTGTGTTCTTGCTACTCCAAAGAGTAAGCAATGCTGCCTTCTAGCACTTACTCTCAACTTTTGTACCTCTCTCCTGCTCCTCCCTCTACTCTCCCAAGAATGAAGTGCTATGTCAGTTAGGTTAATTTTGCACCTTTCAAACCAGAACCAATCTCCAGTCCTCAATTTGGTGAGGGTGGGAGGTAACGTTTTAATTTTATGGTGTGGAGAACACAGGTCAGATTCCTCCAAACAATGAGGGACAATGAGAAGGATAGTTGCCATTCTACAAAATGCATTCCCCCAAGCAGTAACCATTTTTCCCAAAATTACCTTTTTCATCAGAAGGAATGGGTCTACTGAAATATTGACTGTCTTCAATCCCTGTGTGAAGGGGTCTGCCCCCTACATCTGTAAATTCTTTTAACATGAAACATGAGGTAAAGTTTTATTCTTAGCTATAGGCTTTCCTCAGCAATTCTTGATGTTTATCATCCAATACAGTGAGGTGGTAGTTCTCAGGTTTGGCTTTGTGTTAGATTCATTTGGTCTGGAACAGGGATCCAAGTGTTGGTAACTCTATTATTTCTTCTGTTTTTCTTTTTTTAATCACCTAATGATCACAGTGAGGATTATGAACCTTCCATGACCAGTGGAGAGCAGAATAGGTCACTTGAGAGACAGAATTCAGAATTCATTCTAAAGCAGGATATAGGGTAATGTAGGATCTTAAGATACAACTTAAAAAGCAGGCTTCTGTATGAGTGGTTTGAGGGATAAAGGATTTGGGG
The DNA here is from genome assembly GCF_001458135.2 of Marmota marmota marmota. Lineage (NCBI taxonomy): Eukaryota > Metazoa > Chordata > Mammalia > Rodentia > Sciuridae > Marmota > Marmota marmota. The sequence continues at coordinate 29,267,406 of NW_025999853.1, forward strand.
AAGGGATCCTTGAGTGGTTTTGTGCCCTTCCCAATTTTTCCTGAGAATCATTTTGTTGTTCTCTGTATCAAATACCCAAACGCATTCTTTGTAAACAGACAAACAAAGAACTGGAATTCTCACTCTTGAACTTTTTCTTAATACTGTTAGTTGGGCTGCCCAAGGTACCCAGTGTCCTAGCCTCATAACATAGTAGAAAGTAGAGATAAAGATAAAATTTCTGCAATTAGTAATCCTACAGAGCAACTGGTTTCTTTAAGAGGCTTAGCTCCTGACTATGAGAACAATGCAGCTTTCTCCTGTGGCACTTAAGTCTCCTACTCAGATCTCTCTCTATTTCTTCCTTCCTTTCTTTCTTTCTTTCTTTCTTTCTTTCTTTCTTTCTTTCTTTCTTTCTTTCTTTCTTTCTTTCTTTCTTTCTTTCTTTCTTTCTTTCTTTCTTTCTTTCTTTCTTTCTTTCTTTCTTTCTTTCTTTCTTTCTTTCTTTCTTTCTTTTCTTTCTTTCTTTTTCTTTCTCTCTCTCTCTCTCTCTTTGTGGCTGTGGGAATGGACCCAGGGACTCTCATCTGTTAGGCAAGTGCTGCACCACTGACCTGCACCCCCAGACTTCTTTTTCTTTTTTCTAGGCTTCCTTTGTCATCTGCTAAAATGTTGCCCACTGTCTTACATTTAGCTCACTGAGGAGGTGTTGACCCTCAAGTCCCGAGGAAGTAGGGGAACATCTCTTTCTTGTGTCTTCTTTTTAGGAGAAAACTTTCTAAGAAAACTTTCTACTTACTCCCTTTTGTGTCTCACAGACCAAGATTGATAAAGCATATGTCCATTTTAAAACCAATGGCCAGTGAGTGAGGGGAACGGGATTCTCATGGATAGCTATTCATGAGGTGTGGAATAGATACTGGAGAGTCAGCCATCATGAGAACTGCACTGCTGCCCTGTAGCATTTTAATACCATTTTGTAGTAATTCCTTTATTTTTCTGGTTTGTCTAATAGTTCACGGATCTTGTCCCATTTATCTTCTCTCTCCAGATTCTCCATAATTGCATAATCTAGTTAGGAATGTAAATCACCCCATGAAATGTACACACACATATGTTTTTGGTAGATGAATTTTAGGTGGGTACATTTCAGAGCTAAGGTTATGCCCTTGAATTTGAGTGCCCTAACAGACTCAGCAGTATAAATGGTTATTATGGCAAAGTGGACTGGAAATGTGCTTCCACTTATTAAAAGTGGCAACAGCCTTCCAGTCTCTTCAATTCCTCTGAAGTCATGATCTGCCTCTAGCTATATTGTGTTAGTCAATCCTCCTTGGGTGCAGTGCTATTTAGGAGGCCTTTTGTAAAGTCACAGGACTTCTACAAGTTTCTTATGACCTAAAGAACATTATTCTGTTTCTTTCAAGGTGCCTAGAATCGCGATAATACAGGTACTTGAAGGTTTCCTGTGATACTCTTTGTGGTTCCTTTTAGGAGTCACAGCACCATAATTTGGAGAGTTTTTGTCAGGCATTATTGGTCAGGATTGTTTGCAAGAGCAAAAAGAATAAATGGAGAGATGGTATTGGAATAGACAAGATACTTAACTCAGGGTGGCATGGTAGAGTGGTTGGTGGCTAAGAGAGCATAGTGTAGTCTTCTGTGCTCAGTGCAGAAGAGAAAATCTGTATCTAGCAAGTATAGGAAAAATAGATATAAACAATGATTTATAAAATGTTTCTGGAAAATAGTTCAGACAAATAGGCTTAAAAGGAATAGATACTAATGGAATGACTTGTATAATAGGGAACTAGCTTGGGGTGCCTGCTCAACTCACTTCTGCTTTTTCAGATGTAAACCACTAATCCTTGTTAAGAGAAATGGTTTTAAGTGATCAGGTTTGTACCATGGAATTCTTGCTGCCACAGATTATGCCAAGATAGAGGTGCCTGACCCAAGCTTAACTAATCAAATTTTCTTTCTCAGTGTCTGAATGACCCCAAAACTATTATCAGATAGAGTGAAGTTAGACCCAGTATCCAAAATAAATAGTAGTTAGGATTAGGTTTGATTTTAAGGGGTAGAAAGAAAAAAATTATAATGCCTGAACAAGATTAAAGGTCATTTTTTTTCTTGCATTTAAATATAGACTGTCCAAAAATTGTAGGGTGAGCCATTTCATGATCACTGGGGACACAAGTCCCTTCTGTCATATTTCCCTGCCATCTTTACCATATGACTGCTATTTAGTAGTGTTCTGATAAACTGGTGCTCTGAAGAAAGGGGGGGGGGAGGCTTGATTTGATTTGCAGCATTTGACTGATTTCTATGGTGAAAATACTCCCACGATGGCCAATTTCAAACTCCTCTGATTTTACAACCAATTTGAAACTTTTCTGAATGTTTAAAAATCTGTCCTCTCAATTCCACGTGAGCCAGTTTTAGCACATTTCTACTTCTCCCTCATAGTCCAGAATGGCTGCTCTAGCTCAGACAGTAGAATTTTCATTTCAACTAGTAGAAAAGAAGAGCCAACTCCTCCTCTTTTAGAATATTTTCTAGAAGTTGTGCATAGTTCTTCCATTTAAATCTCATTGACCAGAATTTAAACATACAACCATACCTAAGACGGAAATGTATCCTTTATTTGGGGATGCCATTTATCCACATTAAATTTGGATGTTCTGTTAATTAAGAAGAACAGGGAAATAAATTTGGGGGGAAATGAGCAGTTTTTGTTACTAATGGTAGCACCAGTTCCATATAAATGTTCAAATTAATGAGGAGCTAGAATCTCAAATTAAAAAGTAGTTCGTTTTCAGAGTGGAAATAATTTAAGCGGATTTACAGGAAGGATCGTAAAATATTCAGCACCAAATAAAGAAAGATAGGATAGTTGCCGGTTATTTAAGTTTTAGTGTGACTATTAATACCCCTTTCTTCCTTTCCTAAGATCCAATAAACAACTGAAGCACAGATGATTAAGTCAGACTGATTGAAATAAAATTTGTCATCTTATTCCTGATTAAGCTCTTTGGAGAGTAACTTTAGTCTTTCAGTAACTAGACACTTCAACCTAGAAATAAACTTACCACCAAGTCAAAGTCAGAGTTGGAAACAGCAGGGCTGCTCACCTGTACCTGTTGTTTCCTTCTTTGGGCACCTCCCTTTGAATGTGCCCCACAGAAAGCACAAAGAGAAGAGAGATGAGGCTGCACTTAGGATATGTAGTTTCTTCTTTTAAACTCACCAGAGTATTGAAGGATATTGATGGAAAGTTAGGGAGAGACGTCAAGGTATACCCATCTATATTGGAGCATGAGAAATAAATGCTCTAACTGAATACTTATGACTTTTCAAAACTGCAAGCTTAGCTAATCATCCTGCCATTGGCTTACATGAAACCCATCTGAATCTTCCTCATACCTCCTTGTATTTAAACTAATAGATTTTTGGGGGGGTGGGGTACTAGGGATTTAATCCAGGAGTGCTCAACCCTGAGCCACATCTCCAGCCCTATTTTGTATTTTATTTAGGGACAGGGTCTCACTGAGTTGCTTAGCACCTCACTTTTGCTGAGGCTGGCTTTGAACTCAATATCCTCCGGCTTCAGCCTCCTGACCGATGGGATTACAGGCATGTGCCACTGTGCCCGGCTTTATTTTTATTTTGAGATAGGGTCTCAATAAGTTGCTTAGGGCCTCGCTAAGTTGCTGAGGCTGGTCTCGAACTTGCACTCCTCCTGCCTCAGCCTCCTGAGTTGCTGTCATTACAGACCTATACCACTGTGCCTGGCCTAACAGATAAGGGCTACATTAAATGGTTCAGATACTAGATGCTGTTCATGAGAATGTTTTTAAGAAAGTTCATGAGAATGTTTTCAAGAAAAGACTGGAAAAAAGTATTTTTCATAGAAGCAGTAGAACTTGAGCTTGCTCTTTAAGTCTGGGCAGGAAGTTTGGTAGGCTGAGGGAACTGAAAGTGGTACAGTCAAGGGGAACTTTGTGGATGCAGTGAGAATTGGGGAGATGGATTTGGTGTGGTCCAGGTCTGGGATAAGACCACAAAGACTCTAGCTAAAGTTCCTGTTGGAGTGGAGGGAAGTCAGGTAAGACAGGTAATCCAGGAGGAAGGTATGGACAACTAACTCTAACAAAGGAGTATGTAGTTGATGGAGAAGGAAATTTGGAACTGTTGCTTCTGGAGAGAGCATTATTCCATGATTTTTCACTTGCATGGGCCAGTAGATTCCCTTTTCTGCTTCATCCAGTTAAACTAAATTGCACTAACACTTCCCACTGAGGATATAGGAAACTGATTCTTAAACTTTTGGTGCATGGGGCTTGGGTTGTAGCTCAGTGGTACAGTGCTTGCCTGGCATGTATGAGGCACTGGGTTCGATCCTCAGCACCACATAAAAATAAATAAAGGTATTGTGTTCATCTACAACTAAATAATGTACTTTTAAAAAAACTTTTGTTGCTTTAGAATAAACTGAAGGCCTAGTTAAACTGAAGATTGCTGAGCCTCACCTCCACTGTGTCAGATCCAGTACATTTAGGATGGGACCCAAGAATTTTCATTTACAGAAAGTCTCAGGTGATGCTGATGCTGCTGGTCCTTGGGACTCACACTTTGCGAGTCACTGGGATTAATGTGGGCCTGTGATGAATCCTGTCTAATTTTGGACAAATGAATGAAATGAGAATGAATTCCCTAAATCATATAAAAAGAGATTAGATGAAATGGTCTCTGCGGTCTTTCTGAGTCTATTTCTGAGATTCTAAGTAACATAATATCCTTTTCATATTTGGTTCCCATATAGTAAAAAGCTTAGTGTTTACTGACACTACCTTCATCTCATTTCACAGAAGGGGCTCCTGTCATCTAGGTGTGAATCTGAAGGCCTGTGATTGGACTCAAGATGCTTTCTTAAGAGGGAAGAAGACCCACTTAACATGGGTCTTCCATATTTCTAGACACAAGGGGAAAAAAATGTAGCAACTTATTCAAATCTTTCCCTTACTACTTAAAAGGTGAAAAGAGAAGGGATGAGACATTGTCTCTAAGGAAAAGCACCAGACCCAGCACCAGAAACTTTAGAGAGCATTTACTCAAACTGTTAGAAAATTTTAGACTAAAGAAAATATTTACTCAATTCAGCTAGATGGCTGACCCAGGGGTCCAGGCTTCCTGGTGGGCTCACTCTCAATCCCTGAGTCCCACGTAGGCCAGTCCAGCCACAGGTGGAGGGAAGCCATGAACACTTGCTTCAGAGTCTCCTCACTCCAACCCATCTACTGTTGGCTGAGTGAAGGCTGGTCCATGCAAGGACAGTTGTTGGCAGCCACAATGAAGACTCTGTCCAGACTCAGCTGTTTCCTGAATTTCTTTTTGAGTGATCTTACATCATTTGCATAAATTTCCATCTAAACCCATTATATTGTAAATTGCTTTGAGGTTGGGCTGTATTTTATTCAATTTATTTCCTCTTGACTTCCACACTGTGAGTACATGTCAATATATTCTCCATACATATCTATATTCTTTTTTTTTAAAGAGAGAGAGAGAGAGAATTTTTTAATATTTATTTTTTAGTTTTCGGCGAACACAACATCTTTGTTTGTATGTGGTGCTGAGGATCGAACCCGGGCCGCACGCATGCCAGACGAGCGCACTACCACTTGAGCCACATCCCCAGCCCATATATCTATATTCTTTAAATTAAAGAATTAAACCCTGGTACTACTTAACCACTGAGCTACATCTCCAGCCCATTTTATTTTTTATTTTGAGATAGGGTCTCATGTAATTGCTGAGGGCCCTGCTAAGTTTTAGGGGCTGGCCTTAAACTTGTGATCCTCATGTCTCAGCCTCCTGAATTGCTGGAATTACAGGCATGTGCCACACCAAACACATATCTATATTCTAAAACAGTGCTGGTAGTTGTAAGCGGAGTTCATAATACCTATGCTGGTAGTTGTAAGCAGAGTTCATAATACCTAAGGTCATAATCTTTTGGAAAGAGAAGAGAGGTGAATTAGAATCATACTATTAACATAAGGTTTTTACTCCACCTTACCCTGTTCATTTTGATCCCATTTGCTTAAAATGGCCTTTAACTATGTCTGCTGATAAATTCTTATTCATTCTCAGAAACCAAGTTCAGTTACTGCCTCCTCTGTAAGTTTTTCCTTTTTCTAATTCTGTCCTTTAAGTATCCTTGTAATTATTTAATGAATGAAAAATTGTTTACATATCTGTAAATTATGAGCTACATGAAAGAACAGTCTGTTTTTGAAGTTTGTAACAGAACTGATCACCACAGTGTAGGTGAAGCAGGCAGCTGCTGAGTGGCCCAATGTCACAGGCTCAGAGAGACTCCCCTGTAGTCCCCCGACCCCTTCACTTATTCTTGAAAACAAACTGTTTCAAAGCTCTGATTCCTGTTTGTTCTCCTAGCTCCTTGACAAAGGTCATCCTTGAAGTTTCTAGCAGACATTTATTTTAGTGCTAAGGAATTCAAATCTCTTGCTTTGAGGTTGTTTTGATAGGGAAAGAACTTGAGGGCTAAAGAGGGACAGAAACATGGGGGAGAGAGGAGATAAAGGGTTTATCTTGGGTCACCAAAGATAAGCTTTGCCTAGTTTTTAATTTCACCAAGACTTGAAGTCTCTTAATGAGTTAGTGCACTGAAAAACCTAGTTTATAGTGAAGCTCAACTTCAACTCATGGAAGCTGGGGAAGGGAAGGATAACATTATTTTCATCCATCATATGTTGAAAACTAGGTCCAAAATGATTTTAAAATCTTAGATGGTAAAGTGGTGGACGTTAAATCAAACTATGCAATGTATTAAGTTCTAAAAAATGTTAAAATATTTCTGGGCTTTTTTGGGAGAGATCATTAACTAATTTCTACACCCCATCTCCTGGAAACTGAGCCAGCTGGACATTGATTAGGTCTTGATTTGATGTTACTTGTAACTATTGGCAGCCTCATGAATGACCTTTTGTCCCTAGGCAAGGATCAAAGCATGCTAGTTAGTGAAAAATATTCTTTTTCTTTTAAAAAAAGGGATTGCTGCCTCTGGTAGTAGCTGAATCTCTATGCATCTAGATATAGGAAATCGTTTACTTTTAATTGTCTCATTTCTGGGTCTGACTAGAATGGACTTTGTGTTTTGTGTTTGTGATTTTTATATTGTGTCACAGTGTCTGCTGGCAGAGATAAAATACCTAAGAGAGAAAATTGCTAAACAGTTTTAAGTCTGCTATAGAAATCAGACGTCGGAAGATGGGAAGGAGAGCAAGTCAGTCATCAAATACTTACAGGTCCTGATTAGTATTTAATAGTTAGAGATTATTGTATCCAACCTAAATAAGAACCAAATGCTCTATCTTTTGGATATTATGCATGTGTTTTTTACAGACTATAATTTCTTATACTTAGTTTCCCAGATCATCTCAGTGGTCTCATAGGAAGCATTACCTACCTTGTATTATCTCTCTTCCTTGTTTTTCCACAGAGTGGAGCTGTAGCTGCACTATGGTGAAGCAGACAGGTCTCCAAAGATGAAAGATAGAGCAAATGATAGTGAGAATTGACCAGAAGTTTCTGTTTATCAATTGTCTGGAGAGAAGAAATAACTCATACTGTTTAGTTTGAAGAGCTCAGGATGTTGAAATCAGACTTTTAGATCTTAATCCAGTGGGAATGAAAGATGGATGACCTATAGTGTCCGCCCATGACAAGTCATTTCTTCACTTTGGGATACAAATCTCATCACACAGTGGCTTGAAATATTCCTTTCAAAGAGATAAGTTGTTTGTTTTCCAAAAAAGTGCCTTCCAGGTGTGCCAGTTCTCACAACATCCACATCTAGTATTTGTTAAAGAAGGCTCTTTGGTGGGCATAGGATTCAGCGAGTTGGCAGATGTTTACTGATGTGTGTGTTGTGCCAGGAACTGTTCTGGTCCTGAGAAAAGAGCTGAGGATCCATCAGCTGAGTCCTTGCCCTTAAAGAGCTTCCACTTTAGTGGAAGGTGGCAGATAATGAAATTACAACCATGAAAATGATAAATAAGCTGATGTAATAGAGATTGACTTAAGGAGTGACCTCTGAGTTTAGGTCTAAATGCTGGGGGCAAAAAGAAGTCATTTGACAATTTTGAGGGTGTAGGGGGTAAGCTTACGTGTTTGATAGAAACAAGGTCAAAAGATTGGGATGTGCTGTGGACAAGGGAGATGAGGGAGAAGGACTACAGAGGAAGTCAGAGCCTGGGACACTGATAGTCCATGGGGAGAAGTCTGAATTTCTTCATATTGCAGTAAATGTCATTGAGTGTTTTATGCAGGGAAGGGATGAGATCTGATGTAATTAGGAAAATTAATTTGTCCACTGTGAAGAAGATGGACAAATGGGGGCAAGTGTGATGGCAGGGGACTTGTTAGTTGACTTAAATTAGGGTGATAACAGTGAGGGTGAGACATAGTCAGTTCAGAGATATTTTATTGTAGTCAGAGCTGTCAGGACTTATTAATGAACTGGATATAGAATATGAAAGAGAGACTCAAGGATGACTGCTAAGTTTTTATCTGATCAATGAATAGATGGTAGTACTATTGACTAAGGCTTCTGGTGATATTGGGGAGAGAAGGAGGTTTTACAAGGAAATGATTCTTTACATATTTCTTTTCATATTTGTGTAAAGCAATCAGTCATTCTGTGCAAAACTACTCCACTGATGTAACTATAAAGCTGAATTAATATTTTTAGCTAATGATAGCTATCCAGGACACTTTTAAGTGATAGTTTGTTTCCCAATTTTCAGTGGCCTATAATTTGTGGCCTGTGTGATGAATTCATATTAATAATATATGATTTCTTTAGTTGATTTTTTTTCAGACTAAAACAGTACTTAGGAAGTGAATTGACATACTCATCAATTCCCTAGTCAGTAGATGACCAGATTACCATTTTATTTTCAATCAAATGGTTTGTTTAGTTGACTCCAGGAGCTTTTGGAGTGATAAAAATTAGCCTTAAGGGTAAAAAAGTAAACATAAGTAAATCTATCACTTTTTTGGATTCAATAACCCCTACTGAAGAGAGCAACCAGATATACAATGCCTGATTGTGTTGGACTTTCAGATAGATAGATAGATAGATAGATAGATAGATAGATAGATAGATTCTTTGTTAGTATCAATACTGATGCATATATATTAATTTTTCACCTATGAATATGAACTAGCAAATTTTCCATCATAACTGGACAGAATCTTATAAGAATGATGTCTTATTTATTAATTTCTTTGTTTGATTTCAGTGAGTAAGTAAATATCAACTTCTTTTTCATTTTTTTTTAAAGCATCAGCTGTTTTTAAGCATCTCTCAGCCTCCATGGAGAATAAGACTTAATATAGTGTATTATTTTCCAGAAATTATTATTAACTCTTATGCCAGTTAAAATGAGTAATAGTTACTATTATAATTTGATTAGAATTATCAAGATAAGTTTTGTGCCCAATTCTGAAAAGAGTTAGACATCATGTTGAGGGTAGTCTTGAGGATGGTGGGAGCTATGTGAGAATGACCCAATCTAGACTTGCATCTTAGAGCACTATGGTAAATGTATGGAAATGAAAATTAAGTTAATAGGAGTACCCTTCACCCTCCTGGATCTGAGCCCTCCCTCCCAGGACTCCCCTTTGTGCAGAAGCTTGTGGCTCAGCCACCATTGGTGTCTTCAGTACCTTTTAGGAAAGATAGATTTGGAATATGGGCCTTCCTGAAATTCCATTAAGAAATGCTCTACATCAGAGTAAGAAAATTGCCAAGTAGGTTAGTACTAGTAGCTTTTTGTATCTCATAATTTAATTGCTATATTATAGGATATAATTTTCTATATTTTATGATATTACCTGAGTAATTATGGATATAACCTGAAGTATATGATTGACTATGTACATCACCAGCCCCTTTATTCCTCTAAGCCTTTTCTTATGGGGTCAAGCAAATGCAACTGCAAAGACTTGCAGTCGAGGTCAGGTAAGAGTTCCTCCCAGAGTTTAAAGAACCCTGTCCAATTAACTGCATCTATACTAAGAGTCTTTCTTCTTTCTTTCTTCTTCTTCTTCTTTTTTTTTTTTTGGTTTTGGTTCCTTTTTTTTTTTTTAAATCCTAAATAGTTTTCTGGAAATGTCTTGGAAATAGCTTCTGAATTTTCTCTCTGATGGATTGTGAATCTTTTTTTTTTTTTTTTTTCCTTTTGGTAGGGTTTATGGACATTATCACTCAGATAGCAGTGAGCCAGAGAGAAAGATTAAAGGAAGATTTTAAAAAAATAGGAACAGTTATGTTTCAGATTTCTATTCCACAATACTTATATACTATCAACAGGTAAAAGAATGAGAACAATACGTTTTAGTAATGGGGCCTCATCAGCTATTTAGAAAGTGCCTCAGTATGCCAGGCAATGTCAAATGCAGTTCCTACCCTCATAGCTAATTTGGCACAGGCTTGGAAATGGTTTAGAAAGCTCCTTAAAGAAATAATTAGGGCTGGGGATGTGGCTCAAGCGGTAACGCGCTCGCCTGGCATGCGCAGGGCGCTGAGTTCGATCCTCAGCACCACATAAAAATAAAAAATAAAGATGTTGTGTCCACTGAAAACTAAAAAATAAATATTAAAAAATTCTCTCTCTCTTTAAAAAACAAAAGAAAGAAATAATTAATTCCTTAAACTTCATCAGTAGGGTTTACTGTGTAAGTTTGTTAAAATATTTATTAATTTCACAAATATATTTATTTTGATTAATTATTGTAGAAAAGATTCTCTAGGCTAAGTTTCATGCTTCATGAAAGAAAATCAAATAAAGATGCAGCTTTCAAAGCACTATGGAGACCACTGCATTTTGATGGTTCCTGTGGCGTCAATAAATGCATCAGTAGAGTTAAATCCAATATAATAACCAGCAGTAGTTTGAAACACTCATTTGAAATGTCCTGGGGCTAGAATAAATAATGAATCATTATTATGAAGTGCTAGGTCCCTGGGGAGTATGATCTTTAGACCAGCCAAAGATGGGATGAAAAGCGTTTCTGGTCACTGAAGCCATGTGAGAATCCAGCAGCTGTAATAAATCCAGTCACGTCTCAGGATACCTGTTAGGAGACTGCTACCTCCTCTCGCATGTCTCTGGCATTTTCTGTTTCTTATACACTGTGCTTTGCATTTTCTAAACCCTACCGAATTTTCCTCCCTGGCTGTGATGAACATTTCCCTCTAGAAATTTTTGATCACTATCACTCTCAGAGTCGCTGACAGATATCACAAATTTAAGGCCTGAAATGACAAACCATGTGCAAGTAAAGATGAAAAAAATGTTAGTGTCAAATGGCTGTGATCCATCCAACAAAATTTTCGTTTTGTTAATGTACAAAATAGTGCCACACCTTCAGGATTGTGAAGCTGGGAGGTACTGTTCACCATAAAAGACATCTGTTCAGGTGTCAAGTGTAGAAAGATCTGGAAAATGTGCACAGCCTTTTCTGCACGAATTCTTGAAAAATAGATTGAAGGTAGAAGATGAGGCTGCAAGATTAGACTTTGAGTACCAGAGGACTTGGGGCTATGAATGGCAGTTTTTTTTAGCATATGAATTGAAGAAGAGGGTTGTCTCTTTTAACTCTACAAGATAGGTTGTTTAAGATCCTCATTGTATGTACTATTTCCATTTATAAAAGTAGTTGAGGACCAGGTGTGTTGGTATACATCCGTAATCCCAGTTACTCAGGAGGCTGAGGCAGGAAGATCACAAGTTTGAGGCCAGCCTGGGCAAGATAGTGTAACCCTAACTCAAAAGATAGTGTAACCCTTTTAAAAAGGGCTGGGATTGTAGCTCAATGGTAGAGCACTTGCCTAGTACCACACATAAACATAAAAAACTATCTGAATTTTTAATGAAGTAAATGATTTAAATTAGATGCATGTGTCTAACAGATACAGTATAAGGCTAGGAAAAACACAAACTTTCCCATTAGCTCTTTTTAAAATCATGGCCAAGCTGCTTACTAAAATTATGTGATCATGGTTAAGTTATTTTGTTTTTTGTATCTATGAAACAGACTTAAAAAAACCTGTGCTGTTACTGGAGGAAGTTCATCTTATCCTTTGGATAAATGGAAGGAGACTGTTACGACAAAGAAAAAGGTTATAAAATCTTTATCTGCCAAAGATAACAAAAACTGGGCATATATTAATTAAACTGGATATTAGGGGTGGTCCTAGAAAGATTTAATAACCTTCCCCCACACCCAACAGTTTTTTTTCTCAATATAAAATATACATGGTTGATTTAATAATTCAAAACATTCACTAGTGTACAATTCTGTTCACTAATATGATCTCCATTAGCAGTCTAATGTATACCCTTTCATCTTTTCCCACTTAAATGAAAATGTACAGTTTTTTTAAAAATGGAATCATATTATGCGCATATTTCTAGAACTTGCTTTTTAAAATATATCTTTGTCAGTTTGTTGAGTTCTATCTAGTTTTAATTTTTATTTTGGTAGCTGCATGATATTTCATATTATGATTACATAATGACTTATTTCAGTCTCCTACTGTTTGACTTTTAGGTTGTCTCCAGGATTTTTTTTTTCTAATAATAAAAGATACTGCAATGGACAACATTGTATGTTTTTCTCTAGGATATAGTCTATGAAATTCATATGGCTAGGTCAATACATTTTTAATATTATAATACATTAAAAGACATACTTAATTCAGGTTAGGATTTATTTTAACTTCCTTAAAAATAGACATATATATGTTATACATATAAGCATACATATTGTATATGTTTGTATACTTGTTGTGTGTGTGTGTGTGTGTTTTATGTGTGTGTGTGAGAGAGATATAGTCCTCTTTGACATGGAGGACTAAAAGGTACTGTAGTTAGGCCATTGATGCCTTTTAGTCCTCTGTGCCAAAGAGAGTTGGAGATCCAGTTTGAAGTGTGATCTTGGTTCATATCCCTAAGGAGAATGTCAGGATAACGCAGGCAATTTTCTCTTGTATTTTTAAGAGTGAGATCAGCTTGGAGAAAATTGATGTGGGAGAAATTTAGCATGATTAGTTATCCATCTTGTGTAATTGCTGGTTGTTTTAACAACAGGGAACCAGAGAGTCTGTGTTATCTACATTGTTTGGAGAGAGAACTGTAGCTGAGGGTTTTCTCTTTCTTTGTCTTCCAAGTTCCCTTATCTCCCCCTGTTTTAAACACTTTCACTGCCAAAAGCCTAATCTACCTCTGTACAAAGAGAAAGCTACTATAGTAATTTTACAAGGAAAAACATGGAAGCCCTTGGAATCTTCTTGGGTGAAAAGCACTTGTATCAACTTGCTGATTTGCCTCAGAGAAAAATTCCTATTTTCTCCCCAGTTGCCTCCAAAAGAGGAAATTAATATCTAGTTTTGAATTCATTTTTAATACACATTTTAAAAACTTTTATCAAAATAATACATACACATAATTTAAAAACAAAATAGTACAAACAGACTCCTAATAAAAAGCAGTATTTACCCACCTCTCCTTCCTCAACTCTGGTCCCATTATTTATTTATTTATTTTTGGCACCAGGGATTGAACTCAGGGGCACTTGGCTCTGAGCCACTTAGAGACAGGGTCTGACTGAGTTGCTTAGCACTTCTCTTTTGCTGAGGCTGGCTTTGATCTCACAATCTTCCTGCCTCAGCCTCCTGAGCCACTGGGATTACAGGTGTGTGCACCATGCCCAGCATCCATTATTTTTTTTACATATACATACATACATACATACATACATATATGTCAATGAGCCTTTATTTTATTTACTTATCTATCTATCTATCTATCTATCTATTTATTTATTTATGGTGCAGAGAATTAAATCCAATGCCTCACACATGTCCGGCAAGTGCCCTACCACTGAGCCACAACCCCAGCCCTGGTCCTATTTTTAACTCATGTTTCTGTTGGTCACTACCTCAATCTCTCTAAATAATATTCTTGGACTACCACTTCTTTCTGTTTAAAATCAGTTCACTTTTATACGTGAGAATTTGCTTCCCTTATCTTTTCTCCCCACTTTGATCTCCTTCCTTTCAGTATAGTTAGATCACCATTTTTAACTCTTCATCATATGTTAGGTTGTATTTACTGTCAGTTGTATTTCATTATTTAAGTAGTAAAATAAAAATGTATTTTCTTGAAATAGATGTCCCAAGATGCCAGGCACAGTAGTGCACACCTATCATCCCAGCTACTTTAGAAGCTAAGGCAGGAGGATTACAATTTTGAGGTCAGCCTGGATAACTTAGTGTAGACCTTGTTACAAAAATAAAAATTTTAAAAAGCAGGAGAGTGGGGAGGAGGCCTGGGGATACAGTTCCCTGGTAGATAGCGCTTGTCTGACATGTTTGAGGCCTTTAATTTAGTCCTTAGTACTCGGGGGAAAATGATGTCTCAAGTCAGCTATAAAATCAGTTAAGTCACACAATGTCTAAAGGAGGCTGTTTTGATCCCTTCTAGAAAGCCAATGCAGATTCTGCCTCCTGGCTCTGATAAACCAGCAGAATACCCAATTACTTATAACAAGGGTGTGGAATTGTCACAATTTGATTAATGACAATTTATTCCTGATCATTCTGATCCCAAAGAATAATGTGAACACATGAATAAAATCTGGGCTTTGCTGGCAAGCAATGGGAAGGGTGGAGAACAGGTAGCAATAGGGCAGGTGTCGATAACGTTCACTATAATTAACTCTGAAGCTTTAGTTCACTTATACCTTTATTTATTCTTTTCTTGACTCTAAGTACCTTGAGTCCCCAGCCCTTTCCTTAAGCAGTTAGTTTCTCTATCCTTTCCACTCCCAGTATCCTCATCTGTGCTTTCTCACTGTCACTTTTACTAACAGCCACAGGCAGCTCTGTGCTTTGTTGGGGGGTGGGGTGAGGGTGGGGGACAAGGGATTTAACTAAAGGGCACTTGGCCACTGAGCTACATCCCTAGCCCTATTTATTTATTTATTTATTTATTTATTTAGCTTTTAAGTTGCTTAGGGCCTTACTAAATTGCTGAGGCTGGCCTTGAACTTGCTATCCTCCTGTCTCAGCCTCCAGAGTTGCTGGGATTATAGGTTTATGCAACTGCACTGGGCCCATTCTGTTTTTAACCTAATCCAAGCTGTGTGCATAGATTGATCCTAAAGATTGAAAATTGGTAATCAATGTTTGTATTACTATGATGTATAACTCTTTTTCTGTTTTTGTTTTTGGCAAAGGGGATTGAACCCAGTAGTGCTCAATCACTGAGCCACATCCCCAGCCCCTCCCCCCTTTTTTTGTGACAGGGTTTCACTAAGTTGCTTAGGTTGAACTCTTTTTCAACATCAGCATTCTTTTTCCTTAAGGGTAGACATGTAGCTCAGTGGTAGAGTGACTGCTTTGCATGAGTAAGATACTGAGTTCAAACCCTAGCACCCAGAGGGAGAGGGGAAGAGGGAGAGGGAGGAGGAGGGAGGGAGAAAGAGGAGAGCAGTTCTTTTCTCTCCAGGGATTTGCTTAAAATCATTGTGCCTGATACATAGCAGGTGCTTATACATATTTGCTAAATGAATGAATGTGACTGAGTTATTTATAAATGGATTCTACTATAATGTCATGTTCAGCAGGGTGGAGAGAGGGTGGGAAAGGGTGAGGGAACGGATGTAAGAATATGCCTCAGTTTAGGAACCTGACCTTCTCGTGTTGGGTTCTGATATTAAAATAGTTAAAAAGCTACTACAGAAAAAGAACCTTTGGCAAAAGGGAGGTCTCAAGTTGCATATGTAAATTGCAATGCCGTATGATTACTCTTCTAAAAATTGGAAGACTTTCTTTCAAAGAAGTGATCGAGCATGTGGTATTTCCTGCTGGTGATTTTTTTCTTTCTTTTTTTTTTTTTTTAATTCTATACTGGTGTGTCCTGATGCAGGGTGCAAAATCATTCCTAAGCTTAGTGCTGACATCAGATTGCATACAGGAGATCATACAGACTTTCAATGGGGATTTCCTCTGTAGGCTACCTTCCTGTGATAAATGACAATGGGGAAAGACAAATGAAGCCTGGCACTGGGCAAGCTGTTCTCTGAGAATAACTGCTCTCCAGGTATTGTCAGTGAGAATTCCTGGTGAGGGGAAATGAATAGTGTTCAAGGAAATTAAAAAACACACACAGAAGGAGTAAGTATTACTGAGGGGACTGTGAGTGAGGAAGAGTCGATAGCAGATGGAGGGAGAGTTAGAAATGTGGGATTTATATAGAAAATCTTTGTCACTCTAATTAGAGGCAGAATATGGATTCAGCTCAGAAAGCAGATCTGAAACACTTGCCACTCTATTTCGCTATTCATGCATTTCACATGATTTAGCTTATCAGCAGGCAGAAACCCTGGTTAGGATGACGCTAATTAGAATGTCGGTACTCACACCTAGTGGACCATTTCTGAGCTTTGCATCTCAAGTAGTGAATGGAAAAGGGAATTTTAATGATGTCCTATTAAGGCAACTAAACAGTGCGACAGATAGTTCTCGGTTACTTGGCTGGCATTGTTAAGAAAATGATTTGTTCTAGTGAATTCTAGTTCTTTAACAATTGGGGGTTATTGTTGGTTCTCCAAGGTCCACTGATTCAGATACCTCTTTGGATGGAAGTAAGGGGAAAAAGTAAGAAGTCTGTGTGTGTGTGTGTGTGTTCTCTTTCTTTTTTTGGTATGGTTCACATAGAGAAGAGGAGTAATTTTACTTCTCTCTTTGAAATTGTTTCCCTCCCCCTTATGATAATTATTTTGAACTAATTTTCTCCCACCATGTCCCAAATTAGAAATAACTGTGAAAATATATATTTAGGGAAGTGGTGAGCCAAAATTCCTGCATCAATAAATTTAGTATAAGAATATATGGTTACTGTAGAAAGTAGCCATTTAAGAAGCTACTGCCATTTCAAACCAAAAATGTTTGGTCTAAGTTTAGACTGACCTTAGAGATGCAGGGCTTGTTTGATCTGGTCTTAGGGCTTGTCTGAGTAGAACACTGACAACTCCAGTCCCCCTGCAGCCTAAAGTAAGGGTTTACCTTAGGTGAAACCCATGTTAACCCTTTAGATTACTACTTCCAACCTGGTCATCAACCTCCTGCCTTTCCTGAACTCAAAGACTGTTCTGTGGGTAGGCCACATCCTGGAACTCACTCTGATATGACATAATATTGGAGAAGCAGGGCTGTGGATAAAGGACACAATCCACCCCAATGCCATGGTATTCACCCTGAGTAGCTAACATTGCTTGCTGTTTGTACCAGTTCCATTGCCCATGTTTCCATCCTTTTTGGTTGGTTTCCTATGCCTTTCAACATCAAAACATCCATCAAAATAGCTTCTTCCCAGTCATAATGGTGATGTCTTCCTGAAACCAGTAGGGCCCCTGGTTGGCAGGAGGACTGCAGATTTTGCTCCATCTGATGAGGGTTTGAAAGCAATTTCCTTTGTTCTTTCACTGATGGCTGAGTCATCTCTCCTCTTAAGATCCATGCCTGTCATCAGGATTTTTAATCTATCATCCTTCTCTTCTACTTTTTCTTTCTCCCTCTGCTGGCTCCTTTCTTAGACCTAAAAATGTGTTTAGGTTTCCTTTAGAATTAGCCCAAACATATTTATTTCTGTATATATCTATGTTTTTATCTCTGTCTCCCTTTCTTAACCTAATGTCTCACTGAACTATGGCCAGAATTTTGGAGTCAAGCTACATTTATCACCTTCATATTTCATCATCCAGGTCTTCCTTGACCCTTTGCAATCTGTCTTCTACCAGCCATGTTGATCCAAAATGGCTTCCTTCAAAGTAACTAGTGACTCTTTTTTTCCCGCTTTGGTACTGGGGACTGAATCCAGAGGTGCTCTACCACTGAGCTACATCCCAGGACCTTTTAATTTTTATTTTGAGACAGGATCTTGCTAAGTTGCTCAGGGCCTTACTAAGCTGCTGAGGCTGGTCTTGAATTTGTGATCTTCCTGCCTCAGCCTCCCAAGTCACTGGGGTTACAGATGTGCACCACTCTGCCCTGCTGACTCTTTTAATTAAAAATCTTTATTATGGGAAATGTTAAAAATATATAAAAGTAGAGATAAAAGTATTCTTCAAATGAATTCCTGGTGATTATAATATTTTAAAAATAGTCATCACTCCCTCATAGTTACTAATTGCCCGAATGCCTAGTAAGTATAGAGATTAAACTGTACATTACCAGAGAAAGACATTAAATATATCCATATCTGTATCTGTCACCACAGTACATACAACAGTTCCTTGATATCATGTAATTTTCAATTCATATTCAAATTTTTCTGATACTAGTTCCTGATGGCACCCCTTTCCCTCCAATTCAAGAGCAAACGCTTTACCAGTTCTGCTGTATATTCTGTATAGCTGTATTGCCTGTGCATGTATCTTTCAACAACATATTGTTTAATTTTAAGCTGAATGGTAATCAGAAACTTATCATGTGAGAAAGAGGCAATTTTCCCATTATTAGATGGAAACTTCCAAGAAAACCTAGCTTGTACTGAATCACAGGGTCAGAGCCTTCCCTCAGTTTTCCTCAAAGTTTCCAAGATCCATTTTGGGGGAGTCAGAGACATGATCACAAATGCCAAGAAATGGGGTTGCCACAGCTGGAGTGTCTGGCAGGCATGCAGAGAAGCCAGGTGCTGGTTGTCCAGTAAGAATGAGGGAAAGGCTGCCCTTTATTTTTTGCTTATGAGCTCTCTAGGCCTACCTTGAACTTTCAGGTATAGGTCAAAGCAAAATATTTCACTGGAGACAAAGGGCTATTCTCAGCTGAACCAAGTCAGGTTGTGGAGTGAAGCATCTGCACATGGTTCAAATAAATTAGGTGCCTATGAAATTTGGCTGGGCTCTCCTTGGCCCTTCAGTCCTTAGGCAAAATGATGGCAAAAAGGCAGGAGGATCTCCCTAGTGATATCCTCAATGACAGTCTTTCGAGTAGGCTCTTCTGTACTTATATAGCTGTCATCTTCACATCTTCCTTCACTTCTCTCTGGGGAATTCCATTCTTCTCTTTCTTAACTTACTTCCTACTTTGGTGGAACATATTCATCAGTTTGACTTAATGAAAGGTTGTGGAGATAGTTTTTTTTTTTTTTTTGAGGCTATGAATGTCTGAAAATGCCTATATTCCACCTTCATGCTTGTTTGATTGACTGAATATAGAATTCTAGGCTGGACATCAATGAAGCCACTTCCACTATCAACTAGTTTCCAGTGTAGCTCTTAAGATGTCCAAAATTCTTCCAGATTCAAATTCTTTGTACAACCACTGCCTTTTCCTTCTCTTCCTTCTCTCTCTGGAAACTTGAGAATCTTCTCTTTATCCCTAATATTTTGAATTTCACCCTAATATGCATCACTCTGGATTTATTTTCATCCTTTGTACTAGTAGTTACTGGATCATTTCAGTATTGGTTTGATTTTTTTTCTAAATTATTTCATTCATAATTATGTCCTCTTTGTTTACTGTTTCTGGAACTCCTACTACTTCAGCATTGAGATTCCTGGATTGGTTTTCATCTTCTTTCTCCTGTTTTCCCTGTCTTTGTGCTGTGTATATGTGTCTGTGTACAACTTATAGAAAACTTCTTCAAACCCTACTCCCCCCCTTTTTTTTTTTTGCTTTTGAAATCACATTTTTAATTTGAAAGCATTTTGTTTATCCACTGAAAATTCCCTTTAAAAATAGTTAACAAAAATAGTTTTTATTTTATGAATGCAATATTTTCTCTGATTAATAACCTATTGTTTGATGCATACTTTTTTACACCCCCCCCCTTTTTTTTTTCATTTTTCTTTTTACTAAGTTGTTTTTCTACTTTCTGTTCTGGGTCTCTATATTCTATATTCAATGAGCATGTTTTCAAAGATTTAAGGGCATTTGTATTTCCTATTCTGATCACTGTCTAGTGTTTTAAAATTGGCAATCAGTATTGGCATGAATACAGGAAAAAAATCACTCCCCAAAACTCTTGGAATACAAATTTATGACACTATTGTTGCAGACCAGTAGTTAGTATCTCTCAAAATTCAAAAGGTACATACCCTTTGATCAAGAATTCAGCACTAGAGAAATGCAAATTAAAGCATCACAGACAGTTTTCTGACCAAGATGGAATAAATGGACAAGATTTACCTTCTCACTTTAAAAAACTGGATAAAATATACATGAAACAACCATTTTTCAGACATTGGATAATCTTCCTGAGAGAAGGAAAATAAACAAGATTAGCTCTCTGACTATACCAGTTTAGTATCTGAAGGCAGTTTCTAAGCCACAGTACAGGGTGGGGGACCCAAGCAGAACCTCACACTCAGTCAAGTGGGAAGGCAGAGATTGGGGTTTGGGAGGCTAAGATGCAAGTATTTGTGGACCAGAGAACCATAAAGAATGGAGTTGCAGATTGGTGCAGCCAATATGGAAAGCAGTATGGAGATTCCTTGGAAATCTGGGAATGGAACACCATTTGACCCAGCTATACCCAAAAGACTTAAATACAATAAAATAATCACTTCAGGGACACAGCCACATCAATGTTTATAGTAGCACAATTCACAATAGCTAAACTGTGGAGCCAACCTAGATGCCCTTCAGTGGATGAATGGACAAAAAAAATATATATATATATATATATATATATATATATGGAATTTTACTCAGCAATAAAAGAGAATAAAATCATGGCATTTGCAGGTAAATGGATGGCGTTGGAGAAGATAATGCTAAGCGAAGTTAGCCAATCCACCCCCAAAAAATGCCGAATGTTTTCTCTGATATAAGGAGGCTAACTCGTAGTGGGATAGGGAGGGGGAATATGGGAGGAATAGATGAATTCTAGATAGGGCAGAGGGGTGGGAAGGAAAGAGAGAGGGCAGGGGATTAGCAGGATGGTGGAATGTGATATACATCATTATCCAAAGTATATGTATGAAGACACCAATTGGTGTCAACATACTTTATATACAACCAGAGATATGAAAAATTGTGTTATATACGTGTAATAAGAATTGTAGTGGATTCTGTCATTTATTTAAAAAAATCAATAAAAATAAAACAAAACAAAGAATGGAGTTGCAGATATGGAGGAAGAGAGGATGGGAACATGGGGGGAGAGAGAGGGTGCCAGAGAGATTTAGCAAACTAGCACACCTTGCAGAGGGGTCCTCCTGGGGCTGTGGCTGTATATTGATTAGTGCACTTGTTTCTCTGAGATCAGAAAAGCAACCATCAGAATGGAATAGGATCAATGACTAGAGCTCTAGTAAGGCTGGGAATAATAGTTCAAGTTCCCACCAGATGCACTGGGAAAGGCTTCCAATATAGAACACATTTGAGTGGAAGCTTCAAAGAGTATTACCTTAGTCCTGGCACTGAATTAGTCCTTGACTAATGACTGCTCTGAATACACCGAACAAAACTTAAAAGTAAACCCTGAAAGCATCTGACTATCTGCATGCCAGAAAAGTTTTCAACTTTATTTAAAGGAATACAACAAACTCCAAAGATGAGGAAGTAGCAGAAAAGCATCTATTATAAATATACTCCATATGTTCAAGAAGGTAGAAGAAAATAAGTGCGTTGAGAAATGGAAGATATATATTCACATTTAAGACCTAAAAGGAACTTCTAAAGATGAAAATGCTATATCTGAAACGAACAGAGATTGGATAAGACTAACAGTGGGTAGGATGAGGTGCTAGAGGAGAAAAAAAATCAGTGTATTGCCAACAGTAATAGAAACTATCCAAAAGAAAGCACAGGCAGCAAGAAGCCTAAGTGATATCAAACAAGCTTCATGCACCGGGGGACTATATACAGCAGCCTAAACTGTGTGCAATGGACTTCCAGAAAAAGAGGGAGAAAGGAGAGAAAAATATTTGAAAAAAAAATGAAGGTTCAAAATTTTACAAATTGGATGAAATTATAAACCTACAGATCTAAGAAGCCTGACAAATCCCAAACATAGGAAACATGAATAAACTCATACCAAATAAAATTGCTAAAAAAGTAGTGGTAATGAGAAAAAAAATTCTTGAAAGCAACCAGGAAAAAAAAAAGAAGAAGCATAGAGAAAGAACAAAGAAGGAGGGGAATCACAGAGTAATCTGAAAGGGAAAAACTAGACTAAAACCCACCAAGGACAGGAGCTGCCCTGAGGTGCCACACGTAGATGACACTTCCAGCTCAGGCTGTGTACAGTCATTGAAGGGAGCTTAGTATGGGGTTTCTAGTGCTCATGATCCATGGTGGACCAGGTCCAGGCTTGAAGTGAGCAGAGGTTTGCTGTGTCCAGGTGGTTCCAGGTGCTAAATATAGAACATTTCAAGGAAGATGCTCCAAAGCACACGTATACCTGAGGGGCATGATTCAGGACAATGTTCCACTTGTGCTGGTCTGAAGCTGTATCTGCTTCTAACTTCTTTTGTGTTGCAGGGAAATAGAGTCACAGTATGAAGATGGCAAATGTTCCATTGGCCTGAAGGACAGCTTGCAGCAGCCTTTCTCCTCCCAGCTACCACACTTGTCCCACTACTGCCTGCATGGGATGCAAGTGGAGGAAATAAATATATATCCTGTTAAGCCAGCAAATTTGGGAATGTGTCTCTTACATCAGCTACTTAATGATCTCCCCCATTCATCATCCTATTTCCTCCATGTTTTAGTTCATTATGAACTTGAATACTCAGGATTGGCGAAGTCACTGCAATGGCCTTTTTCTGCATACTCCTTTGATTTTCCTCCTTCATTCCAGTGTAGTATGATTTTTCTACTTCAAGAATGTTATAATATTTCTAGTCTGCTGATGTTGCTTTGTTCTATTTTCTTTATGTAATCCGAGTCATTTTTGGAATTTAGGGTTAAGAGAATAATTAGATTTGTGTGCTTAATCCAGCATCTTGAACCAATCTTCCTGTCACTGTTATTTCAATTTCAATTTTTTTTTGGTTCCTAGTAAGACTGAATAATTTCCCATATGTGTGTTTACTAATTATTTCCTACTTTGTGAATTTGCTGCTCATGTCCTTTGCTTCTTTATTCATTGTAATATTTATGTTTTTAAAGTTAAAAATTACTGTGTGGCTGCACTCAAACTTATTATTAATTCCAGAACATGACCTGTGCATTCCTGTTTCTCTGTATTTGTTCATGGTGGTCCATTCTTTCAGCTATTCTCTCTCTTCTATTCACTTAAATCATATCCTTCACAGCATCTCTGTAGTTGCATATCATGCTGTCAATTATGATTGCTCTAATACTTATTTATCTTGGATAGTATTTACGCATACTTAACTCTTGCCAAATTCCACAATAAGTTTTTCACATACCTTATCATATTTAACCCTTTCATATTTAAACCTCGTGTTGTAAGTACAATTATTAAATCCATTTTACAGGTGTGAAAACTGAGGCCTAAACAGATTAGGTAACAAAAATAACCTAAGTCACAGAGATGGAGCGGGTTGGAACCGGGATTCAAGCCCCTTCTACCTGTTTACAAGGTTCTTAACCACAGTACTTCACTTATTCCTTTGGATTCCTAGAGTCCTTTTGGCTGTTACTTGCCTATAACATATTTAAAATCTATGTATCTTTGTTTTTTCCCCTATACTTCCCCTGCATTTTCTATTCTGTTGTAAAGTTTTTAAAGTTACATACTTTTACCATATAAATGTTTTTTCTATCCTCACAGTGTATTAGTGCTAACAAGTAAGAGCACTCAATACAATTTGGTAAATTTATCAATTACTCAGGATCTTTTAGGCCAATTAATTACTTCCCTGAAGGAGATTCTTTTTGCATGCAAAACTGAGAGGCTCCCTCTTTGTAATTTGTCTCAAGTGACTCTTGCCACAGATTGTTATCTCTCTTTGATGTCTTTCTCTTTATGGCAGGTTATTTAGAAGACTTAAGTGACAGCCTTAGCATTCTGTAGAATTCTGTTTATAATTATGAAGAGTAATATGCATGAAAATTTCCAGAATTGGGCTTGATTTCTCTGGCCCTTTTTCAATCAGGTGAAACTTCCTAAATAAACCTGGATTCCATCTCATCGCTTTTCCACAGCTTAAAAATTTCAAGTCTCTATAGTTACCTCTGAAAATTGCAGGGCAATTTGTAGTAATGGCAATGCAGCCCATCTTTGACAGCACCTCAAGAGTAGTTTGGGTTATTGCCCTTCCATTCCTGTGTAGACTTAAAGAGTTCAGCTGTACCTTTCTTTTCAGTTGGCGAATCTGTGTTTAAAGAAGAAAAAAAGATGACAATGCCATCAAGATGATGATAATACTCAGCAATTGATATCTCCTTCATTTTACCATGTATTTTAGAGCTATCTATTTCCCAGCATTCTCAGGTCCAATCATGCTAGGACTGGGGCGAAGCCAAATTTTCTGAGCACCAAGAGAACAAAGTAGAAGTTGAAGAAGACATTTATCTGGATCATGGTATCTCATCCCAAAACTGTGATATTTAAGTGTGGCTATAGTTTTTACAAAAGGTAAAATTCTTACCACAAAATAGTTTTCATTTAATGTATTTTAATGTATAGAAATATATTACAAACATAATTTATAGGAGGTTACTTCTATAAATTAAGCAAAATGAGCAGATTTAGGTTCTTCAGTTAATATTTAGGTAGACAAATCATTACTGTTCTAGAAAGTTTACAGTGTAAAGCTTATATTGAAAATACCTAGGTTTTTTTTTGTTGTTGTTTGTTTGTTTGTTTTTGTTTTGGTCCTGGGGATTGAACTCAGAGACACTGAGCCACATCCCCAGCCCTAATTTGTATTTTATTTAGAGACAGGTTTTCACTGAGTTGCTTAGTGCCTTGCTGTTGCTGAGGTTGGCTTTGAAATTGTGATCCTCCTGTGTCAGCCTCCTGAGCCACTGGGATTACAAGCGTACGACATGGCACCCAGCAAAAATACATAGGTTTTTATAGAATCATTTGTACTCTATCTACTTTCAAGAAGGGCTGGAGGTGATTTTATAATAAAAGTACAAGAATAATAAACCTAAAATGAAGATCTCATTGCAAGATAAAAATTATATGAAATCTGATCTTAAATGTGACCCTTGGTTAGGAATGTGTTAAAAAGAAACCTTTATGGACAGTGGCTTAAATAAGAAAGAATCTTACTTTTTCCAAACAAAAGAAGTTTTAGAGCCCAGGGCAGACCAGTAATGCCTCCAGAGACCCAGGCTGTTTCCATCTTCCTGCTCCCCTCTCCTTGGAGTGTGGCTTTCCATCTCAGGGTTCAAGATGCTGTGCCTCAGAAGTAAGGATTGTGTTCCAGATAAGGTAAACGGAGAGAGGCAAAAGGCCGAGTAGGCACACTGGTGGAATTAGTGCCTTGGAAGTACCATTTCAGGACACTATAACAAATTTGTTAAAACTTGGCCACCCATCCACAATGGAATCTAAGTTAAGCATGTTCTCAGTGGGCTAAGCATATTTTCACCTTTAGCAAAAAGTGGTTGTTTTGTTAAGGTAGAAAGGAAAGATGATTTTTTTTTTTAAATGTACGATGTCTACTATTTACCAACTGATTTTAAAAACAAGTTGATCTAAGACCTTTATGTCCAAGTAAACACTTTTTAGAAGAAAATTTAAATTTCACAAGAATATCCTGCCATTATTTTAAAACAATATTTCCAATGTGCATTCTATGAGGAAAAAGTAGATATTAAAAAAAGATTTATGAGTCAAAATAGTTTGGGAATCTGGGTTAAGCATAATCAATTAAATAGCAAGAGCCATTAGTATGATAAGATTATGCTTTTTAAATCTTCAAAGAGGAAAAATAGGATGATACAGTTCCTAAACTTATTTGGCCACAGAAATTTTTTTGGGGGGGGTAATACAAAAATTGACAAAACAAAAAGCTGGTTCTTTGAAAAGATAAATAAAACTGATAAACCCTTAGCCACCCTAACGAAAAGAAGGATGGAGTAAACTCATTACTAAAATTTGTGATGAAAAAGGAAATATTATGACAGACACTATTGAAATACAGAAGACAATTAGAAACTATTTTGGAAATTTACACTCCAGTCAAGTAGAAAAGCTGAAGACACCGACAAATTTCTAGAGGCATATGATCAACCCAAACTGAGTCAAAAGGACATACACAATTTAAACAGATCAATTTCAAGAAAGGAAATAGAAGATGCCATCAAAAGCCTACCAACCAAGAAAAGCCCAGGACCAGATGGATTCAGAGCTGAGTTCTAGAAGACCTACAAGGAAGAATTAATTCCATGAAATAGAAAAGGAAGGAATCCTTCTAAGCTCATTCTGTGAGGCTAGTATCATCCTGATACTAAAAACAGGCAGAGACACATCAAGGAAAGAAAATTTCAGACCAATATCCCTGATGAACATTGATGCAAAAATTCTCAATAAAATTCTGGCAAATCATTGCTGATAGTAGGCCCGCCCTGGCCCCTGGGGACTCAACCCCCAGTTCTTTGTTATGCATGTCAATGTGGCCAGCTCACAAGGCCATGACGCGGGCTTGCAGTTCCCTGTTTATCTGCCTGGCACATATGTGTCTCTCGGGAACATCTTGACCTGTTCGAGCCTCCTGATAGGGGACGGTGACATGACGGTAACCCAAGGACGCAGTTATTACTCTCCCCTCCTCACTTTTGAGTAATTTCCCGCAGCTGTTAAAAAGATATATAAGGGGAACAAATTTGGCAATAAAGCGCGCGCACACGCTCCCTCCTGGATGAAGAACCTTGGTGTCCTGTGTATTTTTAACCCCGCCGTCCCTCGCCGGACTCGGCTCCGTTAGCCGGACGCGGCAAATCATATACAAAAATATATTTTAAAAATAGTGTATCATGATCAAGTGGGGTTCATTCCAGGGAGGCATGGTTGGTTCAACATGCGGAAATCAATAAATATAATTCATCACATCAATAGATTTAAAAATAAGAATCCTACGATTATATCAATTAATTCAGAGAAGCATTTGACAAAATATAGCACCCTTTCATGTTCAAAGCAATAGAAAAACTAGAGATAGTAGGAACATACCTCAACATTGTAAAAGCTATCTATGTTAAACCCAAGGCCAACATCATTCTATTTTTTTTAAAACAGAGAGAGAGAGAGAATTTTTTAATATTTATTTTTCAGTTTTCGGCGGACACAACATCTTTGTATGTGGTGCTGAGGATCGAACCCAGGCCGCACACATGCCAGGCGAGCGCGCTACGGCTTGAGCCACATCCCCAGCCCCCAACATCATTCTAAATGCTGAAAAATTGGAAGCATTCCCTCTGAAAACTGGAACAAGATAGGGATGCCCCCTTTCACCACTTCTATTCAACACAGTCCTTGAAACTCTAGCCAGAGAAATTAGATGAAAGAAATTAAAGATATACAATAGGAAAAGAAGAACTCAAACTATCTTTATTTGCTGATGACATGACTCTATACTTAAAGAATCCAAAAAACTATTACCACCAGAAAACTTCTAGAATTAATTAATTCAGTAAAGTAACAGGATATAAAATCAATATCCATAACTAAAATACATTTGTATACATCAGTGATGAATCCTCTGAAAGAGAAATTAGGAAAACTGTCTCATTCACAATAGCCTCAAAAAAATAAAATACTTGGGAATCAACTTAACAAAATAGGTAAAAGACCTCTACGATGAAAACTACAAAACACTAAAGAAAGAAATTCAAGAAGACCTTAGAAGATGGAAAGATCTCCCATGCTCTTGGATAGGCAAAATTAATATTGTCAAAATGGCCATACTACCCAAAGCACTATACAGATTCAATGCAATTCCAATTAAAATTCCAACATTATTCCTCATAGAAATAGAAAAGGCAATCATGAAATTCATTTGAAAAAATAAGAGATCCAGAATAGCCAAAGAAATCCTTAGCAAGAAGCATGAAGCAGGAGGCATCACAATACCAGACCTTAAACTATACTACAAAGCTATAGTAACAAAACAGCATGGTATTGGCACCAAAATAGACATGTAGACCAATGGTACAGAATAGGACATAGAGACAAATCCACATAAATACGGTCATCTCATAATAGACAATGGTGCCCAAAACATAATATTGGAGAAAAGATAGTTTCTTCAACAAATGGTGCTGGGAGAACTGGAAATCCATATGCAGCAAAATGAAACTAAACTCCTATCTCTCACCATGTACAAAACTCAACTCAAAGTGGATCAAGGACCTAGGAATTAGACCAGAGACCCTGTGCCTAATAGAGGAAAAAGTAGTCACAAATTTTCATCACATTGGATTAGGCCCTGATTTCCTTAAGACTCCTAAAGTGCAAGAAATAAAATTAAGAATAAATGGGATGGACTCATACTAAAAAGCTCTTCTCAGCAAAAGAAACATTGAGGTGAAGAAAGAGCCTACATTTGGGGGGCAAATTTTTGCCACATGCACATCAGATAGAGCACTAATCTCCAGGATATATTAAGAACTCAGAATACCTAACATCAAAGAACAAACAACCCAATAAATAAATGGTCTCAGACACTTCTCAGAAGAGTATATACATTTAATCAACAAATATATGAAAAAATCTTCAATATCTCCAGTAAATTAGAGAAATGAAAATCAAAACTACTCTTCAGAATTCATCTCACTCCAGTCAGAATGGCAGTTATCAAGAATACAGACAATAATAAATGTTGGCAAGGATGTAGGGGAAAAGGCACACTCATACATTGCTGGTGGGACTGCAAATGGTGCAACCACTCTGGAAAGCATTATGGAGATTCCTTAGAAAACTTGGAAAGGGACCACCATTTGACCCAGCTATCCCACTCCTCCGTCTATACCCAAAGGATTTAAAATCAGCATACTATAGTAATGCAGCCACATCAATATTATAGCAGCTTAATTCACAATAGCTAAACTGTGGAAGCAACCTAGATGCCCTTCAACAGATGAATGGATAAAGAAACTGTGGTCTATATACAAAATGGAATATTACTCAGCACTAAAAGAGAATAAAATTATGGCATTTGCAGGTAAATGGATGGAGTTGGCTGAATGTTCTGTCTGATAAGTGGATGCTGATTCATAAATGGGGGGGGGTAGCATGGAAAAAATGGAGGAACTTTGATTTGGCAAAGGGGAGGGAGGGGTGGAGAGGGAGCATAGGGGCTAGAAAGATGGTGAAATGAGATGAACATCATTACCCTAGGTACACGTATGCCTGCACATATGGTGCAATGCTACATCGCATACAACCAGAGAAATGAAAAGTTGTGCTGCAATTGTGTACAATGAATCAAAATGCATTCTGCTGTCATATATACCTAATCAAAATAAATTAATTAATTAAAAAAGAGAAATAGAAACCCAGTGAAAACAAAAACTAGTATAAAAAGACCTCTGGCTTGAGAAATATTGAGTAGAATGTAAACATATCCTTAGGGGGAAGGCGGGGGATTATACTATTACCAAAAGGAATTCCAAAAATGTTTTGAGTAACAACAAAATCAGTGGACTCCTTTCTTTCTCTCTCCCTGCCTTCCGCCCTATAGGTTTTTCTTTTTCTTTAAAGAACTAGCCTTTCTATCTTATCCCATATTATTATTATTTTTTAATAGCGCATGCCTTTTCGTTAAGGCTTTCATCAAAGATCTCCATGTTTTCAGCTACAAGGGTCATAAAGAGAGCAATAATAACTCATAGTGAAGACAGTGACTTATAGAGCCACATAGGCTCCTAGATCCCTGAACTGCCCCCCATCCTTTTTGCAGGGAGTTTTTAAAGAGGCTTGTGTTTCTTCTCTGGCAGAGGAGGGTGTGGGAAAGTGTAGGTGAGACTGAAACATTGAATGGAAGAGGAAGGATGGATGAATAGGTAATGCCTCAGGGGATTTGGGGAGAACTGAATAAAGACCCTGGTGCCCAAGGCACTTAGCAATTAGTTAAACCTGTG
Source organism: Marmota marmota marmota (assembly GCF_001458135.2). Taxonomy (NCBI): domain Eukaryota; kingdom Metazoa; phylum Chordata; class Mammalia; order Rodentia; family Sciuridae; genus Marmota; species Marmota marmota. The sequence goes on from NW_025999853.1 coordinate 29,297,500, forward strand.
GCTCCTTTATTCCCCTATACAAAGAAACAAAACACAATCCCTTAACTAGTTTTTGAAACAAATTATATGTCTTTTGTTATAAACTCAGAGCATTACCTAGTGCCTGGTACTTTTAAGCACTTAGTAATTGCTTTCATGAAATTTGACACTGAAAGAAAAGGAAAAAGTCCTTCTCTCAAGGCAGTTTAGAGAATGTCTTTTTCTCTATTTGGAATGTAGTCTGTTGGAGATGAGTAGTATATCAAGAATAACTTTAACATAGGGAGAAAAAAAATAAAAAGAGCATTTAAATACTAGTGTGTTCGGGACTTTATCTGAGTGAATTCCATTTTTGCTTTCCAATAGAGGTATCTTATTATTTTTAATTTTCAAAACAGTTATACATTAAAAAAAAAGCTAAATAAAAATGGAAAAAAATACCCACGAGTTCACATTTCCTCTCAAATCAAATGTAGAAACCTGTTTTTATTTATTGGTAAAAACAACTCAATGTTCTAGAGAAAGAAAAGATTTTTAAAAAATTAGGAGAGGAATTTAGAAATCAAATAAGAGAAACTGAAATGTCTGGCAGCTTAAGGTTTTTACTAAATAGATAGAGTGATAATAGAGAAGGTTGGTTTTTTTACTTTCACAATGTCCAGAAACATGTATTTGATTCACATCAAAATTGAGTATCTAATTGGCTATCCATCCCCCCCCCCCATGCTAAAAAAAATCTGTTTGCAGCCCACTTCTCCCTGTCTACCTTACCCTGCAGAGGCTAAAGAAGCCTAGTACTTGAACACTTCCTTAGGTACTGAGCTGGTCCTAGGACTTCTTACTTTTGAACTTCATGAACATCCTTATGTTTTAAGCCTCTGTTTATGTTGTTTTGTTATTTGCAGCCAGAGAATACCTAGCAATATAGAATTTGTATTTTTTTGTTTTCAAGTTATTGGATGGTTTTAAAAACACTCTAATTCCATGGAAATGACTATTTTTTCATATATAAAATTCTCACAAATATTTTGGTTTCTTTCTGGACTTTCTATTTTGTTCCACAAAATAGAAAGTATGGTCACCATCTAAGTTTTAATATCTGATAGGACAGGAGTTAGTACTGCCTTAACTTATGAGTTGTGTTATTCATTTTCAACTTTGTAATACTCTTCTTAGGTCTAATTTCCCTCCTGTGATTCAGTAGGACAGTTTCTTCTACTTTTTTTTTCTTTCTTTAAGGATCATAAAACTACTGTTGGATAAAAATGTAGACATTAGGTCAAGAGTTTTATAGACAGAAGATGAAGCCTATTGATTAGAAATTTTTTAAAAAATATGATAGTTCTGCATGTCAACAAATAATGTCAAGTGTATTGCAATTTTAAGAAAAATAAAGTAATGGAAGATTGCCCTTTAATGTCTTAAACATCTGGTATTTGTGTAGGCTGAGGAAAAAAAATACATTTTGAAAGTTGAAACCCAAAACTCCAAAAGAATTAGTGAACAGAGTAATAGAGTTGTACAGTAATAAGAAAATACAATGCCCTTGTTCCCATTCTGCATAAATGATAAGCAATTAGTTTGCTCTCTGAGACAGCCTTGAGATGTGACAGCAGCCTGAGCAAAGCAGACCCTTTACTTTGCTAACTGAGGCTGTCAGTTGGGAAGGATGTTTTGCTTGACAGTTGATTAGGGGTTAAATGAACTGAAAAAAATTGGTAATTTTTTCTGCTTTCACATTTATTATAACAGCAATTATCTGCATTTTTTCTTCTGCCAGTTCTAAAGACTAGATTTAAATAATTATCCATATAAGAAAACCGGATTTTGAATGGCAGAAAGGCAACTAGGATTTGAAACCACTAGCTCTATGAAGGATAAGATCCTTATCAGGAAATTGGCTAACATGGTTGATAGGTCTTGAAAGATTCTTTTGAAAACCTGCCAAAACTAAAAAAAAAAAAAAAAAAATGCAGTGCTGGGGGAAAAATATTGAACATATGTTTATCTGGCTTTTTCTTAACTGTATATTTATTGCTCCGAATTTATGGAGTTCCTACTATGTTCCAGGCAGTGTTCTAGATGCTGGGGATACAGTAGTGGACAAGCAAATGAAAGGCTTGGTCTCCATGGATACATGTCTTAAGAAGAAAAACAGGCAATAAACAGATAAGCAGGGGAATATTTAGTATGCCTAGTGGTGATGATATTTAATCAAGGACATGGATCAAGTGAAGGAATAAGATCTGGGGTCTCTGGAGGAAGAAAGTTGGAGTAGAAGGAATAGTAGGTGTGACAGGTGCAGAAGCCCTGAGATGGAGCATATGTGGCTGCCTGAGGAACACAGGGAGGCCAGTGTGACTGGAGTGGAGTGGGCCACAGAGAAAGTGGTGGGTAATGAGGTCAGAGTGGTGGCTGGAAGCCCACTGTGTAAGGCCATGTAGAGCACGGTAGGAATCTGACTTCTCTTTCTGAGATGGAAAACCATGGGAAAACTTGAAGATGAGATGTGATCTGTATGTCTTAATATGATCACTTTGGCTAAAAAGGGTAACCACATGAGTAGCAGGTTAGGAAGGTGAGTGGTAGGATACTGATGAAGGGTAAGTGTTCAGTTTGAGACAAATTCCATTCTGATGCCTATTAGACTTCAAAGTGGAAATATTGAGTAGGCTGTTGGATGTATGAGATTATAGTTCAAGGGTGAGGTCTAGGGTAGAGACAAACATTTTGGAGCCATTAGCAGTTAACTAGCATTACAGTCATTAGAGTGAGATCATCCAGGATGCCTGTGGATAGAGGTCTGAGGTCTGAGGCACTTTTTGAAGTTCTAATATCATTATTGATTTGATCTATAATTCTTGACAAACTTCTTAATCTCTGTTTCTCAATTTATCGTCTAATTTCTGATAGAAATATAATATGAGCCACAAATGGCATTCCTAAACACAATTTAAAACTTTTTAGTAGCCACATTTAAAAGTTTTAAAAAGTGAAATTAATTTTAATTATATACACACACACACACATACATACATATGTATATTTGTGGTATTGGGGACTAAATGAACCCAGAGGTGCTCTACCAGTGGGCTACAGATTCCCAGTCCTTTTTATTTTTAATTTTGAGACAGGGTTATTAAATTACTGAGGCTGGCCTTGAACTAGCCATTCTCCTGCCTCAGCATTCCAAAATCATTGAGACTACAGGCATGTACCACCATGCATGACTTAACTATATATTTTGTTTTACCCGATGTGGTAGGAAGAATAATGATCTCAAAGATATCCAAGATCTTTGAAACATGAGTTTTTCTTACTTGGCAAAGGGACGTTGCAGATGTGATTAAGGGTAAAGACCTTGAGATTATGAGAGTATCTGGTATTATCAGAGTGCAACAATTTAGTCATGTGAGTCTTTAAAAATGGAGGATCTGGACTTAGTTGTGGTCAGAGAGATGTGTGGATAGAGGAAGGAAGAACTAGAGAAATGAGCACTGATAAATTTGTGTTGTCTTAAGCTACTTAGTTTGTGATAATTTGCATGGCAGCAATAGGAAAATATGACTTTCAGTGTACTCCTAGAATTATCATTTCTAGGAGAAATCAATATACAAAATATTATGATATTTTATATTTTTAAATATAATTTTTGAAACCTGGTATGTAAATTTACAACTTGGACTAGCCCCATTTTATTTTATTTATTTGCAAAAATTTTTATTGGTGTATCATAATTATACAGAAGTGGGTTTCACTACAACATATTTGTAAATGCCCATAACATAATTAGATCAATTTTATTCCCTAGTACCTCCCCTTGCCTGCCCCTCTCCTCCCTGATTCCTTTCCTCCACCTTGCTTGTCTCCTTTCTTATTTTTATGAGTTCTCTTTCCCCTCATTTTCTCTAGCTTCCATATATAAGAGAAAACACACAACCATTGACTTCCTTAGTTTTGTTTATTTTACTTAACAGGATGCTCTCTAGTTTTATTCATTTTCCTACAAATGACATAATTTCATTCTTCTTTATGACTGATTGAATAAAACTTCATTGTGTATATATACACCATAATTTCTTTATCCATTAATCTGCTGATGGACATTAGGCTGGTTTCATCACTTGGCTATTGTGAATTGTGCTATTATAACATGGGAATGTATGTATCTCTATAGCATGCTGACTTCTGTTCTTTTAGGTAAATACCAAGAAGTGCTATAGCTATATATATATGTGGTTCCATTCCTAATCTTTTGAGGAATCTCCATGCTGTTTTCCATAGTGGCTGCACTAATCTATGTTCCCACCAACAGTGTATTAAGATTTCCTTTTGGGGCTGGGATTGTGGCTCAGTGGTAGAGCACTTCCCTAGCATATGTGAGGCACTGGGTTCAATTCTCAGCACTGCATATAAATAAATAAAATAAAGGTCAATTGACAACTTAAAAAAATTACAAAAAAAGGCTTCCTTTTGCTCACATTCTCTCTAGCATTTTATTATTATTATTATTTCTATTCTCTTTTGGGGTGGGTGGCAGTACTGGATCAAACCCAGGGGTACTTTACTATGGATCTACATAGTAGATCAATTTTTCCCCCCACTAAATTGGTGAAGCTGGCAATCCACTTGCCTCAGCCTCCTGAATAGCTGGAATTACAAGTGTGTACCACTCTACCTGGCTTGTTATTTGTATTTTAGATTATTGCCATTTTAACTCCAATGGAATGAAATCTCACTATGGATTTGCTTTACATTTTCCTGATTGTGAACTAGCTCCATTTTAAATGTTCAATAACCCATGTGGATAGTTGACATTGAAGTTCTACTTAGCTCGTTGAGAAAGGGTAAAGTATAAGGAAGAAATATGATAGTTTATTTGTCAATTTGGCTGGGGCACAGTGCCCAGATATTTGGTCAAATATTATTCTGGATGATTTTGTGAAAATTTTTAAAAATAATTTTTAAATTAATATTTTTAATTGAAGAGTCATAACATTTATGGGATACAATATGATGTTTTAATATATAAAGAATATAGAATATTCTTTAAGCTAATAAGCACATCCATCACCTTGCTTGCTTGTTTTTTGTGGTGAGACATTTGAAATTTGCTCTCTGAGTATATATGGAGATATATTATACATAATTGTTGACTATAGTTGTCCTGATGTATACATTAGGTCTCAAGGTTTATTCCTCCTGTCTGAAACCTTGTATGTGAAAGTGTTTGGGGATGAGATTAAAATTTAAGTCAGTGAACTCTGAGTAAAATAGGCTATATCTTCCATTGTTTAACTGGGAAGACTGACCTCCCCAAAAAGAGGAATTCTATGTGCAGATTGCTTGTAGACTTGAAGTGTAACTCTTCCCTGAGTCTCCATCTTGCTAGCTTACCCCATCGATTGTGGGTTCGGCAAACCTCCACAATCATGGGAGTCAGTTTCTTAAAATCTCTCAATTTTTGTTTCTGTGTCTGTTTCTTTCTCTCTATATATAGCTGCTCCACCCCCACCCCATGTCGGTTCTGTTTCATTGAAGAACCCTGACTAATGCAGCTTTCATCTGAGAAAATGAAAGATAAATGCCATATCTAACACCCCAACCCCCAATTCCAGAGTCTAGAGTTTGTCCAATAGTGGAGAGAAAGCAGTGGATTGGGAGGTGTAAATGGGGCAGGAGAGGGGGGCACTTCAGAATCCAGGGAGTGGAGGAGGGGAGGAGGGGAGCATGGCATGTGAGGGAGGGGTCTGCTGCTGCTTGTGGCTGACTTTGGAAAAAAGCACGTCTGTTTCAAGAGGCCTAGAGATCTGCAGCCCTAGGAAAGCTGCATTCTCTTGGAGAGAAGTATTTTGAGTTCTGTCAGGGTAAAGAGATGGGTCCTATATTGTTTTGCCTTAACAAAATACCACAGCCTGAGTAGCTTAAACAATAGAAATGTATCTTCCCTACAGTTCTGGAGGCCAGAAGTTCAACATCAATTTGATGGAGAGTTGTTTGCCCTGCAGTCTTCTCCTTGGTGCAAAGACAGTTAGTTGCCTTTTGTTGTTTGTGGATAGGGTCATCCTTCTGTGCACACAGGCTCTTGGTGTCTCTGTGTGTCAAAATTCTTTCTTCTTATGTGGATACGAGTCAGAATGATTAGAATCCACCCTCATGGCCTCATTTCAAACACAGTCACACTTTGAGGTATTGGGGCTTTTGGAGGAACACAATTCAATCTGTAACAGGCCCCAAATGACCCAACTTAAGAGCCTCATAAATCCCCAATCAAGAAACTGGCACTTGGTTCAGAGTATTGAGGAAATAGGTGGAGATGGTGGACCTCTTCCTACCCAACTCTCAGGATGCAAATGAGGCCTGGCTGAGTCTGAAGTCACAGGCTTTCTGGGGCATAGGGAAGCAAAAGGAGCCTCTTGGGGGCTGGGGTAGTGGCTCAGCAGTAGAGCGCTCTCCTAGCATGTGCGAAGCCTGGGTTTGATCCTCAGCACCACATAAAAATAAATAAATAAAATAAAGACATTGCGTCTAACTACAACTAAAAAATAAATATTAAAAAAAAAAGGAGGCCCTGTGGTGCTCCCTGCCTGGCTACCAGACATAAGCAAGGATTGTCCCGATGAGGGACAGAGTAAAGGTTCACTGATACTCTGCCCATAAATTACTGTCCCAGACCTGCCTAATTTGGGTCATCTGGATCAGAAATCCAAGTACTCATGGTTTTAGGGAAATGTGAGAAAATGAGGCAACTATGACAGTGACAGGAAATCAGGGACCTATCTTCCAATTCTGTTTATAAATCATCCTACTGCTGCACATTTGCTGGAGGGAGCAGGGCTAACACATTCTGAAATGTGTTCATTTTCTCCTGAATTCAAAATATTCTTTAATATGCTCAAGGGATGTGGTGAGGTTTACAGGCATTGTTGTTCTAAAGGATGTTGCTGTTTGCCTAAGGGACAGTGGCATTTGGGAATACAATGAGCCATTTGTGGGCTAGAACATAGCAAAAATGAACTAGCCTTAAGACCTCAGGTTGTACTTCACAGAGAGAGTGACAACCCTGTGCATTTGGAAACAAACAGCATGTCCCTCTCCTCCCCCAAACTGCCTGTGTATGCCTCTGCACCTTCCCTTCCTTCCCACCTCACTCACTCACTAACTTGCAGAATTTTATCAGGAAATGTCAGGTGGAAGGGATGGCACTAGTGTAGGCATGAAGATGTGATATTCAGAGAATTGTTTAGCTAGAAAACAGGAGAGGGCTTGAGGGAGTGTGGGGAATAGTTAATACCTGGGTATTTGGGGCCAGATTTTAACATTCCTTTTTTTGGTGTGTGTCCTTGGGATTTAACTCCGGGGCACTTTACCACTAAGCCACATCCCCAGCAATTTTTTATTTTGAGACAGGGTCTCACTAAATTGCTTCAGGCCTCACTAAATTCCTGAGGCTGCCCTTGAACTAGCGATCTTCCTGACTCAGCCTCCCAAGCCTCTGGGATTATAGGTGTGCACTACCGTGCTGACCACCCTTTATCAATCTTGCTAAAGAATTTAAATGGAAATCTGTAAGAAACACGGAAGGATTTTTTAAAAACACAATGACATGATTTGAATCTAGTTACAAACTTACAATGGTCTCTATTTTGTATGGCCTGTGAGTACTAACAGTTTTTATATTTTTTAAATGGCTGGAAAGAAAGGAAGAACAGAAGGATGGACAGATAGATGCAAGGACAGATGAATAGAAGATAAGATGTGATAGAATTTATTGCCCAAAAGCCTAGATTATTAACTGTCTGATTTTACCAATATTTGTCAAATCCTGGACTAGATTCAGATATACCAAGTTTTAATGTCCATTATCTTTTATTCTCAAAATTTAGTGATTTGTTCAGGTTTAAGCAGCTAAGTGAATGAACCAGGATTTGGGCCCAGGGCCACTGGCTCTAGAGCTATGTGCTGTCTCTCCCACAGGGCAAACTGGAGCCACCTGAGGCTGGGAAAGGAAAGCCTCTCTTACACTGGGCAGGTGTCATGCCAGCCTGAATGAGGGTGTGATGGTAGATGTAGAGAATAGGGAAGGAAGGACCCAAGAACCTTCTCAGTGCGAAGTCTGCAGGACTGCATGTGAAGATGAGGTGGGGGGCCACGGGGGGGGGGTCCCATTTGGCCCATCTTTGTGATCCTCTCCTTCCTGCTCCTCCTCAGGCTCTCTACCAATGCCTTTCTTGTATCATTGATCTTTGGTTTTTGAACAAAGCTACCTAAAGTAGTGAGGAGGACTGTGGGTCCAGAGTCCAGAGGTTCAATATCTGTCATTACCTAGGCACATGGCCTGGCACAGTGGCATTCATTAAAATTACCATGCCACAGCTGGAAAGCCTGTGGGGAACTAGAACATGTAGTACCAGCAGCAGTGTGTTTTGGTAGAACCTTCTAAAGGACCAAATTTGCAACTGTGAAATGGTCTTCTCCCCAACAATCTTAATTCTGGAAACTCATCCTAAGAAAATGAATAGAAAGTATATTTATGTATCTCTCTGTATCATTTACCTACCTATCAATTCATCTATCTATTGAAGTATCCATTGCAATGTTATTTTTATAAGAAATAAATTACCAACAGTTTAAACAACTGATATTAGAAAAATGGTTGAGTAAGTGTTCTACCTGAAGAAAAGTCAGGTAGCCATAAAAATTAAAATTATAACGATTCTGTAGCAACAAAGAAAAAGTTTGTTTTTCCACATTAAGTGAAAGAAATTGACATTAATTCTATGAGCACTATGATTGAAACTATTTATAAGGTGGATACATGTGGACCAAAATTGCGAACACATGTGTAAAAGTAAAATTTTAGTTGTTATGTAGAGTGATATTTTTCCTTCCTCATTTCCCTTTCTTCCTGTTTTTTATACTAATACAATTTTCTTATGAATTCAGGAATCTAAAATTGTGCTTATAGCCAGGTGTGCTGTTGCATGCCTGAGATCCCAGCAGCTTCGGGGTCTGAGGCAGGCAGGATGATTGTGAGTTCAAAGCCAGCCTCAGCAAAAGCTAGACATTAAGCAACTCAATGAGACCCTATCTCTAAAGAAAATACAAAATAGAGCTGGGGGTGTGGCTCAATGGTTGAGTGCCCCTGAGTTCAATCCCCAGTACCAAAAATAAATAAGTAAATAAATGAAATAAAATTATGCTTGTGTCTCAATGCTTTTTTTTTTAAAAAAAGCATATATTTAAAATATATAGCAGATTATTGATTTCTCCTTGCTAAGATTAATGAATGTTTTTAGGTAATTAAAAGATGATGCATCTTTTTTTTTTTTTTTAGAGAGAGAGAGAGAGAATTTTTTAATATTTATTTTTTAGTTTTTCGGCGGACACAACATCTTTATTTGTATGTAGTGCTGAGGATCGAACCCAGGCCGCACGCATGCCAGGCGAGCGCTCTACCGCTTGAGCCACATCCCCAGCCTGATGATGCATCTGTTTAAAATTTCCTTCTTTTTTTTTTTTGGTACCAGGGGTTGAACTCAGGGGCACTTAACTACTGAGATACAGCACTGCTTCAATTCACAAGAAGAACACCCAGACTGCCTCTGTGGCTGACTTGCTGCCTTTTAGGGATGAGGTGTACAGGGGCCAAGGAATAGATGTATGTTGCTTTTGTCTCCCAGCCTCTACTTTTCTTATTACTAGCAGTCTGGTTTTCCTTTGAAGAACTATTCTTTCCTTGAGACAGGGACAAAGGGAAAATGCACCATGGGACTTTGACTTGTGTACTGACAGCAGACCCCAGGAGGCTTGATGTGTACCATCCTCAACCAGTGTCAGCTTCGCATCACTGAGGTCAGGCTGCCCACTTGTATTTTACTGAATGACTGCATAGCTCATCTTCAGCAAAGGACAAAATACAACATTCCCACCCCTGCAAGTAACCAGTAAAATGAGCCTACTTCTTTCATTTGGGGAGCCAGTCTGAACCTTTCTTATTGGAGTTGTGTCTCCCTTCACAAGAGTTCCCAGTGAAAACTTGATCTGTGTATTTGTAACCATGTGACTCAATTTCATTTCTATTATCATTGAGTCAAAGTTCTTAGTAACTAGTATCAACCCCATCCATGTGGCTCTGGGTCTAGGGATATGGTATTTTGTCAAAGCAAACACTGTATCACATGGCCACAGTGGTTATTTTAAGAACATCTGACCCAAGCATACAAGCAAGAGATGGGAATTTTGATGTCTTAATTGTGAAAGAAGCACTTTCTGCAAGCATGCTACACTGGAAGAATATATATTTGGAGGTGCCAAGGGCCATGAGGTGTTGCCACATGGAGACACAGAAGCTTGGCTATGAAGTCAATACTGAGGATTGCAGAGTGTGAGGGTGTGTTTGGGGATTGATGACACTGAGTCCTTGGTCCAACTGTTCCTGAATGTGATCATACTGCATACTTCCTGATTAGGTGTGCTCCCTCCCCTGCCCCTCTCTTTCTCTCTTTTTTTCCTTAATGCAGCTTTTGTTGGGCTTCTGCAGCTCAAGTAATCTTCTCCTGAATGGTGTCAACTGTTTGCTGAGCTCCCAATACAGAGAAGTGGGAAGGTGACAGAGATAAAGTGGACAGTGGAAAAGGAAGTGAGTTCCAACTTTTTCCACAGAAAATGTTTTTTAACCTTGCCTGTGCCCTGCACAGAGGATAGGCTTCAATGGCAATGCAGTTACTGTCAAAAGAAGAAGGATGAATGTGGGAACTCCGGAGGCATGTTTGGCTGGGGAGGGTGAACAAATCAGGGTGGCTGAAATGTGGATTATAAAATGCAAGGCCAGCCTCAGAACTTCAGTCACACAAATCAGCAGGCTACATGGTGCTTTTGCTACTCTTTTGATGGCTCCTCCTGCATAATTATTACTCTATATCCTCTGGAAAATTTCTTTGTACATTTAGTACCAAAATATTTCTCATTGTTATTTTCCTGTTTTCTTACCTTTTGTATTCCAAAGTCACCATCTGACTGTTTAACAGTAGGGATTTGTGTGTGGCATAAATCAGTTGCTAAACATCAAAGAGTCCTGTGCATATGTAATAAAGATAGTTTGCAGAGATGGGGAAACAGCAATCATGGTTGGAATTTTCAAATCCATAAGCATAAAGTCTCTGCATAAATAGAATGAGGTGATTTCTATGCATCTGTTTCATCAGGTGGGGGATAACCTGTGTGGTCCAGGAACATATTAATCCTCTGAGGAAAAAACTGCTGCATTTAAAAAGTGTATGCAGCTGATCAAATGTTTCCTAATGTGTTGGTCATCTGTTGCTACTGTCAGCCCACTCTCTGTTCTGTGATATGCCTGAGGTGGAGTCTTGGTGTTTGAATATTGTTTTATTAGAATCCCTTACCAGTTGCTGATTAGGTTCTGCCAATGACAGGCACCAGTTGAGGTCAAAGGAGGAGAGGAGAAAGGATCTTCTTTCTGCTTCTAGCTCTGTTGGCTTTCCACCAGACATAGTGAGCAACCACAGATAGGGGTCTTCTTTCTAGCCTTCCTAGAGCCTTCAAAGCGGAGTCCTCCTTGGCCCCTTCAGCACCTGATACCTTAGGGTAGTGCTATCTCCATGGGGCCTCCTTGCCACCTTCCCCAAGATTCTAGCCCCTCCTATACAGTTCTGGGCTCCCTTCATGCTGCAATCTCCATTTTTTCCTTGTAGCCTTGGGGCTGGTATATACTGATATCTGTGTTGCTCCATTGACCACTTTCTCAGTCCTCCCTATGTGGTCAATTTTCAATATTCCTTCTTTGAAGTATCTGAAATGGTTTTCTTTTCCTGACTAGTACACCTAATAAATATCCTAAGTGTATGTGCATTAGACATATCAGCTTTTTGGACATTGGGAAAAGGATTGTTGATTTTTTAAAATAATTCATTAAGAAATATTCTTGAAATGATACTGGACCTAATTTTAAGGAATTTTTTAAAAACCAGATTCTCACCATTGACAACCAAACAGCTCTATTTACAATGCTGATGATTTTCTGTTCCTAACTCTTGTATGCCTGAAATTTTTCTTTTCTACCCTTAAGTTTAGTACTGTTTGCCTACTACATCCTCACATAGTCAGTAATTAAATGGTGTTTCCCCTGGGCATCTAAGCAGTTTGGGCTTGGTCCCTCTCCTTATTTGGCAGTGATTAATAGCGTTGATTGAAGGAAATATGATGTAGACAGCCATCAAAGACCTTATTGTAAACAAACTTGTCAAATGACAAATTTTAGAGAAGTTTTGCCCACTCCTACCAGTTCCTTTGGTACTTTCCTCTGTTGTGTCACCTTCTGCAGAAAATTCTTCATGAGATCTCGTCCCTCAAAGACTGTGTTGTAGCATGGGATTCCCCAGGATACAGACTCTGGCATGGAGCTGTACAGGAAGGGGTTTTATTGGGGAGGGCTCTTGGGAACCACACTGGCAAAGGGATAGGGGAGCTGGGCAGAGGGAGAAATTGAGATGCAGCACAGTTGCAAAAGCAGTTGATGCTACCCTTTGGTGTTGCAGAGAAGTTCCAAATCAGTCATGGAATGTGGACTACTCCAGGGAGGAGGTGTGCACTCAGGTGAGACAGTGTTCAGCAGTTGAGGGACTTACTGTCAGCGGTAATGCTTCTAGCATCTGCAGGATGAGCATGGAAGTGGATCAGGGTGATATAGCATGGTGTCCACTATGATTGGTCTAATAAAAGTTCTTGGGGGTCCAATGCCCTTCCTTTTAAGTACATATGGGAGTGCATTGTGATTGTATGTTCACATGTCAGTCTAAGACCAGGCTCCAGCATCCAGAATAAACACTGTACAGAATAGGCCCTGGATAAATGTTGAAGTTTGTGTAGGAAAGGGGTTTATTTGTTTCTCCTAACTATTGCAGTAAGCATGGAATTTAATGTGTCCTACTATCCTCCAAAAATGGGGTCAAAACAATTGTTTTCAGTTTCGTTCTGGAGAAGCTGTGTGACTTAAGCTCTGGGGAAAAATCTGTGGAGGACACATTTTGGAAAAAGTGGAAAACCTCAAAAAATACCTACCAGGTGCCTTGATCATAAACAGGCACAGAGAAGCAGAGGCTGAGAGGGACAACTGCCCACAGAACTGGACAGTAATGGCCAGATGTCCCAAGACATTGTTTCCCTGCAGTTGCTCACAGGTGTGACTGACTTTGGCTGGCACTTAGTGAAAGCTTCCATAGCTGTTACTGATTTCAAGTATCCCCAAAAGTCAACCAGTTCTTGACTCACCACCAGTTAGGTAAGAAAAAGAGTTGAAAGGCGGCAACATCAACAGGAAATAAAACATTTTTATTGAATATCCAGGTCATATGGTAAGTCATTTTTAACAACGACCAGAAAACTACTGTGGAATTCACTACACAAAGTGAAACAAAATTTAAACCACCTCATCAAAAAATGAAGGTAAAATACAGCTAAAGTAGTGGGCTCGCGGGCCACGAGCCTTATGGCAGAAGAAAACACCCCAACATTTCTACAAGACACAGAAAACCCACACATAGAAACACTCAAGCAGGCAGTAAATATACACAAAGGCAACTAGGATCTTTCTACGGCATCAGATTCTAATACTTTACACAGCTTTGTCAGAAAGGTACATGTGGCTTATCTAAAGATGAATCCTGGTCATAAAGCAGGTTTGGTCACCGACTTATGAGAGATGACATAGTACCAACTAATTCTACGGTGACAATCCCCTGTTGGCAGTGTTGCAAGAGAATGCATTACCAGTACTTTCTTGCAGGAAGTAATGTCTGCTCAGCAGCTTGAACCTGCTTGTTTTAAAGTGTTGTTTCATTGTGCACAACTCAAAGCTGAAGACGGTGAAGTTAAATGTCAGTGTCTGGTATTTAAGGAATTTTTAAAAGTCATCTCCCCCTCTTTGGTAGGGTTTGGTCCTTTAAATTGGAATGAGTCTCATTTGAATTGTGTTCAAACTGATGTTTGATCTTACATTATGACTTGTGCATTTTCTAGTGTGTGTGTGTGTGTGTGTGTGTTAAAGAAGTATGAACCATCAGCAGAAGGAGATGTCATTCTTCTTTTATCCTTTGTGTCTGTTTCATTAGTTAAGAGTTTGCTGTGATGGGTTAAAAGGTGAAAGGGCTTGCCTCTTCTTTGATGAGGAAAGAAAAATGACAGGGATTCTTATTTTATTGAGAAACAGCCAACCCCATGTTTAAAGTCTACCATCATCCCTTTTTGAATTCTCTTGAGTTTTTTACAAAACATGGAGTGATACTCTTGAAGACTGAACATGAGACCAATGATTGGTTCTCCTCCATTTGATTTTGGTATGTGTGAAGATAAACTCTGGCTTTAGAGCATCACTGTTTTCTATGACCTCAAAGTTTCAACTGGTCACAGAAGCAAGTAAGAGAAAAGACTAGAAGCAGCATGGGATAGATAAAAGGCTGCCCTTCCACAAGTGGCTGTCTACTATAGTGGGGGAAAATATGGAATATTGCACAGTGCTTGACAAAATGCTGTGTGTTCCACCGCAGTTGACGTGTCCTTCTTGTCCTATGCATAGCTTTTCAGTTCTGAATTGGTCCTTTGTAATGAGAACTGTTTGTGCTACACACACCTTGGGCAGTGCAGTAGAAGGGAATGGCAGTATTGTTACAATATCACTACGGAATAAATTGAGTGCTATCCACTGAGGAAACTACGTGTCTAAGCACACACGGCAGTCACAGTGTTACACAGAGCAGTCCTTTAAGACTCGTATGGAATGACTAATAGCTTCATAATAGTGCCAATTACTACATAATAACATTGAAACATTTAAAAACTCCTCCTAAATCAAGCATCTAGTGTACATAAGAGGTTGCTTCAGTTTTCTAGAACTTGTTCTTGGTTTTGTTTCACCTTTGTTTAAAGGACAAATTAAAACTTATTTAAGTAAAAAGAGCATATAAAAAGATCACTAGCTGTCTGTTTTGGCTTAATTGAAGTGCATTCAGAACTATGGCTAATTAGTTTTTTTTTTTATCTTTTGATGGGATTACAATACTGTCTGTTTACCACAAAGTAATTTTGTGTAATAAGCACAGATTACTGTGTTAAAAATATTCTGCATTCCTTCTAATCTGGTTTTGTATAATAAAATATTTTGTTACAAAGTCTAATGTGCAAACCTTTTGGAATCATTATAGGTGTGAAATCTGGAACAGAATTCACAGGATGCACATTTTGTATAAAGGTGATAATGGAGAGCTATTTTTTTCTTTTTAAATAGGCAATATTTCAGAAATGCTGACTTTTCCCCTCAGTTTCTCCTCCCCCACCCATCCCCAAACAAATGTGTGCTCCACACATGCACACAAACACATACACTCACACGCTCATACGCCCTTGCATACTCACTGAACACCATATCCTGTCATTACTCTACATGCAGTAATGTGAATTCATTGACTCCTGTTCTGTTGCTTCCTCAAATACAAGAGTGAAGCCATGATTTTAGCTTTGTAGAATGTACAGATAGATGCTATTCTGGTTTGTGGCTATGCTTCCTTGAGGTCGGCCTGGATGCTGCTCAGATCATGCTATTTTGCCTGTGAAGGAATTCTACAAAATTGGATTCACCCACCGAATATGTGGTGGAAGTGTATCTTGGTACTCAAATGACTCAATAGAAAGCTCAGGTTTAAGTTGTCCTTTAAGATGTCAGTTTAACTGTACTAGTGCCTTACAAGTTGATATTTTTGCTGGAATGCAGACGATACTATATTTACCATATAATATATTATCAGCTCTCCTATATCTCAGTCAATTTACATAGTTTAAAATAGAACATCTTATTAAAAACATCTAGATATACACATATTAGGAAACACAACATACAAATACACAAACTAGAAATAAATCTTTAGCATACTGGTATATACAACAGTGTGATACAATAAATAATTTCCGTCATGCTCTATCTACACATCATATTGCTTAAAAGAAGAGTAGATTTGGAGGGCAGTGGTATGATGAAGGGCACAGGGGCTCTCTACACTTAAATTTGTGCAAATTAAAACAGGATTTGAAGTACCACTGAATTGTGTTAGGAATGCATGGCTGGAAAGATGAAAGGACCCATATTACTGAGGTATTTACAGATACTGGCTAAAGAGCACTATGTGGGCAAATGCAGAAAGGCTTCTTCTTCCCTTTACTTCTTGACAGCCAGCATGGCATCGACTTCCTCCTCCACCTGTAGGGTGTGCCACTGGGCAATAGGTCGCCTGGGGTTGGCCAGCATGTCTGACCAGTGTCGTAGCTCCGCGCCAGTGCTATTGTAGCCCACAAAGACTTTGCCGATGGCATCGTTCTTGCCAATCTTGTCATAGTCCAAAACAGTTACCACCACTTGCACTTTCTGAAAGAGGGCACAAAATGAATATATATCACTTGCTCTAGAGAAACAGCCCTATTACAATGCTTCTTTGAGATCTAAGGGAACAAAAATAAGAAGAATCAATCTACAACCACCAGGATGAGACTGAAAATGACCTACCTGCACATGAAAACTTGAGTCCAATATTTATTTTTCCTCTGCTACCTCATCACCACCACCACCATCATCATGGCCATAATCTCAGTATTTGAATGTTCATTTTTATTATGTGCGTTGCATTATCTTGAATCTCATATATATGAACTCAATTATTTCTCATGGTAGATCCTGTTGACTTGCTATTATACAGATAAGGATGTCAAGAGAAGCTATCTAACCTGTCTAAGATTGCATAAGGAATGAGTAAGTTGTTTTCCAGATCCTGGGCTGTAAACTACATGAGCCATGTCACATCAGCCTCTGAATCCCCTATCTCTTCAGTGAGAATTCCAGCATTAGCAATAGGACATTTTTGCTGTTGCTATTAATTTGATTAAAATTCTCCAAGTAGCCATGTGTTTATTATCCCTTTTCAGGAAGGAATAGCTAGTATTTTATGTGAAACTAATATAGAATATCAGTTAATCATGATTATGAACATAAAATGTGCAATATAGTGAATGTCTTTAAAAAATGGTAACAAAATAAGTTTTTTTTTCTCTATCATACATTCTCTCAATAAACAGTTATGAAGTAACTACTGTGTACTGACATCAAATTGATCTTATCTTTCAGGCCACACAGGATTTACCTCAATGATTTAATCAAATTGTAAAGATAAATTTAGTTTTTTTGGACTGCCTGAACTGATGAAAACAAACCCATATTATTATGGTATAGAAGATACACTTTTTAAAAGCACATTTCAGTTCTTCTCTCTAAGTAATGAATTTATTTAGTCAAAATATGTGACGGCTCCTATCTAAAAACTGAGTGTAAAGAAAAAAGGAAGAGTTTAAAGTAAAATAGAACATATAACATTTTGTGGTCAGAGTCTAACTGAGCAGAAAATGTAATTATAAACACCAGGCCCAGATGAAGATCCAGCAGAGTAATAGCCCTTTGTGGACTTTGTACAGTGAAGACTGAATTATTGTCCCAATGTACTGAGAGATGACACTGTCGTACATCTTCTGAACAGAGAAAACAATCACTCTGAAAGTGGAATTCAGAATGTAAAATGCAACCCACTGGCAATAAAGGAGACAGTGTTCCTTGTGCTGCCTTGCAGTGATTCTATTGTTGAGAAAATTACTATCTACTGCTGGTACTGAAGCCAAGGACAAGGTGGTATTTGTTGGCTATCGATTCTCTGAACTTGTCCCAAGAAAGTTCATCAGGATGTAATCGTATTTCAGAGAGTGGGGTGGGGGATGTTATGCACAAAGAGTTTTCAGAGTTTGCAGTAAGTCCCGATTATTCCATTGAGTAATAAATTGGTTAGTGGCACTGAAGACAAAATATCCTTCTGATGGTCTTGGTTTATTATAACCTTGAATTATAATTATAATTTATTATAATTATAAAATAATGCAGTTTATTTTTCTTTTTTATGGTGGAAGGTGAGGGTAACATTTTAAATGATTTTGGAAATTAGCACATTATGCTTTTTTTCATAATATATTTCAGAAGGATTGAGAAAGACAGGATACAGAGAGATAATTTTATACCCCCCGGATCAGGAAAACCTAAAACACTCTTTATCATATGAAAGATTCAATTATTTTCTCTAGGGAAATGCAAAGATGAGGAAAGAGCAACTGCCCAAGGAGGAGGAAAGGAGAGATGCCCTCAGAAGAGATTTCCTTCTTTCCATGCCTGATGCAGTCTCCACTGGGCTCAGGCTCCCCCTCTTTGCTTTAAAATGTTACCTCAAAAACCCCAAATATGTCTTGTTTTTAATATGCTTCAATTTCAATATATTTGTATTTGCTGAGATTTGCAGTTGAAATTTATTTTTAAAGTACAGAATGATAAAGGAGAAGAGTTTACAAGAGGAGTTTTCATCTCAGTGACCTGCTTTGTCTTGTTTTGTGGAATTAAAAAATAAAATGCCACAAGGTGTTAGTTTCCATAGGAATAAGGTCTTGGAATGCAAAAGAATTCACTGAACAAATACTGCAAAATAAATTCCTCAAGAAAATTGATATCTTAGCGGGTTGCCAGTGGATTCAAAGCAGTGTGGGTTTACAGGTCCAGGCTACTAAGAACCAGTGTCCCTTGTGATGTCATTTATTTATATGAAAACTGTTGAAAGTAAATAATTATGCATAATTTGCCTCCATGTGAAAAATGTGTATGAGAAAGCTTATGTAAGTACATGAACTGATTTGAGGATGCTGGGGTTAGTTCTTATTTTTGGTCATTTAAAACTGCCCTACTTTCTCTTTGGATAATAACACTATGTCAGTTAAAAAGAACTTTTGGGAGACTTCTATTGTGGTCAATTGTCAATAAACTTTTGCTGATTGTTTACCTTCCTTAAAAAATAAAAAAAAAATAGGGCTGGGATTGTGGCTCAGTGGTAGAGTGCTTGCCTAGCATGTGCAAGGCTCTGGGTTTGATCGTCAGCACCACATTAAATAAATAAATAAATAAATAAATAGATAAATAAATAAAGATATTGTGTCCAACTACAACTAAAAAATGAATACTAAAGTAAGTAAGTAAGTAAATAAATAAATAAATAAAACTGCTTTATTAACCACAGGTAGCTTTTGAAATTTCCTTCTCAATAAGTTGAAATTAAATAACATTCCTCAATTAGTGACTAAGTTGACAGTTGTTGGCCACCATATTGGGCAGCATGGGTCATAAAACATTTCCATCATCACAGAGAGTTCTGTGGGACAGTGATGATTTATATACTTAATCTTATTGTTAAATCCCTTTTTTTAAGACAATGTTAATTTGAAAAAGAGATGACATTAATGCAGAATAGTAACAGTGATGAAAATTCTTGAGAGTATTCCTATGTGCTAGATTGTTCCAAGTGCTTTTATATGCATAATCTTGCTTTGACATAAATTTTGTTATTATTCCTGTATTTATATATGAGAGGAAATTCTAAGCCTCAGTTTGCTTGTTGATACAATTAGGACAGTATTCATATGTGTAAGGTTATCATAAAGATGAGATTATCTATGGAGTGCTTAACTTGGACCTAGGCACATAACATACAATAAATTGAGCTATTGTAGTAGCTTTCTTCATTGAATGAAAATGAAAATGTATTTCATTCATAAGATGCTATATTTTAGGAAAAGATTAAAAGTAAATGAAGATTTGCTGATTTTTGTTATTCTGAATATTTAGAAGTTTCCATGTTCTATTTATTTGTGTTTGTTCTTCTCCTTTAAGTTATGGATAAATAAATAAAAACTGCTCTACTAATCACAGGTAGCTGTTGAAATTTCCTTCTCAATAAGTTGAAATTAAATAACATTCCTCAATTAGTACCACTGTTAATACCACTGCAAACATAGAACCACATTAATTATTTAATAAAATGTAAAAAATAGTGTTGTTTTATGCAGTTTGACTTCCTGATACCCATTAAAGACTAGCAAGATAGTCCACAACTATTGAATGTGACCTTTGATAGATGTGAAAATGGGGCAAGAAAATTTAAGTATTTTTTGAAATACCTAAATAAAAGTATTGTATATTATCATTGTGGCTACAAATAGCATCTTATTTGTATACATTAACTATAAGATCTTTTGGCTACTTTCTACCATAATTGTTTAAACAATTAAGTCTCCTTTGTTACAAAAATATGTATCTATTCCAAATCAGTCATAGGAAGCCAAATTTAAACAGCTAAGATACAACTTAGCCTATTTTTTTCTCTTGTTAATTATCTTTTAATAAGAATTCAAGTTACTGCATATTTAGCATCACTCAAAATTTCTTCTTATCTCTGCTTTTTTTGTTCTAAAGATGTCATAGGAAGAGTTTCTTTTTATGGCTGGAGAATAAAGACTGAAAACTCATTTTCTCTTGACTTTTAAACTTCATAGATGAACTTTTTGAGTTAGCCAAGTTGTTCTGCTGATTTTCTTTTCTTTTTTTTTTAACCTTGCTTCTGTTGAGCAGAAGGACAGCTGTTTTTGGCTGACGTTCTGTGCTGTGTATTTTGTCATATGCCTCTTGCTGCGGCTCAAGCATCAGATGTGCAGGGCAATAGGAATGGAAGTTCAAAGCATGACACGGACACTGATAACAGTGTGTATCATTTGTGTGGTCTGAAGAAATGAAATTGAATGGGGGAACAAAATTATGTCTGACATTTACCTGGATTTGCTCAAAAGGTACTTCAAAGCTGAAAGACTCATTGTAGTAGGGGTTAAGTGTGTTCTTTTTAATTGTTGTCTTTTTCTTCTTCAGCCTCTTGCCATTCTGCATCAGATGAATCTTCACATAAGGATCTGAAAAACAGACACAAAAACTTTAAATGACCAGAGACACAGATCGTAATTTAACTTATAAAAGGACCATGTATTTTCAACAGATAAATAATTGTATAGCATGTATTTGGTATTTTTTTAAAAACTTCAAGCAAATTTTTATTGAAAGATTTTTAAGTAACCTA
Organism: Marmota marmota marmota; assembly: GCF_001458135.2. Classification (NCBI taxonomy): domain Eukaryota; kingdom Metazoa; phylum Chordata; class Mammalia; order Rodentia; family Sciuridae; genus Marmota; species Marmota marmota. The sequence goes on from NW_025999853.1 coordinate 29,318,523, forward strand.
TGGGGTATGCTTTTTACCATGCTGTATGAATATTTACAGTTGAATTTTGAAGATGAAAGCAGTGGTGTGCTGGTAAACCAGCTCTTTGGAAAAAATAGTCTTGACTTAGCAATTTGCAGATTTCTGTGGTATAAGTATGCTCACCAGAGCTGATTTCAAGCCACAAATGGCTTAACAACCAGCTTGTAAAGTCCCTGAAAATTTAACAATTGACTTTTTGAGTTGGCAGAGGGCTTGGCTGCTGCCCACGACTGAATGGGAATAGAACTTGACCAAGGAGAGGACAAAGAAGCCATGCTATTCGTTCATTTTCCCACTTACCAACCAATATTAATTGAGTGCCTAAAAAGCATTAGGTATTGTTGAGTCCCAGAGGTGCAGCAGTGTTCAGAAAAACCTTTCTCTATCCTCAGGATGGACTTCAGACTTGTTGGGGGAATAAGAAGCTTGTAAAGAAACTAAATACATACGAATTAGAAGTGGAAGAAAGGAGCAGAGATCTGATAGCAAATATGGAGAATGATACAATGAGTGATAAATAGGAATGAAGTTGTGAAACTGCTCAGGTAAGGCCTCTGTGCAGGTAACATTTCAGTCCAGATGTTGTGAAGGGGGAGAAGTCAGCATGCTAAGATCTAGACCTCGTTCCCGTCCCCTAACTACTAAGTCCTTTAAATGGAAAAATAAGCACCTAACTGTGATCATACATGTGCTTGTGTTTGAGAGAAAGACAGAGATAGAGACTGAGAGGAAGACAGAGAGGGATGACTGAACATTCCCAGGTAGGAAAGGGCTTCCTTCAAGTGTGCAAAGAAAAGAGAACAGGCCACACAGAGGTAACAAGAAAAGGGCTGAAAGACTCTGAGCATTTTCCCTGAAGCCTTATTAGGCAAAGGTAATCATAAGCAAGTCCCTGGAGGGATGAGGGAGTTTCCACTGACAGCTCTCATTACTGATGGTGGAATGACACCTTCAGGAACCAACACCCAGGATGGAAAGGAAAATTTCCCCACTGTTTTTCTTAAACATTTTTCCATTTCATGTGTAATGCGTGTTCATTATAGAAAACTATCAGAAGGCAATGGTAAACAACCAAAAAAAAATTCTTTTATATCAACCAAAATAACCACTGCTAAGCCTTCCAAGTTTTCTCTCTTCTCTCTTGGAACACCAGGAGTTAGGAGAAACATTACAATCTAGTCTAATGCCCACATATTTTTAGAAGAGAAAACTGCAGATAAAAAAGGGCTGTTTTTATCTCCCCCTCCCTACTCATGTTCCCTCAGTAGAACATAACTCCTGAAGGACAGAAACTTTGCCATATTTGCTCTTTGAACTTACAAAAATAGGAACTCACACAAAGGCAGTTTTTGTTTTGGTGGCGGGGAGGGAAGGCAGGGGTTGCGGTAGGGGTGGTGCTGGGGATTGAACCAAGGGCCTCACACATGCAGGTGGCCCTGATCCCTTGCTTAGTTCATTGGTAACTTTTTTCCTGACATCTAGACCTTGTTCCTGTCTCCCTACCTAATAAGTCCTCTAAATGGAAATATATGCATCTAACTGTGAGTCATACATGTGCTTTGAGGACACAGATTTTTAAAAGCAAAGTTAATCTCTCCTAAAAAGTAGGCCTCAGAATAATTAAATTTGTTCTGTTTTGGGGGCTATTCCGAAAAGCTAGTTCTTGTCAGTTCACAGTTTCTTGGTGGCTTAGAAGTCCTGATGATTGTATAAGATGGCATAATTTTATGGAAATGATAAAATAGGCTGGAATGAGACTCGCTGATGTTGTGGTTACTCTTCCTGAGTATATCTGCCAGACAACCCTCATGGCACCTAACACCCTTGGGCTTTTTGAAAAATGTAATAACATGGGGAAGTATGCAAGCTACAAAAGTGTGCTCCTGATATCAGCACTCAATCTCTGTGGCTTGTGGATTCCTTCTGCTCCTAATATTGAGCACATGGAAACCTTCACCACCTGTGCCCTGACAATACTTTTTCAACACCGTTTAGATAATCCATGTTGCCACCCAAATGATACAAAACCAATGCTTGGGAGAGTTGACTTCTTTCATTTGTTTAATTTATCTTTAAAAAATAGTAGAGTTGTTTTTTAAAATTTGGGTAAAAAGGTCTTTTTTTTTTTTTTTTTGATGTCTAAGATGATGACATATGACTGTAAGTTTTCCAAAAAAACATGATAAACTATGATCAGAAAGGAGGCTCTTCATTCCCAAAAGAGTGATGAGTATATTTCCTGGCCTTGTTCTGGGCTGTTTTCAGGCTGTCCCTTGGTTTTGGTATGGATGTGTCATTCCCATCCCTTGCCCACTGTTGTCAGGCTTTTTTAATTTGTTTATTTGAAATCACATTGGCTGGACTTTATCTCCTCTGTGTCTTAATAGTTCTTCTGACTTAGAGGTTTTCAGAAGGCAGCACTGACATCATTCTTAAACTTTTGTTCTTTGGTAAGCCTTTTTAATATCACAGGTTGAGGTTTTTTTTTTTTTTTTTTTCCCTAACATTCACAATTATGGAAGGCAGTTCTCCCAAAGATGCTACATTCTAACCCTCAGAGCCTGGAAATGGGTTATATGGCAAACACAACACAAAACAAAAAAGAACCCACAAAAAGCCCCAAAACAAAAACAACAAAAAACAAAACTCCCAAACCTAGATAAACAACAAAAACAAAACAAACAAATGAAAAAAAACAAATCCAAACCTTTGCAAATATGATCAAGATCAAGGATTTTGGGATGATATCATCCTAGAGTATCTAGGAAGGCCTGATCTAATCTCCTGAGTCTTTGAGAAAAAGAACCTTTCCTGGCTATGCTCAGAAAGAGATATGATAATAGCAGAAGGGTCAGATCTGTGGGTAGGTAGGAAGAGTGGAGGGGGAATGTGGAATGAGAGTGGTATTGGTCAAATTATATAGTTATATTATGTGCATGTATTAATATATAAAAAATTCCACCATTATGTACAACTATAATGCACCAATAAAAAATGCTTCTGATAAAGCATCAGTTCAAAAAAAAAAGTGTCAGAGGCATGCTATATTGTTAGCTATGAAGATGGAGGAAGGGGCCATTAGCCAAGAAATGTAGGTGGCCTCTAGAAGCTAAAGACAAGGAAATAGATTCTGCCTTAGAGAATTCCAGAAAGGAATGCAACACTGCTGACATTTTGATTTTATGGCAATGAGACTTGTGTCAGACTTCTTTTAAAAAATCATTTAAAAATGATTTAATCTTTAAATTGACAAATAGAGATTGTCTATATTTATTGTATATAATATTATGTTTTGAAAAATATATACAATATGGAATAGCTAAATTCAACTAATGAACATAGGCATATTATCTCACATGCTTATTTTTTTGTGGTGTGAATACTTAAAATCCATTCTCTTAGCAATTTTTAAGAATACAATACTTTTTTCCTTCTTTTTTCCTTTGGAGATTGAGTCTAGTACTCTACCACTGAAATACATCCCCAGCCCTTTCTATTTTTTATTTTAAAACAGGGTTTTGGTAAGTTGCTTAGGGTCTTGCTAAGTGGCTGAGGCTGACCTTGAACTTGGCTCCTCCTGCCTCAGTTTCCCCAGTCCTTGTGATTACAGGTGATTACATGCCTGGTTAATGCTTAGTCACTATGTTGATATGGTGACTATGGTCACCATGTTATACAATAGATGTCTTGAACTTTTTCCTCCTATCTAACTAAAGAACTAAAGATAATAAATATGTGTTGTTTTAAGCCACTGAGTTTGTGATAATTTGTCATGGCAACAATGGAAAACTGATACAGCAACCAAATTTGAAGAAATAATTCTATTGTTTATCTAGCTAAGTGTGAGAGAGTCAATTTTTAATAGGTCTAGAAAATGATCTTTTGAAAAAATTGTCAATATTTCCACTCTTAGAAAAATGATTATTTTGTCCTTCAAAGAAAAATCTTCAAAAAGTTCAAGTCTTTTCAATTAAAAAAGAAAGAAAGGAAAATAACATAGAATGTACCATCTGAAGATGATAGTAATATACTTTTCAAGATTATAGTAAAACAAATGGCATATAAGTTGAGAATGAGTTTTACAAGGCTTATAAATAATAATGTTCCTTTATATTTGTAAAACACTTTATTGGTAGGTATATATTTAAATGATATCATCTCCTTTAATCCTACAACTGAGCCTTAGAAAAGCTGAATTTTTTGAAGAACTCAACTCCATGTCTTCTGTCTCCAAACCTGGTGTTCTTTGTGCTGTGTTGGGGAGACACTTTAGTATAGAGTGTAAGGTAAAGACTCCAGAGCCACGGTCACTCAGATCTTGGCTCTGCTACTTACTAGCTGTGTGGTCTTGGACAAGTTATTTAACCTTTTTGGGCCATAATTCCTTCAAATCTAAAGTGGTGAACATGAAAATACTGAGCTGACAGTCGTGAAGATGAAATGGAGTTACTTCATGCAAAGTGCTTGACAGCGAATCTGGCACATATTCCTGTTGGTTATTCTGATAGTGCGGTGGAAATGAAAACCTCTAAGACAGATGTGTGAATCTGACTCCCTCAACTCACTCTGCTGACCTGGTGGCCACCCTTGGTGAACGGGGTGGGGGTGGGGAGGTGGGGGTGGGAACTGTTCATTTGCTTCACAAGTAAGACAAGCTCTGCTAGTGTCAGTTTTTTTTTTTTTTTTAGCTGGAAAGTAATGTACCCATTCTAAGCAACTGGCTCACTGATGAAGAATTTAATCATGTAGGTGATAAAAGACAGAGAATGTCTTTCACTACTGCCATATGAGGTAGTTCTGAGGGGTAAGATCTGAAGCAAACTCGACATACTGCATGGTTTCCTCCCACTCTCAGAGTCAAATTACGCATAGCTGAAAAGTTAAGCTTAGAGTTATAAATGGAATCTTATTTTTGAGACTCTTGGACAGTGTGAATCAAAATTATGATTTATTAAGCTTTCTTTCAAGATTCTGAGTCCAGCTTGCGTTGACACATTTGGATATATTATGTATGAACTGTCTACTTTCCTTCTGTGGCTAAACAGGAGGACATGGAGAAAAGAAATTCTTCAGCTTTGAGATTTGTTGTGTTGTCAGGGATGAGGTAATATCCCTTTTGGGGAAGAAGTAATATACATATACTTCTTCTCTTTTCTTGTTAACTCGTTTCTATTGTGAAAAACTTCAGTCTTATTTCTTCTTTCTGGTTTCCATTTAGCCTTAGAGTTGATCCATTCATCCTTCCTTCCTTCTTGCTTTCTTCCCTCCCTTTCTTTTTCTTTTTTTTTTTTCCCACTGTTTCCTACCCAGAGTGAAGGACAAGAAATCACTGGGTTAAAGCTACAGTGAGAACATTGGTCAAATCATTTATAGTACTTCAGCACCGAGACAATGGAAACTTAGAACATTGACTCTGAACCCATGTAAGAGGGCAGCAGAGAATCCCAGATAGTGACCAGATAAATGTTGTGGTTTTGCTAACTATTTTCAAGGATTGGAATATAGACTTTGTTTGACAAGTTTTATAATTGCTTTGTCAACTCTAGCCTATATAAGGAACTCTGAAGATGAAAAGGCAATTTTATGACTCTGCCTGTTGGGCAGCCCATTCTGAATATATTATGGGGTGGACAGTCTGTGGTCTAGTGCCATTGTTTTTGTTTATTGTGAATACATTCAAACATTAATTTTGAGTGAAAGACTTCTCACATTTATTCCTCATTTAAATGTAGGAGTTTTCAATGTACTGGTTTCCAATAACCAATTTCTAGAAGGTTGATCTAGCCCTGATGCTCTAATATCTAGCTCTAGGTGGAATGAAATATCACCTCCACATAATCCTTGAAGCATTGCCGTCCATTCCACCTACCTAAACCTGTTATGTCCTGGATACACTATGTCTGCTATCCTATCTTGGTCAGGGAGTAAGAGAGGCCATGGCACATATATTCCTCTATTTCTAATTACTCCTGAGTACTGTGCTTCTCAGCCACACAACCAGGTTGTACAAAGGCTTGGTTGGTTTGATGAATTTGTCTTTGGAAGGGGTGGAGCTTGGAAGGAGCTTAGGGTTGGGGATCAAAGGACCTCTCTTGGTAGCTGCCATACTACTCTTCCTGCTAACTCACCCTTGTTCCTTGATTTCTCTCTTTGAGCATGAGCGGATACTCTTTCATTTCTCCTTTCCTCTTTCCCAATACCCTTAAGGACATATTTTATGAGTTTGTCAAACTTGATATAATTTTAACACATTTAATAGAATTTTTCTCTGCTCTTTTTCTCAGACATTCTACAATACAACCTTATGCTTCCCTTATTATTGCTCCCTCTGTTAAACAAAGTTTCTGACCTCAGAATCTGACACTGGAATGCATTGTCTTTACCAACTCTGGTGTTACTGGTGCCAGTGTCAACATGTAGGGCTACATCTCCCAAAAACATATAAAATCAACTCAGAGCTAAGTACAAAAATTCAGTATAATTAGTTTTCTTCAGTTATAGACACCCAGTGGGCAAGTTTTGCTGAAACCTAAGTGTAGCCCATGTGCTGTACTATAAGGCCACAACAGTCTCGGATCTTCTATCCTTTAGTGTAACCACTGAGCCTATTCTCTTCCCTTTAAGCTTGTCTAGTGCTATGATTTCAGCTTCCTGGACCACAAAGTTACAAAATATGGGGCTACCTTTCATTCCTTCTCTATCTTCCCCAAATAGCCATTCAATCTCTGTTGTAATTATGTCCTCAATTTCAAAGCATTCTTCACATAACTGTTAGAGCTATGTTTAATCACACCATCCTCTTCATTAAAAATCTTGAGTGGCTTGCATATCCAAACCCCACGATGGCATTCACAGTCCCATCCTGAGTTATGTGTCTCCTCAACTCATGCTAGATACTCATTCTTCTTCACAGGAAATTTAAAATGCTGTGTCTTCGATTGCTATCTGAAATACGCCTCTTTCCTTTTCCCTTCCCCACTTGAAGCTTTGCTTAAGGTTGCCTCTTCCCTGAAGATTTTACTGATGATTTTCTCAATTAGAACCTTCAGACAAATCTTTCTTGGCCCTGAAGCATTTTCTTTTGTACTATATTACTTTTTTGGTATTGGAAAACTTCTGTGGTACTCTAATAACTGAAAAATGATATTCCTATGAGAAAATGCATTTTGAATTCAGAACTATGGGCTTCAAGATAAACTTTGGAAGCCCATTTACTTACAAAATGGGAATGTCCTCCATTACTATTCCCTGCTCTTAGATCCTAGAACAATGTCATCCCCTTCTTCCCTTAGGCAGTACTAATGTCAAATTATACTAACTCCACAGAAATATAATTGCCAAACAGCTGGCTGTAAGTAAGGATCCTTTTGTGTGAGATATAAGGGAGCCATTAAAGACTTTTTGTATTTACAATGAGCGCTAGAAAGCAGCAGTTCAAAGCAGAATAATGCAAGATGCCCACAGTTTTTATCTTTACAATTGTGCATAATGATAGTGTCTTCTTTCATAACCACCACAGTGACCTTGGGCCCTGGTGCTCATGGCCTTTCCTTTCCAGCCAAAGATAAGAAATAGACTCATTTCAGCACTGTCTTTCAATCCCTCTGGGCCAGGAAGCAGCTTCTAAGTAACTTCAGGTATTATTCTTTTCATCCTTTCTACTTTGGGTAATGTTCACTGAATTTCAACTTACAGTGTTAGATAAAGAGAGTACTAATTATATCAATTAGGATTCTAAACTTCAATGGACTGAAAGTACATTTCAAAATGGTATAAATTATTGGCTTAGAAGACAGAAAAGTTCAGAAGGGGGACCGTGTGGAAGAGATAATGAATATCCCCTTAAATCTACCCCCCCCCCCC
>NW_025999853.1:29326431-29388221 GCF_001458135.2 Marmota marmota marmota
CCCCCCCCCCCCATTTTGCAATAGAACCTCTGGTGTTTTATCTTGGAGCCAGTTTATCCATTTCACAAAATTTCTCCCAGATTCTCTGTCTCAGCATAGCCAACTGATCTCCTCTGGCTCTTAGCTGTGAACAGAAGTGATGTGTGTAACCTCTGTAACATATCTTTAAAACAGTTATTCTCATAACTTGGATGCTGGATGTTATGGAAATCTAGGGGTAGAGGCCAGGAATTTTGCTAAATATCCTACAACATACATAAGAGACCCCAGTAGAAAAGAATGATGAGGCCCAGATTGTTAATAGAGCTGAGATCCACAAACTCTACCTTAAAATAAACTCTTGTTCTCCACTCTTCTTTTTTCTTATAACTGAAACAAGGATGTGATGGTAGGGTGGTGAATGAGTTTTTGCCTAGCAATATCAAGACAATACTCTAGGGGATAGCAGAACAGATCCTGGGTCCCTAAATGACCTCCTGGCTCCAAACTGCCTACTAGTCTTGGCTACTCACCCTGTGGGCATGAAGGAGATAGAGAATTAAAAAAAAAATTGTCCTTTTGAGTTCCTATATTTTGGGGTCTCTTTGTTACACCAGTTCAGACTGTTCCCTATCTAATTTAAATTTAATAAAATAAACAAGTTCCAGGTTTGCCTGTATCTCTGCTCTGTTTTCTATAGAGTCCTCCTAAAATTCCACACGGTTGCCTTCTTTCTAGTCTTTCCTCTTCGGAAAGCAAATAACAAATAACAGCACCAACTGCAAGACTCACACCATCACACAATACTATCTAAGGGAAAAGATAGTTCACACCCAGAGTTCCCAAGGACAGTCCCCAGTTTACTCTAAGATGAAGTGTTTGCTCTGTTTTAATCCCTGTGTCAAAGAGAATGTGATGAGCCAGGTGTGCCTGAACCTGAGTTATGTATCCATCCTCAGATAGATTAGGGGAGCCAGGAAGACCTACTTTGAGTCTGGGGTATGCTCAACTCTATTTGAAGGTTAAGGCTAAGAGTAGAAGAAAAGGAACAGTAATCGGAAGATTTTTACCAAATGAAGCAGGAATGGAAGATAGGAGTCAATCAATTAATGTTTACATAGTTTCTCAACCTACAGTTGCCAGGATTCTATCTCTGCCTAAACTTGAAAATGTGCATATATTTATTTGCCAAGAGACTTTTTTTTTCCACTTTAAATCAGATTCCTAGAAATGAACCATCAAACACTTATATAAAGTGGCCAAGCAGGAGCAGAGACAGCTGAGTTAAAACATGGTAGATTTAGGATTCAGTTTCTTTTGCCAACTGTGGTTTTTTCTTACGCACTTATCCACTAACCCTCATTCCATCAGGAAGCCAATCATTGAACAGTACACAAATAATTAAATAGCAATAAGATTCACAGAGCAAACAATTTCCATTTCTGTCTCTGGCAGTTTCAACATATTTACTTGAGGGGATCTTTATAAATAATTTACAAGTACTTAGAGAAGACTACATTAAAGAGTTTATGTGTCTTTATAGTCTAAAATGTCTGTATAGATTAAAATGCTCCCTGTTATGCTATAGTAAGGTTGCAGCATTAAAAATATATTCTGGGAAAATTTTCTACATGAGCAAACAATTTAAAACTAAATTTACGTTGGTTAAGTGCAGTGCTCCCTAGAAGAAAACAACATTACATAAGTGACTACCACAGAGAAAATCAACCCCATTTTAATGAGACAGATCATAAAATAGCAAAGGCTGATTTAGTTCATTAATGGTGGCAGAGGGCTTTGAAGAGACAAAAGACATTAATGCAAAATACTGTTATTATGAACTAAATGGAAAGCATTTCTCATGGTGGTGGGGGAAACCACTAAATTTCAACCATCATTTCTAACATTGTCAAATGGTCTTCATGTGACTGCAAGCCTCTTGGCTAAAAATGTGGGAATAGATGTACAAAAAGTGGAGAATGAGGAGACTCAAAGAAAGGTTTCACAGACAGGGTGGGCTGATGGACAAACGAGATAGCAGTGTGTGGTTTGAGCTCCTCACTTGGTAGAGGAAGCAGTGTGTTATGTTTACATAATTTGAATTTCTTCTGTCTCAGTTTTAAGGAGAAATTTCTCATCTGTAATTCAAGCTTATTTCTCCTGTACTTTGGAAAATCTCTCAAGAAGGGCAAACATCTGAGAGTAGGAACAGTAGTAATCATGTTTAAGGCTTTTTGGATAACTCCAAAGAGTTTGGTGGAACGACCAAGGATAAACTGTTTGCATGAACTGATTAACAAAAATAAAAACCAAACAAAAAAGTCAAATGATTCAGTAAAGCAAGAAAAATTTCAAACAGCAAATTCGACTTGATTTTTATTCCCCCTCTGGCGATTTGAGTTTAGCCTCTTATTTATGCCAGAGGAAAGGTCACCAGTGAGATGGTTCTTAAAATAAATAGATAAATATTTCGATTTGATGAAACAGCCTGGGTAATACTGCTAGGATTTTTAAGTACATGTAATAGGACAAATGGCTACCACTCCTGATGCACAGTTTCCGGGAAATTCAACATGAATTCAAAATGAAATGAAAACAATTGAGAACAGAGGTGCTCTCACACATTCATGCCTAACTGAGGCCCATGCTCTTCAAGGAAGTTACCCCAGCCTCACCCAGTTCTGAGGTTGCTTTAGCCAGAATCAGTTGCCTCTCATTAGCTTCCCATTCCTTGCAGGTACTTGCTTCAAAATGTCTACATGTCTTGTAGACATTGTGCCATCTAAGCATTAGGAAATTTATGAACAGAAATGCTCTAAGGATAATGCTGTCAATACTTTTAGAAGGAGTTCAGGAATCTCTCTTCACTTCCTCATTTTGAATTGTTTCTAGAACTAGTCCAGGTTCTGGGTCAATCTAGGTGGGAGGTAATGGCCTCCAAGTTTTCTTAATTGGAAATCTCTCAATGCTGCTTTCTTGGCTTAAAAAAGAAAACATATTTATCTTTCAGGGGACTTGTTTGTTTTCCCTTTTCTTCCCTGCTTCCTGTCCTAAAGTGACACTGCTGAGCCTGTGGACCTGAAAGAGGATGAACAATTGCACCTTTGATTTCCCCATTAGAAAAAGAGATGATTTTTTTTTAAGATGCATAGGATTATTGATAATGCACACATCCTACCTTTGGTTTGGGATTTTGCAGTATGAATAATGCATATTCTATGCTAAAAAACAAATTTTGAACACCTTGGTTGGCTTGTTATTAAGTTTTTTTTATTTGAATGCTGATTTCCCTTATCCTTCCAGAGAGATATTTCATTTGGTTCATTGATGGCCAAATATGGTTCTCTTCATAGAAAACTACAAAACTCTGAAATAAACTAGCAGTCTGCACATCAAGAAGATAAGTAGCTTTGCAGGAGAGATCAACGTCTAGAAAATAAAAATAAACTATGGCTTCAATATTATACTGTGTATAGGAAAATTACATGGAATAATACAATTCTGTGGTGATTTTACTGTTTCTCATGAAGCAAATTTGTGATGAAAGTCAATCACCTCACATCAGTATTTCAGATCTCAGTAAAAACTCCAGTAACGTTATTGTATGCACTTATTTCTCTGGAATTGACATTATATAAGATACTTTGTCCCTGGGTTGTGAGGGTAGGAGTGTTAGTCAAATTCCTTATATAGAAAATTTGGTGTCTACGAATGGTTTAATTCTTGGCAAGACTCACATACTAATGGCCACAGAGATGGCCCAGAGGAATGAATATTAGAACAGGTCATATCTTTCCCACATTTTCCATTTCCTTTATCACAGACATTCTGCCAGGCTAAGATAGATTAAATGGTTATTCCATTTTTCTTGATATTTCCCCTATTTCTGTGGTACAGAGCTAGCTCACTCACTTGTTCACTCACTTAGGGTCCATTATGTGTCAGGTACTTATTTTTTATCCAGTGAATCGGACAGAAATGGTACTGGGGATTGAAATGGTACCCAGTGTTTAACCACTGAGCCATATCCCCAGGATGTAAACAAGCGTTCAGTTAGTTCTTAAAACACACACACACACACACTCACACACACACACACACACACAAAAAAAACACTTGGAATTTAGTTGGGAAGAGAAAACATAAATTCCTGAAAACCTAAGCTTAAATTGACCTGCCTATTTATGTAGTAGGAACCATACCCTAGGACACTGTATATTTCCTTGCTAAATGATTCATACAGCAATAACTGCAAGAAGCATTCAGAGTAGGCAGACCCCTTTCACTCAATGGAAATGCTTAATTTGAATTTGAGGCTCCACTCTGAGAGTCCAAGAAAAATTTCATAAAGAGAGAAGTAATCTTTTGATAATTCTAAAAGTCATCAACTTTCATGTCTACTTCTCCTTCCACCTCCACATAGGGATGTACAATTTTATGAAACATAAATTCAGTGACATTTGGCTAGTGTTTATGCCTAAGTAGGTAGGAACAGAGGTCACGAGATGGAGTGTCTTCCTTTGAACTTGTTTTTCTCCTTGGCTTTTCCCAGTCTTCCTATTCGTAATAGAAATTTATGATTTACCCTAATGTGATTTTCATGAATAGGAAATCCATACATCTTAAGATAGTTTCAGTGAAATGGGATTTTGTATGATAATGCGGAATTTTATAAGCTATAGGATCAAACCTGCCTGTAATATTCACCCAAGCTAAGAGTACAAAGGCAAGCCTGTGTGCCACAAGACTAACTCGTTAAAAGTCATAAATTAAAGATGCAAACTGTTAAAATGTATATTTTCTATTTTCATATTTTGACAAATAAACATTTATAATGACCAGGGAGTGCAGCTGTGCATAGGGAATGCTAAGGCGCCTGGGCCACAAAGGCACATGATGTATGGACAGAGTTCACTCTTGGCCCTGCCTGTCCCTCTTCTCTCAAAGTCAGATCCTGTGTACCCTATACGAAGTTTCACATACATATATGTGGACATGCCAGCCTGCATGTGTCCTCCCCTCTTCCTTAGCCACCCCTGAGATATCTCCTTAGACATGGAGTATGCATATTCATAGGCACTCATGCTCCCCCTTAGGCTTCTACTCAATACCTCTTTAATTAAGCTCAGTTCTAATATCACTTCTTCATGGAAATTTTTTTTTTTTTGGTACTGGGGATTGAACCCAGTGGTGTTTAACCACTGAGCCATATCCCCAGCCCTTTTTATTTTTAATTTTGAGACAGGGTCTTGCTAAGTTGTTTGGGGCCTCACTAAGTTGCTGAGGCTGGCTTTGAATTTGTGATCCTTCTGCCTCAGCCTCCCAAGCTACTGGGATTACACCTGGCACCACTGTACCTGTCCTTCATGGAAATTCTTTTGACTGCTCATTCAGCCTCCTTTTTGATAGTCCTCATAAAATCTTACTTCATTCTTGCATCTGTGTGATTTATATTTTTTTTTCTGCAATAAGCCCTAGGTTTCATAAGGACAGAGATCATTTCTACTTTTAATATTTTTCCCCACCATATCTTGGCACAAGCTGTTATGGTGCACACATAGGATGGGTCTATGATATACACTTCTTGAGTGAATAAATGGTTTCTGGTTTATCCTTTTCTCGTTTGAGTGAAGGCTCTAAGTATTGTGGGGACTTCTTGAATGCCGTCCCTGGAAACTTGAAATCTCACAGGGATAATTTGTTCACTGGACACTGAAAAGATGGCTGATGGGACTTGATAAAAATAGCTAACAGTCCCCTCCCTGAACTTCTCATTAGGAATACTCTAACAGGTATTCTACCAGTTGAATAGACCTTGATGAAAATGACCAGCTGAAATAATTGCAGGGAGTTAATATTTTTAACCAGAAATCTTCAAAAAAATTTTTTGTTAGAAACATAAATATTAATGTTCTGGGAGGTGACTATATTTTTTTCACCTGCCTTATCACTTTCAGATGGCTTCCTGGAGTGAGCAGTTCTGCAGGTTATCAATATTAGATTACCACCATCATACAACATCATAAATCATAGAGGGTATCAATGACGTGAATCAGATAGCTAGTAGTTAAGGACATTTGCTGTTTAAACAGGAAATAAAACACTGGAATCTTCCAGAAGAAAAGCTGTTCTACCTCATTTTCAGAAGATCATGCCCTATTTGTGAAGCAAATTTATCTAATGAAAGGCTGTGAAATGTGTTTTTTCCCCTTGAATAAGTGCCTGTGGTATGGATGAGGTTAGAACACTCTGTTCGCATTCTTCCCAGTTTAGCTTCAGGGTGGGAAGGGTTGCTAGGGCTAAATGCTGAGCAGAGCCATCTCTAGGAGTGAAGATTAGACAAGGAAGAAATATCTAAAGCAAGCTCATGATTAGCCTGGAAAGTTCATCTAAGAGAGCGCAGTGAATTAACTTCATGGAGTTGGGCAGAGGCAGAGGTCTGATTTTGAATCTTCTCTGGAGCTACTCTGGGTGATTGGGATTCCAAGTCTGGTTTCAAAAGGCTAATTTTCACTAGGCAGTGCTGGATGTGTTCATACTTCCAACAACTTACAACTTGTTACTTAATCTGAAGGCCACTTTAGAAGGACCATTTAAAATCTTTATTGAATAAGTGAATAATAGGGTTGACATAATGTTCTAAGAGAAGCTACCATTTATGGGTTCTGAATTACAAGTTCCCTGTTTTTAATGCCACTTTCAGGCAACAATACAAACGAGTCAAAGGCCATATGCAATAAGCATTATTAATGCCTTTTAGGTAAAACAGTTCCTATTCAACTCTGATTGATGGAAGGAAGTCAACATTTTACACAATCAACTTGACCTATTTTGGATAACACTTGGCTAATATTGTTACTTACTGCTTCTTTGAGCATAATCAAAGAATGGAATTTTAAAAGTGCACATTAAAGCAGCATCAAAAATTTCTTAAAAACAACAACAACAACAACAGAAAAGGAAGCAGCTGAAGCATTAATCTCTGTGAAAACAGAACAGTGATTAATGGAAAACACTTAAAATTTCAAAAAGCCAGATCTACATGTAATCACAAAAACACATTTCCCAGAAAAATAGGAGACCAAATAGAGGTTAAAGTGTAGACATTGTGGAATAATTTTGAGGGGGGAATCAAATAGCTATTGAGTAGTTATAGTTTCTTTATGAAATATTAATGGCCAACCACTTGTCAGTCACACTTCAGCACCCCTAGGAAATGCTCAAAATACAGATGCTGAGCAAGGGGAAAAAAAAATCCACCAAAAAACAACTGTGCAAATGGAAAAAATGTTAGCACTGCTGAAAAATCAATATAAATCATGGTCATGCATTTAAACTTGAAGGAGAGGAAAGACGTCAATGTATCTATGCCTGGTGTTTATACTGCCTTCTTTTCTCTTGAAGTGCTTAGAGACAGCTAGAATTTCACAAAAACCTTTGCAAATCCTAATTACGAGCAAATCTACATGCACCCCCCCAACACACACACACAAACTACAGTACAGCTATGGCATTTGTTTGTAAAAGCTTTTTCGGGGAAAGAGTGTGATTCATTTGTAAGGCTCTCTCTGTGGCTAGTTGTTTTCTGGCAATGCAGAAATTCCTCTAAATAGGTCATCATAATACTGATAGTCATCTCTACAGTAACCAGTTTTCAAAGCAACTGGCTGAGGACTGCATTTCTGGAAGGGGGAATTATATTAGAGATATGGTAGTAGCACAAGAAGCTGCAAGCTAGTGTCAAGCAATTCTCTTATAAGCACAGAATTCATCAAATATTCTCTTCATTATTTGAGGTGAGCATAATTTACTTGGTGGGACATTGATAGGTACTGCTCAATCTTTTACTGTATGATATAAAGGGCACAAGTGTGGTTAATTCCTTTCATGTTTCGCAAATAGATCTAGGTACTTGGGGTTTCCAATGTGAACCCAGGGCCTGAATCTTGGTAGAAGTTTAGGGATAGGATGTGGCTACCAAGTTCTTAGAAGTACTCCAAAGTTTAAGTCCTTGAGCTGTTTTTCAGTCAAGAAAAATCAACTAAGTTTCTAAGTGACACCCTGCATCTCCTAACCCTGATCTCCCTCTCTGACCTCTCTCCCTGCTCTTTGGAGCCTCATTGGTGAATTTATGAAATCTTAAGATCTCACTGTTGCTCTCAAATCTGGAGAAATGCTAACCGAATGACTCTCCTTATTTCCCCCTTCTTATCTGAAGGGAGGTAGATTGGCTACTGGGCAGAAATGGCTCCTTCTTTCTGACCCATCACATATATCAGAAAAGATTACACTTTGAATAGAGACTCACGGGAAAGGAGGGTTTTGTCTTGTGTGTTCACATGGCTTATTCTCGGTGCCTAGAATAAGAATCGTGTCTTGTAGAGGAGAGAGACTCAATAAAAATTTGTTGAATGATTGGAAAAACCTGAACAAAATCAAACCCTAACATGTTCTCCTTCAGGGTAGGTTGCTGTCCTGATTGAAGAGAGGGGTTAAAAAAAATAAAAAGGTTCAAAATACCTAACACAATCCAGAGCAGGAACACCATAGTCCCGTCCCTTCCCTCTCGACCCCCTTCTCCATTCCCTTCAGCTACATCACAGTGGATGGTATACACAACCATGTTCTAGCTTGAGGGAAAACAAGGGAAATGGAATCAACTGAAGTCATCAGAGTTGGATGCCTGGATAAGAACTGTTCAGGTATGAACCAGTAAGGGGAAAACCCTGACAGATATCCAACATGCCAGGGCAACAATCCCAAACAAAAGCTAACACAGCCAATCAATCCTTAAAAGGAAGGAACATGGTATTCAAAAGAATGACAAAACCCCCACTTTAAAAGAAAACATAATCCCAAGAACAAAACAAAATTCCTCAGAAGTGCTTTGGACCATGATTCAAGTTAATGAGAACACAAACAGAGAAAAATATGACCTCAAAGGTGAGACAATGGATCAACAGGAAGGGTGCAGAACTAAGGGAGGTCGGGGATAAAACCAACATTGCAGAATGAATTAATAAAGTGGATATAGCAAGGAACAAAATAAACAGGGCTGCAAATAAAATCACTGACCTAGAAGAATGGCTTGTAAATACAAGGGATCAAAGGAATTAGAAGGCAATGGATTCGAGTTCAAAGCCTGAAACAGGAGGAAAATTGTTGTCCCTGAAGGGGATTTTATAACCGCAACAGGATGGGCGAATGCTGCATGCCCGTGTTCCTAGTTGCTCAGGAGGCTGAGGCAGGAGGATTACAGGTTTGAGGCCAGCCTCACAACTTGGTGAGGCCCTCAGCAATTTGGTGAGACCCTGTCTCAAAATAAAAATGGGTTGGGGGTGTGGCTCAGTGATAGAGGGCCCAGGGTTTAATCCTGTACCGAAAAGCAAACAAACAACAACAAAAAATGGATGGAACAGGGGACGCCTTTACAAATCTCATGCAAGGAAATTTCACTAAGGAGGAAGAACAGCCACATTTGTAGACTGAAAGGGCTGACCATATTTTAGGAAATATCAATAACACAATGCTTAATACTACAAACATCTCTGATTGAAGATATTCCTCTAGCATTTAGGCAGATAAAACAAGTCACATATAAGGAAGCAAAAATTTGGCTGGCTTCAAATATCTCTACAACATCCAGCATGAGGACCATATGTATGCTAAGCCACATGTCAACACAGACTTTCCTTTGTGCAAACAAATTTCAGCCACGGAAGACATATAATTGAGTCTTGGGAATTTCTGGTCACAATGGTTAGGAATAATGATGTAGCCAACCTCAGAATACCTATCCTAGCATTTTCCAAAGTGCATCCTATGAACTCTAATCCTATGAGGTATTTTTTGAAACAGGGAACTGTGGTCAAACAGTTTAGAAACACAGATTTTGTAAAAGTCCTGCCTTAGAGATTTAAAAAACACTTTTAGAAAGAATCTGAGACATTACAGAAACCTTTCTTTTAGACTTTTTTTTTTTTTTAGTACTGAGGATTTGAACCCAAGGCCACTGTACCACATTCCCAGCCCTGTTATTTATTTATTTTTATTTTGAGACAGGGTCTTGCTAAACTGCTCAGGATGGTCTTGAACTTACCATCCTTCTGCCCCAGCCTTCAGAGTAGCTAGGATTACAGGCTTGGAACACATTCTTAAACTCGGTACTTTTTCTGGAAGTGACTCTTGATTCCTAGAATACCTGTTCATATCTTGTTGAAAAAGTTACAAACCCCATCTGAAGAAAGTTTTATCTACCACAATGGAGGGGGAAAGATTTAATAACTCAAAACAGTAACCAATCTAAAAGCAATTCATATTGATGAGTGGTCCCACGCTGCAGGACAGCAATGACATTTTATGATTCATTCATCCGTTTGTTGTAAAGGAATGAAATCTTAATCTGATTTCAGGAAGAGAAAAGTACTCCTGACAGAGCGGCTGCTGTAGGACCACTTTAAAACGATTAGCAGCACATTGCCTTCTAAAGCAGCTGTTTCCAATCCTTAAGCTCAGCTCCACTTCACACCTACTTTATTTAAAGAAATGCACCTTTGAGCTGCTTTGCCACCCTGGAACTCTGGGCGTGGCAGAACTTCAGCTTAGTGCAAAATGAGAGAAATTCTAGAAGGTATACTGAAACCAAACTCTTGTTTTCTCTTCCTCAGGGAACCAGGAACAATATAACTGAGAAGGCAAAGGATTAAATACTTCTTATTCCAGAAGAAAAACAAAGCCACCCCAACTTTGCCATACCTTTCCCTCCTCCTCTGTATTTCTCCGATTTACATAAGCAGTTTATGAGGGTGTGAGGTGCCTTCTAATCAGATTACGTGCCGCTGCCCCAGAATTGTGGAACACTTGGCTGTCGACTCACATCATGTCTCTTTTATGCTACTTTGAACTGGAAAAAGAATTTCAATTCAAGACTGACTTGCCTCTATTTCCCTCCCTTCCTGTTAGAAGACAGAAGTGTGTGAGGAATGTGGAATAGAAAAGTGGGAGGGAATTTTCAGAAAGTGTTATATTCATCTGTCCTTCAACTGCTAGGAACAGACCAAGGTGAGCAAGTGGGTTGAACAGTAACTGACTTAGAAAAGGTCACAGGATTTCCAGGAGCAAAGAGAGGAGGGACCCAGGAGCTGGAATGCAGTGGAAAGGGCAGCAATTGCCAAGATATACTGCCCTCTTCAGGATTTTTAAGAAAAAAACATTTAGCAGTCTGACCACCGAGGTGGCAAGGTTGTGAGCAGTGGGCAGGCTCACACACTTCTGGTCTGAGTGTTATTTGCTCAGGTCTAGAAAAGCTGACGATGTGCATACCCTCGGTCCAGCAATCCCACTGGCATGTAAATGTCTTAGAGATGCTCACCCACATTTACATAAGGAGACAGGGGTCGGAATGTTCTTTGTTACTTTTTCTGTGACTGCAAGGAACTGGAAATAGCTCAAATGTCCATAGACAGATCAGACGGATATTTACCTGCCATAGAATGCGACATAGCAATAAGAAGTAACAAAGTTATATCAGCGCACATGGGCACAGCTCCAGAATATAGTCTGGAGAATATAATTTGGAAAATATAATTTGCAGCATAATATAATGAAACCATTTAGATTAAGTCTGGAAACACACCAAAAAACCCCATAGAGTATAATATTATTTATACAGGCAAAAAAACGTGAAAAACAAAACAAAACAAAATCCCTGAATGTGTATGTAATAAAAACAGGCATGGAAGTGACTGACATGATGTGAAAACAGGCCTGAGAATTGCCAATACCAAATTCAAGTTAACAGTTACCTGTGAGGAGCAAATGGGAGCGAGGAGAGAGGGTGAGGTATGCAGGATATTTTGAGGATATAAGTTGTGTTGGATTTCTTTAGCATGGTGAGTATTCATTTAGTTCACTTTATTATTTAGACTTATGGTATGCATGACCTATTTCATTAAAAACACTGAGGATCTCTAAGTCAGAGTCAACTAAAATTTATTAGTGCCTATCACGTGGTTGGCACAGTGCCCTTCTACATTCTGCAGTGCAGCAGTCATACTGGAGAAGTCTGTGCCTAGCAATGTAACTGAATCTCATTATCTGGAAACTTCCACATCAAACCTTCAGATCCTTTTGCCAGTATGATTCCACCTGAGCTGTTGCCGAGCTGCTGTGAGCTCACCACTATGACTGATGGATTTGTGGAGAAAGGAGCAGGTGGAGGAAGAAGGAAAGCAAGGTAGATTATTAAGACTTAGAGGAAATGAAATGAAACTGATTGGGGATTCTCTTTTCTAAGTTAATTCAACTTCTTTCCTCACCTTACATTCTCCCTCAACTTATCAATTTCTCAACATAAGCTATGTGATGGGAGATGTGGGTGGAAATAAAGAAATTCTTAGCTAATGCATCATTAGTAGTGCGAGGTCCTGGGTTCAATTCCCAGCATGGCAAAAACAAAACAATAAAAAACAAAACAGAAGCATTAGTGTGTGCTGCATGGAGAAAAGGCAAAACTTGCTACTACTTTTATTTGACTTATAGTGATGAGACTCAGGCTGGCTATGAGTGGTTGAGCTAAGGCCATTTATTCTGAGGCACCCATAGGGGACTTGGAGCATCCAGTGAAGTTAATACCTCTATCGGTGGCTGTCAACTCTGCCTTCACATTCTGTCTCTGCTCACACCTGCTAACATCTTGGAGGTACCACGTATTGCACAATCTGTCTATTCCTTGTGCTTTGGCTCTTTAGTCTTTTGTGGCAAGGCCAGGTGTTCTGAAAACAAGCAGGGCCGTGCTGTGCAGGGGTAGGTGATGAAGGTACACACATGGCCACAAAGGTAATTGGGTGGACCATCTAACAAGCCTGAGCTCCTTTAACTAGGCTCTAAACTTACACCCTGGTAAAAAGAATCACAAATTGAGTAGCCTCCTTTTCTTCTATTCCCCACAATCATATAGAAGATACTGGTAATGACTTGGGGGAGAAAACCCCATGAATTTGGGAGTAAGAATTTAACTTTCGATTCAGCAGACAGCTTTAATAACACCAAGAGATGGCCACTTGGGCTTTGTGTAGTTCAGCTTTGTAGTAGGGGAGTTTTCCACAGAGGGAAGGATGACAGAGTCATGTTTTAGAGCCTGTTGTCAATGTGTGTTCCCAGAGTTACCTGGAAACTTGTTAGAAATGCAGACCCTCAGGTGCTCTTCTAGACTTGCAGAAGCAGTTGTCATTATAACAAGAACCCCCGGGAAACTGAGATGTACCAGGAGGCCAGAGGGGCACTACTGTAGAGGATGAGCTAGGTTGCCCTGGGGGCAGGTGGGGAGCTGGGAGGGGACAACGAAAAGAGCACCAACAACCCCCAAAGCTTTGATATGTAAAGTTGTTACAGCTTGAGAATAAGTACATGAGGAACAAACAGGCCACTGGAGGGGTGGCCTGGGCCTTGTCATGAAGGGGCTTGGAGAGCATTCTAAGGAATTTGGATTTCATCAAAAAGGCAGTGAGAAGCTCATTAAGACCAATCAAACACTTTAGATTGGAATGACATCACGAGATTTTTGGTTTAAGAAGATGTCACTGACAATAGTGTGGAGGACAGCAGGCAGAGGGAGGTGGCAGGGGCCAAGGGGACTGGGCTTTTGGGGGGGCTGTGGCCATCACTGGAGAAGTGGGGAGGGCTTTCACTGAGGCAGGGCCCTGGAAAGGAGACTGAGGTTGAGGAAGATATTTGGGAGGCCTGAGCAACGGTGCATATTATTACATCACCATTCACATGGCCTTAAAAATCCTTTGACAAAAATGTTGTATGTAGTTGGAAAAAGAAAAACCAACCAGTCAACAAAGAAACCTCCCAAACTCTCAAATACATAGTCTTATATAAAAGTAAAACTTAAATTAGGAGAAAGACACAAGTTTCAATGACAAATTATAGAAGCAGAGAAGACTAAAGGAAAATGTTCATTATTCTACTGTTTTTGTGCTGCTTCAAATTGTCAGAGACACTTTTGATGACTGATGATTGATGCATGTTTTAAAATTTAGATTAAGTTAAAAATACATCACTGTTGGTATCGTAGGAAACTTGAAGAATAGAAGAATTCACATACACACATTCGTATTGGGAGTTTTGTCGCGTTTTTGTTCTTTATGAACTCCGGGTTTCAAACATGAGTTTCTTACCGACCAACAAAGAAGCTAATTCTTTTGTATTTCTTTGAAGGTGTAACCATTTCCAAGAGCATATTTTGCCTTTTATATTTTGTTTCTTCATCAATAGCACATATTTAATAATAGACTTTATTAGTTCCAAACTTTTCTTTAAAAGCAAAAGCGAATTTCTAATGGATTTCTGTTTAAAATATTAACATGGCTGATTATTTTTTACTCACTCTTTTAGCAAAAAAAAGAAAGAAAATGGGATTGAATCTTTATCTTTCTATTTTTAGATTTTAGTCAATAACATAAATTATGTATGAGAAGGTACAGTACATTATTAGCTTGTTTTTAAAAAGCTATTTGACAAAATATGAAATTGAATTACCAATGCTGTCACTTGTTTATCCATCATATTTTTTACAACCTTGAAAATATAGTGATCATCTGTTATTTTAATATAAAAGTCTGAATATAAACCTAAATCCTGTTTAGAAGAGTGTTTCATACATTCAAGAAGTGAATGTTAATGAAGGTGAAACTGTATGTGTCCGAGAAACATTTAAACATGAGATAAAAAGAGCAAAGGAACTACCCGAGGGGGTTTTCAGGCAAATATCTACCACACCTTTTGCTTCTTGAGACCTAAATGGTCATGTGTCACATAAGGTCCTTGCTTAACTTCCTAACCTCGTCTCTCTGTCTTGTTTCTTTTTGCCTTCCAGACAGCAGTAGCTCAAAGTTGGCCTTCACAGTTCCCTTCTCTATTAATAAATTTGCTTTCTTATTAGAATTTTCTTTGGCTTTGGAATGGGAACACTTTAAGAACAATGAACACTTCTGAAAGCAAAAACAAATATGGTGACCAATGTAGATGAAACCATGCCAACCCACAGTTCAGTCACATTACCAATGCAACTTGTTTTGAGCTATCAAATACTCAGAGAAGGCTGAATTTATAAGCATGACTGGGATCCTGGTTGCAAATGGGTAGGCAGAGCATGAGACTGAAGCCAGCAGAACTAGTTCCATGGCAGCATAGCTCAGCACTTCCTACAAGGAAATCTTAAAGGTTGTCTTATGCATCGACTATAATTGGAGATGTTTGGGAGAGCAATTTGGCAACATCTATCAACATGGGAAATGCACATTCCCTTCCACTCAGCAGTTCTACTCCTAGGAATTTATATAATAGGTTCCCTTGCATAAGTATCCAAAGTACAAGGAGATTACAGTGGTAGTGTTTATGAAGACAAAAACCCTGCATTCAATCTGTATGTAGACTATTGGGAATGATCAAAAATATACAGACCATTCACACAATAGCACTGTAGGAAATTATATGTGGGTTATTATACAAAAATGTTGAAGTGATAAAGCCAACAATTGCTTGGTGGGAATTTTCATGTCCCCAAATTTCCAACAACCTCTTTTCTTTGATACAGATGATAGATATCATTTTATATGTTTCTTGAAACACAGCTTCAAGATCCTCTTTTTAGCTAGATTCCTCTCAATGAGTCCCTCCTATATCAATATTACAGCGTTACCACTCTAGCATATAAGTTCATGGGAAAAGTAAAATAGTATGATAGAATTTATACATAATATATATTATGCATATATGTGATAAGAATTTCTGAAAGAAAATGAACCTAAAACAGTTCAACAGTGGTTATCTCTGAGTGGAAGGGATTGACCCTTCAAGTATGGGGGAGTGGAAAGACAGACTTCATACTTTTGGTCTATTTTTACTTTTTTGTCATGAATGTATACTACTTTTATAGTTTAAAAATGAATTTTAAATAAAAAAATTGAACAATTCTACCTAAAAGAGTAAACAAAATGGAAAATCGATAAAGGGGGCATTTTCTAAGTCTTTCAGGTACATGTCTCCTAATAAGGCCCTGTGAAACAACATGGCCCTGTGGTGGTCCATGAGACTAGAGCCTTGTATGTTTTGCCTGTTCTTGTATCCCGACTAGAAATGGCTTCCTGAGTCTTGCTTCCACTTAATTCTCTAGGACTCTGAAGGTGATGCTTCAAGTATGGCAGGGACAACAGACATCACCTCCTCCCAGAAGCCTCCTGTAATCCTCGAACTCCTCAAGGTCTCTACCTTCTTCCACTCTTATTAGAAAAAAGATTCATTGCTTTATATTAGCTGCCTTCTGCCCTTTATTTGTATTTATCAGATTCCTTATATCTCCAGCTCTAATTACAGCTGCTTTTAGTGTTCCCTTTGTTTCCCTGGAAATCTGCTGATAAGAAATACAGGTTTTACCTCTCTACCAAGATTGCAGATAGAGGACTTTTACGTGCATCAGAGGGGAGAAGATCATGTAGATTGTGCCCATTGGTTAGAGTGGGACATTACTTGATGGTATCTGCAATGCTCCTGGGAGATTCATGCTTCAAGATAAAGTTCCATTTTGCGATAGCAGAACATATAAGGGTCTTTACATGCCCCTGCTCTGCCAGCATACTCAGAATTCCCATCTGCTGCCACTTCCTGGTGCACACCCATACTCCAGCTTTACTGAATTGCTTGTCTTCCTGGTATGCACAATGTATTCTTCTACCCACAATAATTTGTACCAACTGTGGCTCAAAATGCAATTAGTTCACATTCATTTTCTCCTTCCTTTGCATTTTGATTTAATGATTCTTGACTCTAAATAGCTTTTCCCATACAGGGAGAAAAATAGACTCCAGCGTGGAGGAGGGGCACATCCTACAATGTTTTACAGCCTTATGGGATTACAGTGTACTGTGTGCTTGCCCACTAAATTTTCACTGGGGTGTGCTCCAAGTGAGTCACTGTAAAAGGCCCAGCCTAAAGTATAAACAACAACAAAACATGTGTATCAGTTTTCCTTAAGTTTACAGAAAAGAATTATTTGACTTACAAAGAAAAAAAAAATTGTAGTTCACTATTTCATTTTTTATTTTGCAGGTAGAGGTTGATATTTATTGTATTCCTCCTGTTGGCATTTGTACCTTACTATTTAGGCCTGCAATTATTTGAAGTTTTGTCCTTATACTCTAATTGGGAATTATCTTACAGTACTCACACTATTCTTATATCGCCTCTCGATTTACTGCTTAGCTTTTGGGCAAAGAATTAATTATTCCAGAGTAATTTATACAACATTGAAGTAAGACAATATATCCATCTCATTTACACATAGCATGTGCCTAGATATTTGAAATTCTACTTAGCAAACATCAGGAAATGATCCAAACAGCTATTTGACTGGCATGTTGTGATCCGGCTACTTAATGTACATCCCCTTGCCTTCAAATGTAGTGAAACATAACACATCATCAGCTAGTTAAAGGCACAATGTTGTTTTCAGCTGTTACGAATTTAGATGGGAAATAACCCATTTGGCATGAAAGTAGTTGAGCAGACACATCTTGTGGTTTACTGCTACTTGGATTAAATTGGAGCCTCTTGGAATCTTGACTTGCCACTCGGCTGAAGTGAGAGCTTGACAGTCAACTCAAGGGAATAATTGTGCTGGGAGAAAACTCACAAATCAAATATGAAGCAATGTCCTTCAAGTTCAAAAACACCTGAGACAAGACCAGGGTGGCTTCTTAGACCATGGAGAGAAAAGCTGGGCTACTTTCCTTGAAGAGGCCAGGGGCAAATTCGTTGACTGCCCCTAGAAATGAAAGAACAACCTCTCCTTTTGAATTTCCATTCAGTAGTTTGCAAAAGAATGACTTAAGGGCCAAAGACTGGTTTCCACAGCTGAAGTTAGTATTTCCAAATTTGAGCCCATAAGCCCTTTTCTCTCCTCTCATATCTTTTCACAACAATGAAGACTAAGTATAAGGGAGTGGTCGTGGAAATGTTAATGTAATCAAAGACATGCTAAAAATAAGACTGACCTGTTGGTCTATCAAAGTGCCAAGAACTTGGAAAAAAAAAACATCATGTTCATTGTTGGTCACAGGTCAACATTCTCAGAAGGGAGGGTGACTATATAAAATATAAATTTTTCTGGGGAAGAGATGACATGTCAAAAGCCTTAAGACATACATATTATTTGAACAGAGAACTTCCTACTAAGAAGGGTAATTGAGAATATGAGCAAAGTTTTAGTGACAAAAATATATTAACTATAATATAGAAAAACTTGACTGAAATGTTAAACAGTAGGGCATTGGTTAAGTACATTATGGAATGATCATATCATGATTTGATCAATAGCAATTTAAAAATAATGTTGAAAAGACAACTGATGTAGAAAGATGGTCTCAATATTTTGTTTCTAAAAAGAATATGTTTTGTATGCTCCAGATTTATTCAGGAAAGCAAATAGATATACATGTATGCATGAAAACAGTCCTGGAAATATGTACCATAAGAAATCAACCCTTCTTGGGCTGGGTTGTAGCTCAGTGACAGAGCACTTGCCTAGCATGTGTTAGGCACTGGGTTTGATCCTCAGCACTAAATAAATATGAATAAATAAAATAAAGGTATTGTGTCCATTTACAACAAAAAAAGAATTAACCCTTCTTATCTTTAGGTGGTAAATTTTTATGGTGGCTTAATTTGTTTTCCTAATTATCTGCATATTCAGATTTTCTACAGTTCATATAGATTTATGTTAGTGAAGCAAAAAGTTATTTCAAATTTGAATAAACATGACTATGTGTGGAGTAGCCAAATCAGTCTGTGACTCTGACCATGAGAGCAAATTAAAGAGTCAGAGAACCCAACTATGAAGGAGACTACGTGTCCCCTACTAAAGTACCCATCTCATCCCTTGCCCTTAGTTTGAGGACCCCAGTTTATAGCTGAGTCCTTTGTCCACCCAGAATTAAAGACTATATATTCCAGTTTTCCTGTAGGTGGTCAGGATTTGATTCTCACCACAGAACTTTAAGTGAAAGTACTATGTGGGGTTTTGAGAATTTTCAAAAAGGGGCATGGATTAACCCTTATGTTTCCCTTTTTCTTTCTCATTTGGCTACATTGACTGGAGGGGCAGCTACCACATCGTCTATGACTTGAAAGTCATGCTTTGAATGGCAGAGAAGCAAGATAGCATCCTTCTGATAGATGGAAACTCTTGTCAGTTTCGGACTGCTTATCTTCACACTAGTTCATATTATAGAGAAGTAAATTTCTTTTTCAATATCCACACTGTTATGTTTGTGTTTTCAATTATTTTCAGGCAATCCTGGTCTTAACTAATACACTAATTGTGTTCGTGGTTGCTGCTAACTAATCAGAATCCTTTATTGAAGAGCTTCTCAAAATTAGTTGTCCAGAAAAAGAACATATTTGAAGTGTCATTAACAACTATACTTTTACAAGTATCTGTGTTGAATTTCAAGGATTTCTAATTAATGATTTTCTTTTGATGCAGGAGCAAATAATCAGGTAAATACTGACCTCAAATGTTGATATAATCAATTTGGAATCCATAGCTGACAAATGTATTTCTTTTGTTTTTTTGTGTTGCTGGGGATTAAACCCAGGGCCTCACGTGTGCTGGCCAGTGCTCTGCCACTGAACTACATCTTCAGCCCTGTAAATCTTAACTCTACAAAAATAATATATTAAATGGGATATGAATAATGATGAAAATGGTGACATTTTGAAAGCAATGCAAATGGATCTTATTAAAGTACAGAGGTGCCTAGTAAATATACCCAGGGAAAAGGAGCCAATTACTAAATAAAAGTTCTTCATCTGGAATACATTGTTTAAGGAATTTCTACCAAATACATATTTCTGTAAAATAATTTATGACCTTGAGAGAAAAACTGTGTTGATCGTCTAATCGATACGTGGGTAGGCAATTGAGTAATTTCTTTAGCATTAGTTCATATTGTGACCAAAGAGTACAATCTGTACCCGGTGAATAGACAATATGATCTGCCACTCTCTCTCAGAGACATGAAACTTTTCTCCCAGATTCATAATTACATGACTCATTTGTGGGGCCAGGGTGCAGAGTTCTTCAAGGATTGAACCTTGATTATGATAAAAACTTTGTTTTTGTAGAATTGCCTCTGTAAAAACACTCAGATATTTCAAAATGTTTCTTGAAGTGGTTATAAAAAGAAAAGCAATAAAAGAATACAGCATTAATTCTCTCACCCCTCAGAATGAGAAGTATTATATGTGAAAGTGGCCACAGAAGAAAAAGAAAAATTAAGAGAGATATTTGCTTCTTCCTGTCCTTCATTTTCTTTTTCCTGTATCAATGCAAAGGCTCATGTTTTCATCTCTGTAGGATTCTTTCCTCACTGCATTCCACAAGCCCAAAGAAACTTGCTGGAACTCGTACAAAACCCTCTCCTGCTACCATATTAGGAATCAAAATGTGTAGCAGAAACGCACTGCCAAGTGGAGATAACCAACAGGGAATGTCTATGCCTTCAAGCCAAATGAGTGCAGGAAAATGATCAAGGCAGCAAAATAAATAATAAAACTGAGGACTGGCTTTAGATTATGGTCTTGTTATTTATCCCACTCTCTATTAAGGATGTGCTGGAAATTTCTATGCCTCTTGGCCATTCAGGTATAAGAACCTGGTTAAGTATAATTTTACTATGTATAAAACCTACTCTGGGTCACAAGGGAGCAAAGGGAAATAATCTGTCTTTACCTTATTAACCACATCAACAGTTTTGTGTGGTTTCATGCTCATAAATCTTCTACCATAATACCAGATTGAGTCTGAAATAACTCTTAAGTTTCAGGTATTTTTCCCAATGTTTTAAAAGGGGCTGAGTAGATGGCAGTTACCAGGAAACTTTCTGGTTACATTATTTTTCCTTTAAGTGAAATTGGTTATGATTAATTATATTTTCCATTTTTTTTATACACAGCATTTGATCTATCACATACTTGGCTGGAAATAAATTTTTAATTAATACATGAGCCAAATTAATAGATGTTTCAAATCACAATCTCATGGTTTTAGAATCAGAGCAAGGGACAAAATGGGGGTTATATAGTGGAGGCTGAGCAATTATCTAGTGGCTTAAATAGACTATTGTGGAACTAATGGCCTGCTTTATTAAGACAGTAATGATTACACCTGAGAATGTAATGCTGTAATGATGAGAAATTTGACCTTGCAGCCACATTTTGTAAGTTTTAAAGGAGGCAGAGGTAAGAAATGAGATCAGAGAACAGAAGGCTTCATAAATCAAGACAACAGATGACAGGAGCATGGGTGAGTGCATAATTGTAGGCTCAGGATGAAGCAAAGAATTTAAAGCTATTACAAAGTAATTTGCGTGCCATAACTCTCTGGGAAATTGTAATTATCAGAGTAATAATAGATCCCTGGTCAAACAGCTTCTGGTCATATAACTTGGACAAAAAAAAAAAAGAAAGAAAGAAAGAAAAAGTTAAAAAAGAAAAACAGTCTAGCAAATGCAGGGACAATTTAGGAAAATACTTTAAAACCAATAAAAATGCCTTCGCTGGCATTTTTATAGTATATCATAATTACAAAGTAAGTTTTCCTGGTGGTTGTTGTTGTTATTATTATTATTTTTGAAGACTTCCTTATGCCCTTAATCCCTGTGAGGGTGGGGGATGAATCACCTTGCTAAATAACTTGCTCATGGTCTTGGTAGGTAAGAATGTGCATTGGGTATGAAATCCTTGCTCTTTCCAATAAATCCACTGATGTCAACCTAAGTAATAGCATCTGCTTACTTTCTGGAAGGCTCTTCCTTTCCCTTGTAATGAGACTTAGTTACAGTTCCCCACCTTGTTCACTTGGTTGTTCATCCTTCAATTTTTACAATTTCTGATTCTTCAACAGTTGTAAGAATCAGAAAGGCTGGGACCTCAGGCATGTTATTTAGCCACCTTGGGCTTTGGTAAGGCAAAGTTGCAGTCCAGAGTTGGCAATCAATGACGGGAAATGCCTTCTGTCAGGACTGGGAAAGAGGCGTCCAAATCCTTGGCTACTACTGCCATCTCCTGTTCAGAGTGGTTCACCCAGAACTGTCTTTACATACATGTGCTTTAAATTCAGTGTAATGGGCCAGGCCAAAATGATTCCAGATGAAAGGAATATTCCCCATGCATTAGAGGTTCCTTAGTCAACCTCTTCTGGAAGCAGCATCTTTTGGTGGTGATCAGTTTGAACAGGATGGAGGGTGTGAAACTACTGTTTGTAGGAGAAGGGACCTGGAAAGAAGAGGTTGTGAT
Source organism: Marmota marmota marmota (assembly GCF_001458135.2). NCBI lineage: Eukaryota > Metazoa > Chordata > Mammalia > Rodentia > Sciuridae > Marmota > Marmota marmota. Next base: position 29,348,770 of record NW_025999853.1, read on the forward strand.
AAGGGTAGAGATGTGGCTAATGACTGAGGAGAACAAGACAGCAGTGTGTTCCTCCTCTGGATATGCTGAATGAAGGATAAACACTTCCACTCTGCAACTAAAATCCTTCCTTGCTTGAGAATTGAAAGGATCATAGAACATTAGACACTCTTCTGATTTTGAGAGGGCCATTGATGTGCCTCAGAACCACAGACTCTAGGCTGTAGAAAGATGCATCCCACCTAAAGTGAGGTCAAGAATTGGGTGACAATAATACACCAAAAAATGGATCTTCTTTGAGCTTAGTATTTGCATTTCTGAGAATATGACAATCAAAGCCACCCTAGTGGTATGGCAGATGGGGGTAACTATTCCAGGACTCAAGCAGTTCTTTGCTGTCACAGTTGCTCAGGGCACTGGGATATGAGGGGGTAAGTGGGTCTGAGAAATGGTAGTATATTTCTGGTGCTAAGGAGTCATGGCAGGTGTCAGTACCCTACCTCTCTCATCATCAAGTCCCTTCCACATTTGCTGGATTGCCTCTTCTCAAAACCATATGATGCTACTCTTATGAAACTATTTTCCTTCCAAGATAGCTCATGATGCTAAATTTAAGTTTGTTTTACTCAAATAATATTAATGGGAGAAGTATACAGAGTATGATTAGTCACAAGTAACAAATCACCCCAAGGGGAATTCCAGTGATAAATCCAGAAAAAAGAGTGAGTCATAGAAGAGGAAGAAAAAAAAAAAAAGACAAATTACCTGACTATTTGTCAGAACCTGTGCTAAGCACTGTCATATGTCATCTTATTTAATATTTGCTGTAGCCCCATAAAGGAGGCATTTATCCTCCCCTTTTAATGAATGAAGAAACTATAGCTGGGGATAAGTAATTAGTTTGTCTAAGGTCCTTGTGATGGTAAGAGATAATGTTGAGATTTGAATCAAGGTCTTTATGACTTTTAAAAGCAGTGTAATTGGCCTCTGCATAGTATCAAAATGGCAGCCAGCCGTCCTAAAAATAGCAGACATTCCATGAGTGTTGACATGTGCCAGGCACTTTTCAAGCACTTTCAAGTATTAACTCACTTTCTTCCTCACCACAATTCTAAGGATACTGTTGGGGTAACCATTTTACAGAAGAGTACAGAGTGTGTAAACATTGCCCCAAGTTACCCTCCAGTATACGGCTGAACTGGGACTCAAACCCTGATTCTGATTCTGAAGCCTGCACTAGTTCATGAACATCATTAGAGACCAGAGTCAGTGACACTTAGCTGCTCAGTTAGCGTTTGCAACATGAGTTTTCTGTTTCTTCTATAATGTGGACAGGGCATAAAGAAGTAGCATGACAGTAAAGATAGCACTGGAACTGGTCCCAGCTCTATCTCCTAGTTTCTTCAAACCTTTTGGCCTAAGTTCATTTCTGCTGCCACCAACTTGGCCATGAGATTGACTTAGGTAACATGGAAATTTTGGAGAGTGTACAGAATAAAGTAGAAATCAGGGCATGAGAGAGAACATGAGTAAAGATAGATGTAAACTGATACTGTGTTCTGTAGATAGAGATGTGCCTATGTCAGTTCTGTAATTTTTTATCCCAGTCTTAATTTTCAGACCTCTTTTTGGGTAGGTTGAGAGTCTGTACTGTGTAATTAATGAGAGCTCATAGGCAAAGTCTTACCCCAAAGACTTCCCTGTGCCATGGATAGTCCTTAACAGGTGGCTGCAGACACAATAGTCATCAGAGTGAGTACAATGTACAGTATTGCTCAGGTAGTGTCTGACCACCTGTCCCTGGTGTTTTTCCTTTCATGAATACTTTTACAAACTAAGCTGTCCCCAACACTTCACCTAGACCTTCATGATCCTAATGCCAGAATTATATTAACAATACCCACTTGGTCCTGTAGATTCCCATTCTCCCCTCTTTCAGGGCCCCGTTAATGTTCCAAACCCTTGCTTTCCTATTCCATCTCGTACTTAAGAGCCAGCTATGATTGTCTTGTTTTGGTTTCTCATTTAGCCTTTCTAATACAAGTGACCCTGTGTCTCTCCAGCTTAGATTCAAGGGAGATGTGAATGGAATTTCTGGGAAACATTTTGCTTTCTATAAATGGGGAAGACAGGGCTGGAACTGCCATTGTCTTCAGTTGCTGAAGTGAGTGGACATCCATGGGAGCAGAAGATGGTGTACTGAGGATGGAGATGCTGAAAAGAAAGAGCACCAACCCCTGATGGTATCATGGAGTAGGTGGACAAATGCCTGAACTCTGACTTGTTATGTCCCAAAGTTGGCTACTTACTGCTTATAGTTGGGTTTTCTATTACTTGCAGCTTACTGCATTCTTAACTAAAATATATACCATCTACCCTCAACTCTGCCTTGAAGGCAGGAGAGTTAGTGACTGCTTATGACTACAAATGTGTCAAATTCCTGTGTAACACCTGAGATCACAGCAGGGATCATAAATGTTTGTTTAATGGGTCCATTTTTTTATTTCCCACAGATGGACCCATATTAGGAATTTATATAATTCTAGTTAAATTGATTGACACTTAAATAATGAGTCTCTGCTTAAGAAGGTGTTCACTAAAAAGCCCAAGAATCCTAGGGAATATGTACTCTGGAGTGTTTGGAATTTTAGGAATTAAGAATTCTCATGTTAAAGAATACTTCTTTTTCTGTGAAATTCTATGATTAAAAAAGTGCAAACATTGCAAAAGAATAGGTAGAGTCTCTTGCAGACCGAATTTGATCAGGAAGAAGTAAAATAAAATTCAGATCAAATATTTCCAATTCCTTAGAAACCTGGTTACAAACATTCTCTTTATTTAAAAATGATGGAGCACTGGCTTCCACAAGTGGGACTGCTCTTGTTCATGTGGCAATAGACATCAACCTTCCGATCGATGGCCTGATGGTATAATTGCTCACTGTGAGAATGCTCTGGGTTCCATCTGGACACAGTTAAATAATGCAACTGGCAAGTAGTTCTGAAGTTTCACTCACAAAGGGCCTGCCCAAATGTATTAATTTCACAGTTGTCATTCTGTGACAGAAAGTCACCAAGAAGGTACAATTAGATTCAAGACCAAATGAAAAGGCTCCCTGACAGTCTTTTTCTTGATAACTATATTAAAAAAATTAGGTTCTACAAATAATAATCTTTTATCCTGAAGACCTTGGAAACACTTGACATGTGATTTACATAAATAATCATGAGTCTTAGCTCCAGTTGCATTATGTAATATGCTTTAGCATCTTCTCTGCTAAGAACTTTAGGGGTCTACCTTAGTGGCATGTACCTGGTCACCAGGTAGCACATATGCCTTAAATGAAGCTGACTTCTCCAGCTTAGTTGGTCATGTGTACCCTTGTTTGCAGATCTGAATACTCACTGAGGCCTGGGAATGACTCACAGGTGAATTAAAATTTTCTTCTCCAATGCTGGATTCTCAAAGGACAGGGGGGAGAGACTTGTTTATTGGTCAGTGAATTGACAGAGGCTAATGTGGTGAGGGTGTTTGGGGACATAAGATAAGTTTGGTTCTTGCTCAAAAGTGGCCACTCAATAGTTCTATGTCTAGTGTTCCTTTTTAAAGAAGGCGAGTAGAATGCATTTTATAAAGCTCAACCATTATAATTTAGCCTGCCGTTCATGGGAGTTGCATAAGGTAATTGAGGCTTCCAACCAGACAGACAGCAATTAGACTGCTCTGGTATTTGTTAAATTAGCTTTACTGGGTACCCACAGTTTTGCTTTTACCCTGTGAAATCTGTATTCAGAGGCCAAGTTCCTTTGTAGTGTTGTTATGTTACTTATCCTTGGAGCTCTGGCTTAACTTCCAATTTACAAGAGTAAAGTGGATCCAAGGCCCATTTAGAAAATATGACTCAGTATAGTAGTTAAACCAAAACACAGTTTAAACAATCTTTACACCTATGTGTGTTGGAAATTTTCTCAGGTAATCAAGCAAAGAAATAAGAAATTCTTGTAATTAAGCAACTTCTAAGATGGTTATACTCAAACTTTAGCCTTCTTTGGAATCACCTGGAGGGCCTATTAAAATCACATAGCTGGACCCCACTCACAGACTCAGTGAATCTCAAGAATTTGCATTTCTAATATTTCCCAGGTAATGTTGATGATGTGGGCCTGGAACCACACTTTGAGAATCAGAGCTCCAAGGGAAGAGAAAAAAAAAATCTTTACATCTCTCTCTCTTTTTTTTTTTTCTAATTTCTAGATCATAATAAAACCCTTTCAGGTATCTTAGGGGCTGAATTATTTCTTTGCAAATTTATATGTTGAAATCCTAATGTGGAGTATTTCAGAATGGGACTTTGGAGATGGGGTCTCTGAAGAGGTAATTAATTTAAAATGATGTCATTAGGGGGGCTCATCCAATCAGTTTAAGGCCTCGAGAAAATAAGACAACCCTAAACCCACAGGAGGAGAAAATTCTGCAGCAGATAGACTTGGGATGAACATCAACTCTTCCCTGGGTCTCCAATCTACTCATTTACTCTGCAAGTTTTGGACTTGCCAACCTCAGTAACTGAGTGCACAAGTTCCTCAAGGTAAATTTCCCTCCAACTGCCTGTCCCCACTCTCTCTCAATTGCTTATGTTTTTCTTGGGAGCCCTAATACAAATTTTTATTCTCAGTCAAGTTCTCATTGAAGCATGAGTTTTCTTATGAATATTTTCAAGAAAATAAAAGCATTGGGAGAATCATCCCAATAAGGTGGGTTTTCTGACACACATCTGCCATTTAGTGATTATCATCTATTCAGGTGCTCTGGTTATTCATGGCATGTGCCACTGCTGTTTCCTCATGAACAGTCCCCAACTGTCTCTTCATCATGGGGACCATGCTTTTTTTTTTTTTTTAATATTGTTTTTAGTTGTCAGTGGATCTTTTCTTTTATTTTTTTATTTTTTGTATGTGGTACTGAGGATTGAACCCAGGGCTTTAAACATGCCAGGCAAGTGCTCTACCACTGAGCTATAACCCCAGCCTGGGGACAAGGCTTTGAATTCTGTGTGTGTGTGTGTGTGTGTGTGTGTGTGTTTTAATGGTTGGTTTGTGCTCAACAATAGGACGAAATTAACTCTGTCTCTGTCTCTCAAGCATCTATAGAAGTATTAATGTAGACTAAGGTTTAACCAGAACTAATTCAGACCCTTAATATGCTGGAAAGTCATGTGGAATTTCCTTGGGGTATTTTGATTACTGAATATTTTACAAATATGCAGTATGGATGGAGATGGTATCTTATTATCTTCATTTTGATTTTCCCTAACGCTGTCTCACACACCAAGGATTTAATGAGCTTTCACAGAGATCTAGACATCAAAACAGCTCTTGGGGAGTCATGAGCTTTACTGAGCTTTCTCTCTTCATCTTTTGTTGCAGGCTCCCCCCAACCCCCGCCCCACCTCCAGCATTGACGCGATTGATCTTAGGGGGCTCCTGAGATTTGCAGCATTGAGGAAAACACCTATGAGAATCTGTTTCTTAGGCTGCCCATCCAAGAGGGTGTTTCTCAGGCTGCCTTGTGTTTAGTTAGATTGAAGGACAGAAATCAGAGCCTTCAGAATTGATCAATCCTAGATAACTACTATGAAAAAGATTTCATCAAACTTGAAACCCAGATTAATTTCCCCCAAAGTTTGAAACCTTGCATTTCTGCTAAGACTGGAAAATGGAGCATGTTTACAGGGCAGCACCTACTGGCCAAGTGGGATATGACAGATCTATAAAGTGGCTGCATTCTGGCATGAGGGGAGTCTGTTCCCGAGGGGTTTGCATTGTAGGTCAATGGAACTTAGGAGAAATTGCTATCGTCTGAGTAAGTGGTGGAATGTAGATGGACTCAAGCTGGAGCATCAACTCCAGTGTCAGAAGGTTCCTGAAGGGCTCCGCTGTTGAGAAAGTGTTGCAATAAACATTTGACTACCAGTGCTGAGGCACCTGTGACCAGTAAGCCCCAGGGAAAGGCTGCCTAGTAAACCACTTCCTCCGGAAGAAGCTTGAGTTTATTATGATTACTTTTAATAGCTTTCTTTCATGTGGTAATCTCTTATTGGTAAATTAAAGAAGTTGAAAAGTAAAATTCCGTTTACAGAAATCTACTGGCCAAGAAAAGCACTCAGAAAAGACATTTATCCCAATAGTAGCAAGAGGCAAACCCAGATTTTGTCACAGGCTATATCATCGAGGGGCACACATTCCTAACTTAATGAATGTTAGGTGAAAGCATTGTGGGGCTATTAGGGCACATTCTCATTCCTTGGTTTATGTGAATGTGATTGACTTGCTTCTGGTTAATATCATTATTCAACGTTTTTAGAACTTTTTATTTTTCAAAGCATTTTTTCATATACTATAACAATAATGAAAGGTAGATTAGCCAGGTAGCATTGTATCCATCTTACATATGGGGTCACAGACAGGAGAAATTGAGGTTTCTTCAAGGTCACATTATTTGATAGAGTCAGCACCTGGATGACCTGTTCCTAACTTCAGGAGAATCATCTTTTGGTACCTGTGGGAGATTGTCCCAAGACCTCACAGATAAGCTAAAGATGCTCAAATCCCTTATATAAAATGATGTAATATTTTCACATAACCTATACACTTCTTTCTGTATACTTCAAGTCATCTCTACACTACTGATAATGCCAAATACAATGTAAATGTTATGTAAATAATTATTACAGAAATAATGAGAAGGAAAAACTTTTGAGTATCCTCAGCACAGATGTAATCCCCCTCTGCCCCCGGCCCAAGTTTTTGACCCACAGTTGGTTGAATCTGGAGATGTGGAACTTGTGGACACAGAAGGCTAACTATATAGGGTCTGTAGAATTATTTGAATCTGTAGATTATTGTGATTTTGAATCTGTAGATTATTGTGATTTTTTTTTAAAGGAGTGAATGATAATAAGATACTTATTCTACTTTTTGTTTTCTCGAGTTCATGCATGAACCTCATGTAGACCAAAGCATGAAGCAACATGTAGAGACCAGAAGTTCTAGGAGGATGGAAAGGAAACTCCCCTTTTGCAGGTGATAGGAGAAGAGACCTCCGATGTGCTGGGCATTATGCTTGAGTCTATTCACACCTCATCTCATCTAACCACCCAATAACCCCATGAAAGGTAGGTGTTATAGGTTTTTGTACCTATTTCTTTCTGTGATATGATATTATGTCTGTAAGTATAAAGGATAAGTAGGTATAGAGGAGGGAGAGAATATGGAGGGACATTTGCATTTTATGGAGAGAGCATGACTCATGTATTCTTGGAGGAAAAATAGAGAGCCAAGAGGAGCAGGAAAAAGGGAGGGGGTAGCTATGTTCTAGTCATCTTGGCTTTAGAGACAAAAGTCAGATAAACTCTACAGATTTGCTGTAGTCAGTCTGGTGTGTCCAGCAGTGCTACTCATGAGCTTGATAAAAGGTCTATAAAGCCTGTAATCCCAGTGATACCGGAGGCTGAAGCAAGAGGATTTAAGTTCAAGGTCAGCCTCAGCATCTTAGCGATTACCTAAGCAACTTAGTGAGACCTTGTCTTAAAATTAAAAAATAAAAAATAAATGGCTGGGGATGTGGCCTGTGGGTTCAATAAACAGTACATTCCCACCCTCCAAAACGGCTTCTTCTTCTTCTTTTTTTTTTGTTTTTTGGTGGTGCTGGGGATTGAACCCAGGGCCTTGTATATGCAAGGCAAGCACTCTACCAACAGAGCTATATCCCCAACCATAAAGGCTTCTTTTAAGTGACATTATTCTTGTGAAAATTACTGATTAGTTAAAAAAATTTAGTTCTCAACTAATAAGTGCAAAGTATCCTTTGTTCCAGTGATTCTCAAAATGTGGCACTAGATCGGCCACATTGGCCTCCCACGGGGACTTGTTTAGACTTGCACATTTCTGGGTACTACCCCAGACCTTAGGGACTAGGACCATAAATTTGCATTTTAGTGAGACCACCAGATGTCCTGAAGCTACACTAAGTTTGAGAGCCTCTTCTTTACTCTGTGATATCTTCCTAACTTATATATGGAAAGGCAACTTTAAAAACAAATCCCTTAGCAATTATCAAATGTACATGAAAAGACTAGTCTGTCCTCTTTCTTGATTTGCTATGGAATATGAATAAATGCAACAGTATAGACTGTTTTTGGTACAAACAAACCAATGAAGGTTTTATTTTTTTTCCTTTTGGCAATATAGTTGGATACTTTAACTTATAAAGAAAATATTATGTCTAAATAATAAGAATATTACATCTGAAATTTTACTTTCTCTTTTATCATAATATTACTTTCTTTGAGAGTATCTACTGAAGACAAGGATTGAAATTTTAAAAGAAATTCAAAATACCACAATTTCTCACAATGTCATGTCATCATCTGCATTTAAGAATAACAATATCAAAAACCCTCTTAAAACTTCAAAAGATCAAAGAAAAAGATAACTATTTTCTCTTCTCTACCCTCCCCTACTCCAATCCTCCAAGACACAGAAATGCCAAAACTTCAAAGGAGACCAAGTGCAATACTGGACCATGTATTAATGTCATCGTTGACTAATTAAATAGGCAGAAACACAGAGAAGGCAGTCAAGATTACACGATTTGCTCAAACCTACAGTACTGGTTATTTGTATGATCATGTTGAGCTGGACAGTGATTTGGAATAGAGGTCTGGAGAGAATTGGCTACAAGGACTATGATAAAAATATTGTAAAGGATTTGCTGTTGAACAGACAAATTGTTTTTTGGTCCCCAATATCAATTCTCTCCTCTCTCCTACTCAAATTGCACTGTTTGTAAAACATGTCCACTCTCTATATGAGAACTTTTCTATTTAAAATAGAAATTTAGATGAGTTCTCCCTGAAACATCCCTATCCAAAAATTATGTTTGTAAATGTTTTAATACATGTTTATTACTAAAAAATTATGTGTTAATTTATATAAGATAACATTAATCATATTGAAAATCTATTAAATATATATTTTTTTGTGGGGCGGTAAGGATATTGAACTCAGGGGCACTTCATCACTGAGCCACATCCTCAGCCCTCTTTTGTATTTTACTTAGAGACAAGGTCTCACTGAGTTGCTTAGCACCTCGCTTTTGCGGAGGCTGGCTTTGAATTCGCAGTCCTCCTGCCTCAGCTTCCTGAGCCGCTGGGATTACATGCACCACCACGCATGGCTAAATGTATGTTTTATCCAACAGCTCTTTACTGTTTTCCCATTGCATATTTTATACCACAATAGGCATAAAGATTCCTTGTCACATTAATATCCAGTCCCTGTCATCAGGAAAATTAATGTCAAGTTGGCTGACAGTACAAAGTCAAGATAAGTTAAGAATTGAACATCATAATTCAAAAGTTAAACACTATTTGTTTAAAAGCTCAATTAATTATTAAACACAATATAGCATCTGGTAGAAACCTGGAACAAAGTTCTTAGTATTCTGTCTACCTAAAAGCTTAAATTCACTCAATGATATTTGAACAAGTGTTCCTACTATTTCAGAGGACCTCAGACTATCATAGCAAAGCCCTTCCTACCCCACTTTCTTCTCATTTTGTTTATCAACCCAACCTTGCATACTGATGACCCTTTCTGAAATGTAGTAGTAACAAATTTTATATAATTGGTAGAAATATAAAAAAATATTTTGTACTTAAAAATTAATTCAATGAGAAGGTTAACTTTTAGCTTTAAGCACTAATTCAGAATCTAATGTTTGTAGCATGAAAATAACTTCATTCATAAGACTGAAATATTCACCAGAATTTTCTGTGGAAAAATGAAATCTTTAGGGATTTTAATTATACATAGTAATAAAGAATTTACAGTTGACAATGGACAACTTAAACTTTTCTTAAACCTTGGATTAGAATATCACATATACTTAGAAAAATATACTGGGACAGGGAATAGTGGTGCATGACTGTAATCCTAGTGACTAGGAGGCTGAGGCAGGAGGATTACAAGTTGTAGGCCAGGCTTAGCAACTTAGCAAGGCCCTAAAGAATTTAGCAAGACCCTGTGTCAAAATAAAAAATAAAAAGGGCTGTTGATGTAGCTTAGTGGTAAAGTGCCTCTGGGTTCAATCCCCAATACCCTCCCCCAAATATGTGGAAGATATCTTTTTACATGAATCATGTCTCCCCTACCTCTACCTTTAAGACTTGAGGTATAGGGGTTTTGACCCCGCAAAATGATAAAAAGATGGCATGGCTTGTATTATTTAGAGAATCAATTAGGATTTTCCCAGTACCATGCCACCATTATCATGCTGCGGTAGGGATCCTGACTCTTAATTTTGACCTCCTTGCCTGGATCATCTGTCCCACAGCAACTAGAGGAGTATTGCACAGTGCAGGCACATCCTGTCATCCTTTCATTTATAAACCTCTGATGGCCAGCTCCCCCGTGTACTGGGACTGTAAGCAGCTTTCCCACGGATCCTTCCCACCTCTGGGACCTCATTCCTTCTGCTTTCTTAGTGGTGTCTTTGCTCTGGCCACTTGGCCTTCTGGGTTTTCTCAAACACACAACATTTCTTCCCATCTCTGGACATCCGCACTAACTTTTCTTGTTGTTTAAAAAATTTTTTGGGTTGGGATGTAGCTTAATGGAAAGCATCTGCCTTGCATTTGCAAAGCCCTGGGATCGACCCCCAGTTCCAAAATGACCAAAAAAAAAAAAAAAAAAAGATTATAAAAAAAAAAATTCTTCTTCCAGGTTTTGAAATGTTATCCTTTTGAAGAAACCTCTCTGTTCATCAGAGCTAAGTCCACACCCTGCACTCACCCTGTTAACTCTGCTTATCTTCTTCATAGCACCCCCAGCATCCAAAATCATTTTTTCATGCTTATTATCTCCCTTTATGGGAATATAAATTCCCTAAAGGCATACTATCACATAAACCTCCCTATTCTCAGAGTTGATAGTGCTTGGCACTAAATAAATGCTCAATAAATATTTGTTATATACTATCTGAAAAATATCCATCAACTAACCACACAAAGTATCTGAGTCAGAATTTTCTCCACTTAACTTATGATATGTCCCCTTAGTCTGGACATACATCTTGTAAAACTTCCATTCTTTGAATAACAAAGTCTATTCATTTACCTTCAATCAGAAAAGAATAAGATGATTTCATTTAACACAATTTTGTACTGGATTAGCATCACTTGGGGAAACTGCAAAAAAAAAAAATTGTTGCTTCCTGTGGACTTCAACCAACTTGTATGGAGCTCTGGTATCTGAATAAAAACCACCCAAGGTGATTTGATGTACTAAGAATATTGAAAAACACTAGACTAACATTTAAATTAATATGCAAACATTTAATATTTAAATTAATATTTACTTTCAATATGCTGTAGGATTATCAAACATATTCTCTTAAATTTGTATTCAAGTGAAATAGAAAGTCTCAATTTAGGGCAGAAATCACATCAAGCAGTCTTCCTGCTTTGAGGGTGGTGACCTCCAAAGTGGTCAACATACTACATATTTCACTAGGTAGTAAAATATTACAGCATTCAGTTTGTAAATGGTTGCAGATAACTTCATGTCTAATTATCAGGCAACTAAAATGATTTTTTATGTATAGTAACATTTAAGATACAGAATATTACTGGATATTTTGAAACCACAATATGATAATGAAAATAGTTGGGCTGGGATACTGGGTGACAGAGCACTTGGTCTAATGCTGCCCCATGAATTTAAGTGTCTTTAAATTTATTAAAGATTGATTTAGAAAATTGTGAATTTTGGGTAATGCTTTACTAAATGTGCTATCACAATTTACATTTAATGTTATTTTTGATAAATATATCAGTTTAAATTAATCTTTCTCTTTGATGTGATCTCTGAATTCTTATTACTCTTTCATTATACTCTTTGAGTAAGGCATATACTACACATAGGATCAAGTAGACTCACATCAAAGTCTGTAGTAAGTGCTGAGTTGTTTATTTCATTCATCTATAAATAAGAGACATGTTTGAATTGCAAACATGGTTGGTTCATGTCTCTTCCATAAAGTCTTCTTTCTTCCTCTTTTTCTTTCTTCTTTTCTCCCTCTCATTTATTTCACAAATATGTTTAATGCCTGATATGTTTCATATCCTTTACAATTATCTTGGCATTAAAAAATATAAATATAATAAAACAGTGTGGTGTTTTAAAGGTTTCAAATTCTGGGATTCTCATGAGAGTCATCTGCTTAGCTTAATTCCATTCATAATGGTAATTAGGGAAGTAATTTTAGGTGGACAAGCTAATCCATCTAATGGCCACATAGCCTTGAGAGCAAAACAACTTTCTTGTTCGGATATGTTACCAGTAGGATTAAGTTTATAGACCAGATGTTTTAGCACTTGAAAGATGAATAAGAATGAACACATCTTCTAGTTTTTTGAAATGTTGTGATGGAAACCTGTTGTGGTGGATCATAATTAGGCATTACATTTTATTGATGTGAGTTGAAATATTTAATGTAAAAAAAGCCAAGAGGATCAATTCCTATCCCAACAGTCAAGCATCTACAAATGTATGAATTCTGAAGAGCCAACCTTTAAGATGAGAATAAAGGGTGGGCTATGTGTCATCAACTTTCTTGGGTATTGATCTCTATGAGTTTAAATGGGTTCATATTTGGATATTGAATCATCTTGCAGTCTCTGTTTTGTGTATTGTCATAGCAATCTGTCTTTATCAGTGTTTATCAATTGCCCACACAGGTTAAGCCTGTCACACTGTTTGAGATTCTGCCTGTATTTTTTTTCTAGTTGCCTCATCACTGTTGTCAATTTTTCCTTCCCAGTAAAAGCAGTATGTCCATTTTTATGTCCATTCCACTCAAGTATATCCCACACCATGCTCATTATCTGCTGGTCTATTGCAATTCAAGGTAATACCTAGCTACACACCTTTAGCACTTACCAGGTGCTTATCACCAAGTTCTCTGGGCTACATGAACAGTGTATGCATTTGACTGATTTTAAATAATACACACGGCCAGATGTTAAACCACTAGAGCAAATTACAGTCAAATACATGGTAATATATTACCTCTTCAATGCAGTCTTTGCCATAGCCTCCAGGTTTGTCAGAAACAAGGAACAACACATTGACACGGTGGCATTTCTGGCCCTTCCTCTCCAGAAATGGAACGTATGGAGGATGTAAGGGGTGAGCAAGGGAACATGTCAAATGGAGTTGCTCAGAATCCATTTCTTTCCCATAGAGCAGAAGAAATCAGAAAGAGGGATGGGGTGGGAGAAGGTAGAGTGAGGCAGACAGAGAGTCTAAAGAAATGCTTTTAGAATTGCCCATACACAGGTTAGAATAGATAAATTGCTTTCTGTATTAACTGGGCCCCAATAATCATAACTGACTGAATTATTAATTTATTTTTGACTATAAGTATACCAGACATAAATATTTCTTTTAAAAAAAACGTTTGTATTAGCCTAAATTGATTTATCTATTTTGATTTTTTAATGTACCCCTTTTCTTTCTCTTTTATTCTTCATATAAATTGAATACCACACACAGGGTTAAATGGGGAGTAAAAAAGTATCTTCCATCTTCCTGGTCTCATTTACTATAAAGATCAGTGTATATATTTACTTAAGTATCAATAATCTGTAGTATTGGATATATTCTTATATAATCTTTATTCAGTGGATAGTCTTATACAAATTATGATGTATCACTACTTATTTCTTACTTCATGTAGTTTTTAACATGGCAAAATGTTCATGTGGTTTTTGTAGATGTTATTAGAAAAAGAAAAATATTTTTTTAGAAAATGGTTTGCAATTATTACTTTATTTTCAATTTGTTGTCCACAGTATACTTCCAAGAAACATGCCTATTTAGAATATATCAAACATATATTTTAAAAAGACTGAAATGTGGCAGTCACTGAGATACTCTCACAAAAGAATATCCAAAGTGTTCTTTGAAGACACAATGATTAATAGCAGGTGCCTATTGGTATCCACCCATCCTCAAAGAACATTATTTTTTGTGGGGATATGTGCTATTTGTGTGGTATGAATGTGGCACATTTTTTGGTAAGAGTTTAAAATACACATGGAGAACTCTCAGTAATGGAATAATATTTGCTATGTAGCTTGAAAAACTGCTGTCGTGATAGCCTCATTTTTAGTTATGACATCTAGCATTCATCCCATTGTCTCCTAAACCTCGAGTGCAGGTTTGCATTCCTTGGTATTTTAAAATTCTTTGGTTTCTAATCACAACAAATCAGCCATTGTGAATAAAAATAAATCCATTTATTTCTTTCTATGGCTTTCCCAAGAGGTATAATCATGTGTAATTCTTACTGTCTAACTGTTGGAGGATCAACTAAAGAGTCTATTTCAATGAATACAAAAGATGATGTCTCTCTCTCTCTTTTTTCCCTTTGCTCTTGGCAAAATCTTTTCCAAATTCAGAGAATAATGAAAATGGGCCACTTTAGCTCTTGTCCATCTCCCTGATACATCCTTTAGAGTTAATGACCTATGGATGATGTGTCATTCTTTATTAAATTAAGTTTTTCCATTTCTAGGGAGCTTTTCAAAAATTTTAAGTATTATGATTCTGATATCTCAAATGTGTACATTTTGGAACTGGGAAGGAAGATTTGAAGCTTTTTTAACTATTGGCTTTGAAAACCACTGTTGTCTTCCGCCCCCCCCCCCTTCCCACAGGTCTTTAAGTTGGTGTTTCTCCTTTCCATAGAATTACCAGGAGGTATTAATATGCAGATACCTAAAGCCCTATCTCAGAGCTGCTGGGTCAGAATCACTCTGGTGGGCCTGGGCACCTGCATTTAAAACAAATATCCCAGGAAATTATAATGCACTGTACTGATTAAAAACAACAGCTTTATCTACTGGGTTTAGCGACTATAACTGATCTTGAAAGCAGGAATGTATTACTTTGCTCTTGATGACATAGTTTGCATTGGGTAGCTGGAGTGAAACACATTGGATACTTAGAATTCACCTTAAAGAATTTGGAAATTAAGCTAAATGCTCTTAAATGCCACTACAATTTCATTTAAAAATGCATGCAATTACTCGTGTTTGAACTGAGTTGAATCCCTTCAACCATTAAGATGAGGTGGTAGCATTTTATGGGAAGATAGCAAAAGAAACCTGAACATAAATATGCAGCTAGGGTATAGTGTAGAATAATGATCTGGGAGTCCGGAGAAGTGGATTTGAATTCTAACTCCACTTAAAATTATGGGCACATTATTTAAGCTCTCTAGGTTTGATATTCTCATATGTATTGTGTAGGGTGTCTACTTCATAGGATTAAAAGAGAGAGCTCCTAGATTTCCTTATGCTGACCTAGATTTCCTTATGCATGGGGCCCCAAGGAGGCTGAAAGTGGCATGTTCTCTGGCTGGCTGAATCTACTTGTGTGTATCAGCTGATTTTCGTTTCTAGAAATTGTAACAGCTCCTGTGGGACCCATAGAGAAGCAATTTAGTGCTTTCCCCCAGTTGGATCAAATTGCATAAAATTCATTTTCCCTTTTTCTATCATTTGCCTATTTCTTATGCAGGTGGGTAGTGAATTCAGCCAGGGTGCCTTGGCTTGGTTGCCAGTGATAAGGTTACTGTGGGGATTAGATGGACTATTTTATATATTCTCTATAAAATACTTAGCACAGCACTTGATTCATACGAAGTACTTCACCAATGGGAGTATCTTAAATTTCTTTCTTAACAGAATGTTCTCAGTTTCATTGGCTGTATTATTTATTTTGGGGCTTATTAAATAGGATACAATACTGTGAAAAGTATAGAAGCTCATGCTAAAATTTTTACAATGGGATATGGTTTCAGTGTCTTTATACAAATAGTTGACATGTGTTGCCAAAAGAAACAATTAGTAAGATATCCTATAGTCCATTGAGAATGTCCCTTGAGTTTGAATTGATAGTCTACATTTTAATTTCTCATAAGGATTTGTAAATATGAATGAGAACAACTTGATTACATAGAATTCTGTTGTAAGGAGAGAAAGAAAACACCTAAGGAGAGTAACAGACAAACTAGCTGACTTATTGAGCATACTTTTCTAAACATGATGGGGTGACAAAAAAAAAGTGTAGATATGCACTTTTTTTTTTGTACCAGGAATTGAACCCAGGGGCACTTAACCACTGAGTTACATCCTTTTTAATGTTTTATTTAGAGTCAGGGTCTTGCTCAGTTGCTTATGGCCTTGCTAAGTTGCTGAGGCTGGTTTTGAACTAGCAATCCTCCTACTGACATACTCTTAAAGGTAGTCAAAGATAGATTCCTTTGGAGTTTGTTAAGCAGCAAGGTTTAGGCACATGCTACAGGCTGGAATTGTGTAAGATGTGCACAATGTGGATCATGTCCTGTGCAATTTTCATGGCATGTTTAGCCTAGGAATTAGGATTCCTAGGTATTTGCTTCTTTCATAAGTCTTCCTATAAGTAGAACATGGAAATGCCTTCTTAGAAATTTCTACCATTACAAAATTCATAGATTTTCAAAGATATAATCTTTCCCCTGAATTAGTAGTGGATTTTATTTTTTAAGCTTGGAAAAAAGCAGGACCACAGGTGTGTATATATGTTGAAGAGAAAAGGGACAGAGGTAAAGTCACTAGTGTTTCAGCTGGTGAACAGAGAACTAGAAAAGCATTACAAGGGTACAGCAGATATTTTCTGGCTTAGCATCACCTCTAGCCTCCTGCAGCTATGCACACATGTTAAACTATTTGTTTAGTTCAGTAGAAGAAAATGTAAGTGTGCACAGAATGTATAGGCCCTTGTTTTATTATAACAGAATGACATTTATGTGTTTATGACACACTGATAGTCTTTGTGAGACAGCAATATTTTTGGATTAAATATGTTTTCTAAAAACATTCATGCAACAACATCCCCAGCTTACTAAGAAAACAGTTAAAATATGTCCACTTAATTGCATGTATTGATCAAGCCATTCTAATTCCCAGAAATTATTATAATTATTATTATTTTTTTTTGCCAAAGATGAATAATCTGGATCTATAAGTAATTAGATACCATAGAAATTTTCAAGACCATTTGCTGGGCATTTTAACCTTTTAACTATAGTTTGGGTATTTTTAAAGAATATATCTACATTATAACAACTTCTAAAGTAAGTGAAGAGTTCTTGTTATCCCCAATGGAATGCATAAAAGAAGTAATTTTGTATACCATCTTTACTCAAATGCTTATAGAAAGAAAGAATAAGAAAACAATGAGTATGAATTAGCCAGAAATATTTTAAAAAGTCCATACAGCTGACATATTTGAAAAGTTTTTTAGGTAGAATTTTTATTCCTTAGAGTAAATTCATTTGATAGGTCAGCATTCTATTCTAAATTTGATTTGGTATTTTAAAAAAAGTAAAATCATTGATTGAAACATGAAAGGGACCTTGGGAATCAAATATTTTATTTTTTCCATTGAGAGACAAGATGCCCAGACAAGTTTGGTGACTTGCCCATGATTATGATTCTAAATAAGTTAGAACTGAGATTAGAACAGTTTGGTTCCCTCTCCATTAACTTTAACTAAGGTAGAAAACAAAGAGACCTATCTTGACTTGTGAATTATCACTAGGTTTCCCATCTATTTTCTGGGCCACTGCTGTCTCAAAGAATTACTATCACTTCATGCAAAAATGTATAATATGTGCAAAAATGTTCCTCTTATGACAGAGATACAATATGCAAATATTTAAGGTGGGCAGGAGAGGCTAAGTGCTGAAATGGAGGTAAACTGAGATAAATTAGGATAAAGACAGGTTAAGATATTAGTCATGGTTGTGGTTTGCAATGATATGTGTGTCTATGATCTCAAGCTCATTTCCTTTATCCCCTATAAGCAGGAGACTGGGCAGACATCTTTATGTCAGGTGTGCTCAGAAAGACTATTAAATTCAGGGATAGGTTATTATTCTAGCAGAATGTCTTTCACATATGTGAGGTTCATGTTGGGGAAAAAGAAAGATGAACAGATGGCAGGACTGTAGAAACTTTGGCCAGGTACAGCATTGTTGGAAAAGGGAGGTAGGAGGTAATGGGGAGTTGGAGAAGCTGTGAGAATGCTACAGGGTCATCACAGACCAGGGCTGCATCAGGCTCTGAGTGGAGGATGCTTAGAAACGACTCACTTCAGGAAAGGGCACCAAGCACCTCTACAAAGCATTGTTAGGTTACAGAAATTATAGTCAACATAGATATTTAAAGACCTAAACACTCAGCCAGAGTTATTATTATTATTTTTTAAATAAAAGTATAATAGGCATGGAGGACAGTTTATGCAATCGACAGCAAGGTAGGGGAACCTCAAAAAACATCTATGGAGAATTTTGTTGACATTTATTGCTCATATAAATTTCTTTAAGAAATAAATTACTTCTTCTCTGAAGGGAGATGTGGTAGCTTTCTTTGTGAATGGTTGAAAGCAATCATAGCAGGGTAGTGGTACATCCCACCTTTAAGAGACAATCTAAGATCCAGGATGAGCCAGAATTAATTCCAAATAGCAGTTCTGTAGCGCCAGCAGTGACAGAGTCAAGGCAATGACATTCACTGTCACTGCCATGCTTCACCTTCCATTTTGGGCCAGGCTGAATATCCCTGGAAAAGTTTGATTTCCTTTTGACTGTAGGATTTTCTAGCTTATTTATATAATGCTAAACCACTTTATCCTAGTTTGACAAAAGTAATCTTGGTGAGTTATGAATTTTGGTATGTTTTCATTTAAGATACCAGTGGCACATTCTATTCTTGGCCTTTTCTTTGTTTGGTATGCTCATAGGCAAAAACTTGCATAAAAGAAAGAAAGAAAAAAAAAAAAAAACACTTGACTGATGTTCCCCCAGTTAGTAACTTCAATTCGATATATCAATTTATTCTAAAGCCTATAATAGCCTGCATATACAAAATGGGTTTAGTTTATAATTTTGCCCAGACACCATTTTGAATTGGACGACCTAACACTGTCACCAGTAATTTTAGTATCGTGACTGTAATTTTACTTGTGGGTGATATTTGAGGGGGGATGTGCATAAAGATTTGTTATGTTTTTAAGGATGATCAGACTTGAAAAAATCAATGAATATACATAAACCTTGATTGGGCCTCCACAAATAGAAAACAAACTGTATGTATAAAAAATCCTGAAAATTCATTCCTCGTAACTGATTATGTTTTCCTTGTCTTTGTAGAGTTTGGGGAAAAAAATTTGTTTTCAATAGCAGTATGTTCTACACTAAAAACAAGTTGTCCCCCCTTTCCCAAATTAGCTCTTTATTATAAATTGCTTGGTGGGAATAACCACTGCCAAACAAGAGTAAACAACAAAACAATAATTCAGAGATTTGGGCATTACACACCTGTATATAAACAGATTAGGAACATAACGTCTATGTAATTCCAGAGGAAGCCAATTAAACCTACCAGAGAATAAGGAGTGATATTTCCTCTTATCTGACAGCACTGCAGAATCAACTTTCGCTCTTGTTTGTTGATATAATTCTACTCAAAACTTGAAATGATGGCTCTATAACTTAAAATCACTATGGCTCTTAGTGTATGGTGCTCTGGATCTCCCAGGATAGATCATCCGTCAAAATGTTTGTCAATTTTGCTCGTTCATCTCAGTGCCATAGCTTCATGTCTTTAACCCATTCAGTCTGTAAACGCAAAACTGTTTAAAACTTATTTTGTGTGAAATTTGCATACATTTTACATGCCAGAGTTAAGCTGAATTTTAACCATTCTTATACTTAGTCAGTCTGGTTACATGTCCCTACAAGTTTCTACTTATATTAATACTAAATTGTTTAATTAGTCTTTTTTTTTTTTTTGACATCCAAGAATTAGAGAAGTGTATGTTGTCTCAAGATTCTTTTGGCATTAAAATCTAGTCATATAATATTTGGTTTCTGTTTTGGGTGTAAATGTTATATAAACTTTTACACAAAAGCCTTCCTATTAGCAATTGCCAAGAGCATATGTTTAAGAGGAGGTTAGGGCAAACAATAATACTTAAATCTGCTGTATATTTTCAAAACTGGAACTTTCCTTCAGTTGCTGTTTATTGTATGGTTCAGCAGTTAGTAAAATACAAAAACATGGGGCATATGGGCATACAAAAATGCTTAACATTACTTTTCAGAAACATGGAGAATTTGCTCTAACTACTAAAACTCAATTTCCTTTATTTATGAAAAATTATCCAGATTAAAAGGATCAGTCCACAATCTACCCTCAATATAACATTTTCTAGAAGAGGGGGGAACACTTCACTTGAATAATAAGTAGGGCACAAATATTTCCTTCAGATCCTACCTTCTCCAGAGAACTTCCAGATAATAGGTATGATCAAGGACAAGTGATATGCTTGCAGGCCATTTTTCACATTTTATTGTTTATAGTGTCTTTAGAGATAAATTCATCTTGTTAGTACATCAACATAATAAAGAGGAATTTGCATCTCTTAGGCACAGGTGCTTCACATGATTAGAACTGAGAAATGCAATGTACAGATTGCTCTCTGTAGTTGTTTTTTATTGTCATGTGTCTGTGAGCAATCTAGGGATTCACTTCTTTCTAAGATGAAAGGATGTGAAAGCTGTTGCAACAACAAATAAACCTAATTAAATTCCAATCATTCCACCATGTGCTTCGTTTGATATTTTAAATTCTGCAAGGGACAATGTCAAAATATATGTAAAGTATAGTTAGAGAAGCAAAAGGAATTTTTTGTTTTGTTTTTAGGAAAAACACTTTTTATTAAAAAAAACCCTCATAGATCTTGAATAGCCATCTGTTTGAGTTTATTTTGCTCTTGCACCACATTGAACAGGGTGATCATATCTCTGTTTTCTCTCATCTGTCAACACTATGGAATCAACTTTCATTCTTTGTTGATATGCTTCTACTAAAAACTTCATGGTTATTAGGGAGGAAAAGGAAATATGTCTGCTCTATAAGGCATTGGAAGGGCTTCTATTATATACCAGGAATATATATTTCAACAGCTGTGTTCAGGTAGGTAATCTTCCTTTAGAGCATCTGTAGAAGATGTGGCAAGCAATTTTATGTTTATTATCTAGGATCCCAAATACCATACCACCTACTTGGGAGAAACTTTTACATTTAGGAACAGTTGAGAAATACCTGCAATTTTATGACATCCAAGTTTCTTTTAGCAGGGTAGAGTGGGAACTGCAGTATGTTTTCATAGTTCATCAAATATCCAAAATTTCTCCTCAGTACTTGGAGCACATTTCACCTGCCATTATTTGAAAGTGATAAAACTATTGTCCCTCTGAATCTCCCATACATGTAGTGAAACTAAAAGGTAAGCATTTAAATGGTATCATTTAAATAAGATGAATCATTTCAGAAGGGCAGTGTTTTATGGTATCAGATTTTTGTTAAAGCTTTATTTAAGCTTCTTTAACAATTATTGTTATTTGAACTGAAAGATAAAATTATTTATATTTACATTTCTGAAAAAAATGTACAAACAGCCAATAAGTATATGAAAAAATGTTTAACATCACTTTCAGAAACATCTTTTGCCCATTTTTAAATCAGGTTGTTTGCTTTCTTGCCACTGAATTATTTGAGTTTCTTACATATTTTGTTAGTCCCTTATCAGATGTATAGTTTGAAAATATCTTCTTCTATTCTATAGGCTGTCTTTGCTGTTGTTTGTTTCCTGTGCAGAAGCCTCTTGGTTGTAATTAGTTCCATTTGTCCATTTTTGCTTTTGTTGACTGTGCTTTTTGGGGTTATGTCCAAAATGGCACTACTGGATTAAAATCATGGAGCTTTCCCCCTGTGTTTTCTTCTAGTAGTTTCATAGTTTAGGGTCTCACATTTAAGTTTGAGTTGATTTTTCAGATGGTGAGAGAGAGGAGTCTCCTTTCATTCTTTTGCATGTGGATATTCAGTTTTCTCAATACCTTTTATTGAAGAGATTGTTCTTTCACCATTTTCTGTTTTGAGCACCTTTGTTGAAAATAATTGTCTCTAAATGTGTTGATTTACTTTTTGGGATCTTTATTGTGTTCTATTGGAGTATGTGTGTGTTTTAATGACAGTGTCTTGCTGTTTTGATTACTATAGATTTGTAGTATATTCTGAAGTCAGGTATTGCAAAGTCTTCAGCTTTGTATTTTTTCTCAAGATTTCTTTGGCTGTTTGGGTCTTTTGTGGTTATATAAGAATTTTAGGATTATTTTTTCCGTGTATGAAGAATGTCCTCTGGATTTTGAGAAAGGTTGTATTGAGTCCATTCATTGCTTTTGCTAATATGGAAATCTAACAATACTTATTTTTCCAATCTGTGAACATAGGATACCTTACCAATTACTTTCTTTCATTAATATTTCTTTCATTAATATTTAATAGCTTTCAGTGCACAGATATTTAACCTCTTGTCTTTTTTCTTTTTTTTCACTACTAACTTTGAACTACCTTCTGCATATCAGAGAAACCATTGGCTTTCTGAGTCTGGCTTATTTCGTTTGGAAATTCTACTAATTTTTACATATCAATAAATTCCCAAAGTGCTAAATTTGTTTATCAAATCTAACAAATTTTTTGGTGGAGTCTTCGGAGTTTTGTATATGATTATGTTTTCTGCAAAAGGGACAATCTAACTTCTTCCAATTTAAGTGTCTTTTATTTCTTTCTCTTGCCTAAATGCTCTGGCTAGGACTTCAAGTATTATGTTGAATAGAATTGGTAAAAGTGGGTATTCTTGTTCTGGATCTTAGAGAAAAAGTTAGAACCTTTCTCCTGTTGACTATGATGTTAGGTATGGGTATGTTACATATGGCCTTTATTATTTTGAAGTGTATTCTATCTAAACAATTTACTAAGAGTTTGTATCATTCAACAGTGTTGAATTTTGCCAAATGCATTTTCTGCATCTTTTGAAATAGTCATATTTTTTCCTTAATTCTCTTAATGTGATGTATCACATTTATTGATTTGCATATGTGGAACAACTGTCTTTGCATCCCTGGAATAAATCCCGTTTGATCATGGTGAATGATCTTTTAAATGTGCTGTTGAATTTGATTAACTATTACTTTGCTGAAGATTTTTGCATCTATGTTCAGCAGGCATATTGACCTGTAGTTTTCCTTTTGAGTTGTGTTCTTATCTGGTTTTGTCAAGGTAACATTTGCTCATAGTATGAGCATGAATTTTCAGGAGTAATTTTTTTTGAGAATGATATTAATTCTTCTTTAAGTGTTTGGTAGATTTCAGTGGAGCTATCAGTTCCCAGGCTTTTCTTTGATTGGAAACTTTTTATTACTAATTTAATTTCCTCACTTATTATCAGTTTGTTTAGATTTCTTATATCTTCATAATTCAATCTCAGAAGATTATATGTGTCCAGAAATTCATCCTATTCTTCCAGGTTATTCTTCTAGTTTATCCATTTCTTTCCATATAATTATTTATAATAGTCTCTCATGATCATTTATATTTCTTTGCATAAGTTTTTTTTGGGTGTATTGGGTATTGAACCCGGGGGTGCTCAACCACTGAGCCACATCCCCCACCCTTTTATTATATTTTACTTCGAAACAGGGTCGCTCTGCATTGCTAAGTGCCTCACTAAGTTGCTGAGACTGTCTTTGAACTCACGATCCTTCTGCCTCAGCCTCCTAAGCCACTGGGATTATAGGTGTGCACCATGCCTGGAATTTTGCATCAGTTTTAATGTCTCCTTTTTCATTTCTCAGTTTTGAGTCTTTTCTTTTTATCTTAGTCCAGCTAAAGGTTTGTCAATTTTGTTCTCAAAAGAACACCTTTTCATTTCTTTGATCATTCATATTGTTTTTCAAGTTATATTTCACTTATTGTTGCTCTGATCTTTATTATTTCCTTTCTTCTAATTTTGGATTGAGTTTGTTCTAATTTTTCTTGTCCCTTGAGGTACAAAGTTAGGTTGTTTATTAAAGATCTTTTTTTGAGTAGGTGTTTAGTGTTATTAGGACTGTTTTTGCTATATCCCATAAATTTTGATGTTTCCATTTTAATTTATCTCAAGAAATTTGAAAATATTTCTCTTTATTTCTTCATCAACACATTGGTTATTTAGAAGCACATTGTTTAATTTCCATAAATTTGTAAATTTCCTAAGTTCTTCTTGCTATTAATTGCTGGTCTTATACCACTGTGGTCAGAAAAGATACTTGAGAGAATTTAAATCCTCTTGAATTTGTTTAAACTTGTTTTTGGCCTAACGTATGCTCTATCCTTGAGAATATTCCATGTGAAGTTGAGAAGAATGTGTATTCTGTGACTGTTGAGTAGAATGTTCTGCAAATGTCTTATGTCTATTTGGTCAAGGGTGTAGTTTAAATCTGATTTTTATTTTGTTATTGTCAATTTCTGTCCTGATGATCTGCCCACTGCTGAAAGTGTGGTATTGAAATCCCTATTCTCATTGTATTACAGTCCATGTCTGTTTAGATTACTATGTTTGCTTTATATAACCACTTCAAGGTTGGATGCATATATTTATAATTGTGATATCCTCTTGCTGAATTGACCTCTATATCACCCTGTATCTTTCAACGGAGAAGTTAAGCCATTTGCATTCAAGGTGATTATTGATAGGTAAAGAGTTACATTGCCATTTTGTTAATTATTTTCTAGTTTTTTTTTAAACTCTTTCTTTCTTTCATCCTCTGTCTTCCCTTGTTTGTGTTTAAGTGATTTTCTGTAGTGGTATATTTTAATTTTTTGTTAGGCATATAGGAACTCCCTTCTATGTTTTTTGCTTCTTTTTTTTGTTGTTGCAGCTTTCAGGATCCTCTTTGTCTATAATCTACCACAGTATGATTGTAGTATGTCATAGTGTAATCTTATTTGGATTGAATCTGAATGGAGATCTTTTATTTTTCTGTACCTGGATATTTATAAAATTTTCCAGATTTGGAAAGTTTTCTGCTACTATTTCTTAAAATAAGTCCTCTATCCCATGTCTTCCTCTACTCTCTCTTTTATGCCAATGACTTATACATTTGCTCTTTGATGTTATCCCATAAATTCTGTAGCTTTCTTCATTCCTTTTTATTCTTTTCCTCCTCTGATTATGTTTTTTTTAAATAACCTGTTTTTGAGTTCATAGATTCTTTCTTTTGTTAAAAATTCTGTTGTTGGTGCTCTCCACTACATTTTCCATTCATTCATTATATTTTTCACTTCTAAGACTTCTGTTTGATTATTTAAAATTATTATTTCTATTTCTTAAAATTACAATTTCAGTCTTTGTTAAGTTTCTCTGATAAGTGTCTGAGTTGTTTCTCTGTATTTTCTTATAGTTTGTAGAGCTTCCTTAAAGCAGCTATTATGAATACTTTGTGGGACAGTTTATACATCCCCATTTCTTCAGGGTCAGTCACTGGCACCACAGTTTCTACTTGGTGATATACTATTTTCCTGATTATTCTTGATCTTCATGTTCATTCATCAATATTTTTGCACTGAATAAGTAAGTACTCATCTCAGTCTTTGCAATATAACTCTCAGTGTCTGCACTTCAACAGTAAACCTGTCTAGTGATTCTGGGAAGATGGCCCTTGCTCCCAAAATCTATAACCATTGCAGTGCTAAGGGTTATTCTAAGCCAAGGTCTGTGATGGTTGATGCAACTTAGGCTGGAATCCTCTGATCTCTAAGGCTGACTTAACTCTGGACTGGAATCCTGCATCTTCCAAGGCTGGCACAGTATAAGGGGGCACCTGAATCATGGCTGCTGAGGTTTGTCTGCAAACTAAGGCCACTGAAGACAGGCTGAAACTCAAATTTACTTTACAGAGACCATGAATTTATGTCTGTAACTGGGGCAGGTCTAGAGGCAGTCTGCTGGTACCAGCCTGGAGCCAGGAGTGATATGAATCTGCCAGATATTGGGTTTTACTCAGGTGGGCCTGGTATTGGGGAACACTTCAGAGTCCTATGTTTATTTCTCTTTTCTTTCCCCAAATAGACAGTGTCTCTCTCCATACTGTGCTGCCCAAAGTTGGGAAAAAATGTGATGTTGGTAATGTAAAACTGCCTTTCCCACCCTCTTCAACACATTTTTTTTTTATTATTAAGTTATAAACAAGTGCTGTCATCTTTACCTAATGTGTTAGATTTTCATCCAGATGCATGAGATAAACAATTTAAATTAGGAAGAGTTTATTATGGTTTATATTTTCAGAGATTCAGTTCATGGTTGGCCAGCTCCATTGCTTTGGGCCTGAGATGAGGCAGAGCAACATAGTGGAAGGGAGTGGTGGTGGTAAGCTGCTTACCAAGATAGCCAGGAAGCAGGGTAGGGAGGGAACATTGTGGGATAAGAAATATCCTTCCAGGGAATGCCCCAGTAACCTACTTTCTCCAACCATGGCCCACTGCTTATAGTTTCCACCACTTCCTATAGTCCATTCAGCTATTAATGGATTAATCCACTGATAATAAGAGCCCTCATGATCAAATCACTTCTCCAAAGACCTACCATTGAATAATACTGCATTGGGGACTGAGTCTCCAGAGGCTCAACACAGGAGTCTCTGGGGGACATTCTATACGTAAACAATAACACTCAGTCTCATTAGTTCTTGTGAAAGCATTTTCATATATGAAGAGTTGTTCAAATTGATTTCTATGAGGGGACTATCACTAGAGAGTCCTGTTCTGCCATTTTGCTATGCCTTCTTTCTTCCTCTGTTTAGTTTTCTTTCACTTCCTTTCTTCTCTGAGTTCTCCATTTTTTTGTCCTCCCCCAAGAAATTTTTCTGCAAATAACAATGAGAAAGAATTACTGCCCCTTTTTTTCCTGGCAAATTCAATTAGGGTCTAGGGGAAGGAAGCAAAGCACATACATGCATTTTAGTCCTTTTGTAAATAAAGCCCCTGAGGGAAGTCAGTATATCTCTTAAACATTATCCAGAATCACATAGGAACTTGACTCTCAATCGTAGGAAAAATAATCTCTCAGGGAACTTGAGTGCAGTAAAGAAACTGACCCTCTCATACCAGGAATAGCCATTATAGCATTATAGACAAAGGCATCATATATTTACAAATGCCTTCCACTTCAACCTGAGAAGCCATTTAGTTACTTCCCTGAAGTAACAGATTCCATGGCAGAGAATCACTGTGTCATTTTCACATTCAGCACTTCTTTATCTAAGGATGGGTACCTTGACAACTGATTGAAATGCACATTGACTAAAATGGTCTTAATAAGCATGCCCCATGACCCTCCTCCCCTGTGGTCTCATCAGCAGGCAATAGACTAGGCTCATCACCCTCCATTCTCACATAAAAACCTATCTGTCAGAGAAGTAATTACCTACCCAGAGGTACACCCCTCTGAGGCGAAGCCCAGAAATCATTATAATACTCTGTAATTAGTGTTTATTATTTTATCTGTTCATGTCAGTTGAAGTACAAAAAAATGTGCCCCTCAGCTGGACAATTCTATCATAACAAGATGTAGAAAGTATTAATGTAAAAGCTTTTCATTGTCTGCATTTTCTTTGCCATGGCAACTTAAAATCAGCTTGCTTCCAAGCAATTTGTAGCTCAACTACACTCCTACCCCTCGCACAGCAGACCCGGCGTTTCTAAGTCTTTAGCCTAACAACAGGTGTAGGTATAATCTTGACAAAGACCTGAATGATAAGCTCCTCATTTTTCTCTGTAGGGATGAGTAGTACATTTGGGGATTGTTCTTGGCAGATGTTATTTTAACAGAAATTCAAAATTCAAATCCTTCAACCCCTTGCTATGCTGTGTACTAAGATGGGGAGCAAATACACAGGGGTGCTTCCTGCATTTCTTGACACGCTGTTAACTGGACCACAGCTTTTGTTGTGCTGTACTTTGTAACCATGGTGGTCCATTGATCATCTTCAAGGAGATCTGATGAGAATTATCTGATCCCATAGGAACTTGAGACCAGCATCAGCTACAGTTTTACAAAATTTAGGTATACAATTTTACTTTCAAACAAAATACAGGTTCCTTTGGGGTGAGCAAAAGAAATGCATATAAAATCTTAGAAAAACTGAAACTGTTGTGTTTTGAACTAGGAATCAGGGAATTTGCTTAATAAAGGCCATTGATCATCAATGTTTCCAGAAATAAAAGTGATTAAATGATAGGAGAAAGTATAGCAAAACAGCTAAAGGCATGGACTTGAGATTCCTTAGGTCTTTAAAACATAGATATCTTAGCTACAATAATTGATAATGATGGTATTACCAAGAGTTGTCATAAAAATTAAATGAGGCAAGGATTTTCAAATGTTTAACATAGTGCCTAGTGTATAGTGAGCTCTGAATTCAGGTAGCTGTTACCTCTACTCTAATAAACCACAAAGTATCATGTGTGGTGCTAATCTTATTCTTTGGTGGGCTTGGCATTCTACACCTATCTGATTCATTTTACATATAGGACTTCCATAGCTTAAGCAGTCCCTCAGGAAATCCCCAGGGGTTGCAGGAAGTAAGACAACATTTTATAGGTATTTCTAGGAGGTAGTGGGATTGAAGGGAAGAACATACCTGGGAATCACAAGGGAAGTGTCTTCTGGTCCTAGTAAACATATCTTCACTTTCTGTTTTGGGGGGTAAGTGGGTATTGGGGATTGAATCCAGGGGCATTTACCACTGAGCTACATTTTTAGTTCTTTTTATTTTTTATTTTGAGATAGGGTCTTGCTAAGCTGCCGAGGCTGGCCTCAAACTTGCAATCCTCCTGCTTCAGCCTCTTAAGTCACTGGGATTACAATTGTGTGCCACTGTGCCTAGCAAACCTTCACTTTTAGGAGAGAACTTGCTTGACCCTCAGCACAGGCAGAGGTGTAATACAAATTTGCTGACCGACTGATTGAATAAGACATAAATATGAACAAACATGCTCAAGGACCACATTTCATATAGCATCTTTGTCAAAGAGTCTCAACTGTAAGCCTTATTTGTCTTTCAGTGTATGCTATTTAGTTCTTGCTGTTAATATTTCTTCAAAAGATCTAAATGACAGGTGCTGTTATTTCCTCTTTTTTGGAGGGTGGGTGGGTATATGGAAGGAATATTGAAAAAAAGTCCAAGATTAGAGTTAAAATTTTGGGTCAATCTTCATAGCAAATGGAATCTTTTTAAGTAAAATAATTGGTCAATTCTAAAAGTTTTCAAAAAACACCAGATTGTTTCTGGAAAGGAGGTTTTAGACTCACAAATCAGAAAATAGTACTCAAAACTGGAGATATATAGCATGAATTGCATATTTACTCTCTGGCATGGCCTTTGTCAAGTTATTGAGCTTTCTTAGCCCTGTTTCCTCACCTACTCAAAAGAATAAATTATGCCTACTTCAGGTTTTTTGTGAAGAGAAGGTTTGATGGTGCTTGTGAAGTATTAAGCACATGTAAATAAATCCTTGGCACTATCTCTTGTTATTTTTATTGCCATATTCCCTTTTGGATGATTCTAGTATTCTCTTAGTAAACATATTCATCAAAGTTAGAATCTATTAGATGATAATTTTGTAGAAAAACATAGATATGATTACTATATTAGGAGGTAAAACACATAAGAGAGGGTTATTTGAAATCACAGTTTTCCAGGGGTTTGCTACTGAGCTTGGAAATAAAAGATCTAAACCAATCCAAAAGCTTGGGCTAACTAGGACTTTCCATAAAACATCAGGAAGCCTTATGTGGATTTAGTGTATTATTGTGTAGACTGCTCTTTGAAATGTTAAGATGATTAACAAAGCCCATATGTATTTTCAGGGTTCTCAGAGGGCTCCTTGGAATGGTACACAGCTGGTACTTTTTGGTAACCTTCAAAAAGGTCAATTTTTGCATTCTTTGAAACATTACCCAGAAATACTTTCAACTGAAGTTTTTAAAAAAAATGACAGTTTCATTTTGTGGCAGTCTTGCTAACCTAATTAAGTAATCAAGTGATTTGTTATTTCAAGCATATCCTATTGTCTTTCTTGCATTTTGATTAACGCACTAAAATATTCTCTGCTGATATGCTTATTGGTTCTGAGGACCATTTACAAAACCATAGTCTCAGAACTGAAAATTAGGATGTAAATTGTCAGAAACATGACAGGAACACTAGAATTAAATGCATTTCATTTCTCAAGAGAAAATTGCTATGGAAGGATTTAGAGGGTAGCAGATCCCCAACTCCCACCCCTATTTTGAAAAGAAATTCTTGGACCCAAACCCAGTTTTTGAACATGCATTATTTTGGTATTTATTTTGGAAGTAAGTATCGTGGCTTCTGTAAATTTCCTAGGCTCTCTTTGCAAGTAACTGATAAAAGAACTTTCCCAATTTGGGCTGTAAATTCATCTAATGACCATTTTTAGTTATGATGTTTAGTGCTCCCTCAAGTACTGTCTCTATGTTGAGTCTGCATCTGGGCATTCCAGCATGTTCCTTGAGTTAATCCCTACTGATCCAGATTTCAATCTTGGTACTTTTGTTCTTGGCAAGAATTAGTGATTTAACACTAGTGTCTCGTTAAAAACATTTGCCCAACTGTGGGTCACGTTTTATTTGTTTTTATAACAAATGAGGCTGATAAATTGTGTTTTGACCTTTACAAGTGGTTCTTGGATCAGAATAGTAGGAAGATTACAGCCAAATCAGGATCCAGACTTAGCTTGCTCTTGGTGAAAGTGCATATGAGGCCACCAAACTAACCTCTATTTGGTTGATGCTTCATGACAATTTTTTCTTTACCAGTTAATTTCTCTAAACTGGCTCTGTAGGCTATGTAATCTAGCCTATTTGGTAGTAAGAATATCAAAACAGTTATTTCTAATGGACTACTTTCTTTCAGGTTTTAAGAGTTTGCCTTTCTATCACAGCTTACATAACAAGCATCAAGAGTTTTTCTAACTAGGTCATACTTGTGATATTTCTGAAGGTTTCTAGATTTGTCCTGATAATGGCATGTGTCAGTAAACAGGATGAGGTTGGAAGGATTTCATGAAAGAAATCAAAAGGGAAGGGGATTTGAGTTTGCTAATCTGACACGTAAGCATTTTAAGTATGTTGTGTGGCATAAAGAAGGAATGCAAATCAAGGATGAGGATTAAATGTGACATGTTTTATAGGCTGTGTTTTTTAAGACTAAAAGCCTTAAGAATTATATAATATGAAGAGTAAGCAAGAAAGATACCTTTGCTGACAACTTCCAAATGTGGTGGAATGGAAAAGATAAGGAAACATTTCCATGAAAGTTTAAAAACTTAAATGAAGTAAGAAGTACACTAGACATCTCCATTAGTTATCTGACTTTCCTAACTAAGACATATTTCCAACTCTCCCTGAACCTGGACTATTGCAGATTTCTGCACCACAGAGTTTGGCAATTCCGTCCCTCCGGTTGCTTAGGCCAGAATGAGTATACTTGTCCTTGGCTCTTCACTCTTCCATGAAGCAAATTCTATTGGTTCTTCTTTCAAAATATACCCAGAATCTGACCACGTTTCCTCAATATTCCCAGCTTTGATCTTCTCTTAAGCACTTATTATTGAACTGACTTTGTAATTCTCTTTTCACCTAGAATGTCATCCTTATGAGAGAGGATTTTTGCCTGTTTTATGCACTGCTGTATCCTTAGCCTCTCAAACTGCCTAGCATTCATAGTAAGTGTTCAAAAAATACTTTCTGAGTTGAGTGAATAAAATCATTAGAAGAGAAAGAAGGGACAACAAATA
Source organism: Marmota marmota marmota (assembly GCF_001458135.2). NCBI lineage: Eukaryota > Metazoa > Chordata > Mammalia > Rodentia > Sciuridae > Marmota > Marmota marmota. The sequence goes on from NW_025999853.1 coordinate 29,380,625, forward strand.
CTAAATTGGATTTACCCTTCATTGATTAATTCAATAGCTAACAGTGTACCAAGTACCTACTTGAATATTAATTTTTAAAATCTTGTGTGTACTGCGTACATTTCACCAAAGGACTAAATTATTCTTGGTATTTTTGATGAAATAATTCTAGAATACATATTATATAACATAAAAGCATAAAATATGTATACATGGCATTCAATAAATAGATACATCTCTGATTTTTGGTTCAATAAATTAGTAAATGAAAATTAAAAATTCAAAACTTCCAGAGCTCTTGTTACATTTAGACAGTTTTATTAGAAATGAAATTTTCAGATATATATTTAAACTATCTGTTTCCTCATATAGACTGTAGACTTTTCTGTTTAATTTTAATCAAAATTGGCATGACGACAAAATGTGTAAGTATAAGAACTTCTTAGAAAAAACAGGATTTTCCTAAATAATGGATTTCAGATTTTGACTAAATTGTATATCATTTTAGTTTCCTTGATGTTTTCAATTTATAATTAGTGTTAAAGAATTCTAGAATTAAAAAGAAGGAAGAGAAACTAAGTTGTTGATACAAAAGACAATATGGACAAAGTCTGAATTTTCAAAAGCAGGTCTCATACGTAAATGAGGTTAATTTTGGGATGCAGTTATGTTCCTTTGAAAAAAGAAGGCTAACAGAAACTCAATATGGTGCTTCTTAAAATCTGTGTGCAATTTAAATAGCCCTGCAAACTTTATATCTTACCATATCACTAGAATAGTTCGGCTTTTTCTTTTGCTATCTAGGTCATGGTTACCCATACATACAATAGGAAAAATTAATTGATGATGAAGATTTAAGCTATTTAGAAGGTAAACATGTTATAAAATATAAATATATCCAAAGGGAAAGGTTTAACAGAGCCTGGTACATAGTAGGTATTCAATAGATATTTATTGAATAAATGAATGTACTTCAACAATAAGGAACAATTTGAGTTAAAATTCAACAGGAATTTTATTGCTTTCTGGTTTGTACTGCAGCAAAAGTCCTGAAATTGACATATATTTATAATTTATGATGTGATGTGATGTTGGGTGGTGAAATATGAAGTCTTTTAGCAATTTACATAAGGAGACGTATGTACAATAGTAGATCATTTATGAAATGAGCAACTTATCTCTGAGTTTAAATTAAAAAGTTAGCCTGATGAATTGTGTATTGGAAGGATTTTGTTTCACTTCAAGTTTAATGCAATATAAACTAGAAAACTGCCCTTTTAGATTAAGACAATTTCTTGAAGGAAATGCAATCTCAGTGGGAGGGGGCAAAAGCCATGTATCTGATTAAAATGTAATTAGAACTTGCTCAAGAATATAAACTTATTATGGATAAGTTAGTTGAATAGAGAATGAGTCATCATTTTTTTCTGAATACCTTTGTTTCATATTTTAAATAAAAATGATGCAACATATTTATCCTTGTAAAGAGGAAGCAAGTACAGATAGTGATAGAATAAGATGGGAGAATGTTGGCTTCATATCTGCTTTTTTTCCATTTATTCATGCACTATTTTTGAGTCATTCTAGGCACTTGGTAAGTATCGATGATGATACAGTCCTGCAATCTATCAATCTGGTGGTACAACAGAGGATAGCTGACAATGCAGTAGGGATTATCTTTGGTTTTCAAATGAAAGAATTGAGATTTGGAGAAGATAAGAAATAGGTTTGAGGTTATATGCTAGTTGAATGTCAGAAATGGAAACTCAAGCAAGGCTGATTCCACAGCTGGTATTGCTGTCATAGAATCCTAGATGCTGACCATTCTGAGACACACTTCCCATTTATACCCATCTGCCACCAGAGCATAAGTTTCAATTCCTTAATGAGGCCCTGGTATCTCTATCTTCATTTCTCAGTTGTTCTGTACTCCCCAGTCTGTTTCATACAACCATGCATCTCTCATGCTGTCCTTGAAGCCTTGACCTACATAATGCCTCCACTCAGCTGTTTCTTCAGGAAGTGACCATGACATTCTCGGATGGGGTTGAGTATCCTTCCTCTGATCTCCAGTAAAATGCTGCTAGTCAGCAAATGACTGCCAGGGAACCTGATCTATCTGCTGCATGTAGGATATAAGCTAAGAAGGTTTTCTTATCTTAGAAAGGTTGGAAAAATATCTAAAGAAGATTGATATATCATAAAATGAAATTCATAACAGTGTCCATAAATATAGTCTTATTCAAACACGGCCATCTTATTTGTTACATACTGTCTGTGGCTGTTTCTATGTTTCAATAATAGAGTTGGAGAGTTCCAAGAGACCATATGGCCTGGTTTTCTGCAGAATAAGTTTGTCAACTTCTAGTCTAAGCCATGCACAATTTTTTTTTTAAGTGTATCTCTCCAAGCTAGCTCCAAGCTCTTTGTAGGTAGGCCCCACATTGTACTCCTCTCAGCATCTCCTGCTCCTAGCCCATGGTGGCATGTAGCAGGGAGGTATTTAATACATATTTGCTGAAATTGTGATTCCATTCTATTGTCCTTAAGACAATTCAAATACCTGTGAACAGTCATTCCATTACCCACCCATTTTTCTCCTTTGTGAGTTCAACATCCAGCCTTTCTAGTCCTTTTGTGACACTGACAGATCTAAGAGTAATCTGGTTTAGTACCTTTTTACCTGTGATTTTCATTTTGAAACATTATTTCTGAAATTTATGAAAGACTTTCCTTTTGTTAGACTATGTACATTTTAATGAGAAAATCAGGCATTTGTTTTTTTTCTGATTGAATAAGTAATTGATTTTTAAAGGAAAAAAATTGAAGCAATATGATACATTTTTCTGTCTGTAGTAAGAAAAAAAATTGGTACTGCTGATAGATTTTTGGTTTATAAGATAAAAACTTTCAGTGTGTTCTGCAGTGTGGATACATGCTCTCCTTTGAGGTGTAGGAGGAAGATATTAGAATTTCAGCTTTATTCTTCTAAAAATGAGGAAGGATTGGACATTGACTAAGATTTGATGGAGCCGGACTCACATGCAGTACTCATGGGCTCCTGAGGATGGTATAGGGGATAGGGTGTGGAGGAGGGCCCTTACTTTATTTACTTGCTTTTGGCATTTGGCTATGAACTATACTTTATGGGAGTCTAGTTAAATTGATTTATGAATTTTATTATTTAATTATAACAAAACTGATCCTCACAAAATGAGTTTGTTACTTAAAAGGATTCCTGAAAAACAACTGTGCTTGAAGAAAAGTTGATAATGCACCACACAATTGAAAAGATAGAACACAGATGGAACTCTTCTTCCTCAGTTGAGCTGTACCAATCGCACTTGGATGTGGAAATGAGGATCTATTTTAGGTTGGAAAAGTGGACTAAGGTTAAGAAAAAACAAACTTCAGTCAATGTGGTATACTGGCTTATATTTACTAGACATCTCAAACTAAGTCCATATTAGATATATTGTTCATTTGTGAGGTATTTCACATGTGACCTTTAAAACTAAGCAAAATAAATGAAATCTAATTGCCATGTCACAAAGTAAAATAGGTTAAAATGATGATGTATATTTACTAAAATAATAGTAATTACTAGTAATGTTTTAGGTCAGGTGTGGTGGGGCATGCCTGTATTCCCCCTACTAGGGAGGCTGAGGCAGGAGAATCACAAGTCTGAAGCCAGCCTTGGCAACTTAGCAAGACCCTGTCTTAAAATTAAAAAAAAAAAAAAAGAAGAAGAACTGGACTGGAGATATAGCTTGGTGGTAAAGTGTCTCTGTGTTCAATTCCCAGTACAAAAAAAAAAAAAAAAAAAAAAATAGAAAAGAAAGAGAAACTTCTGTTGCTAATAAGCCAAATAAAATAATTGTACAATATTTATTTCACTTTTGTTTTATCCTTTACATTTATGAGTTACTAATATTCACTTGATGCTACTATAGTAGTAAATATACTACACTTATAAGCCAACAAGTAGACAGATAAAGGGGAAGTCCTCCAAAGACTTTAATGATGGGTAAACATCATCAATATTTGAAGATACCTGATCCTATGAAACAAACCTATGTTAGTAATACAAGCATAGGTTTTGGGAAGGGATATTCTCCTTCTCAAAATCATTTTCATTTTAATAAAATGTTTCTTTTGACATGGTTATAAATAATTTCTTTTTTGATGAGGGGATATGAGAAAAGAATGGTCTGTGATCCTAAGTCAGAGTCTGCATGCTTGGGGCCAGGCCTTCATCTTTCCTTTACAACTCCTGTTAATGTTTTCAATGCAGTTTGTGGCCATTGGTTTTCTTTTGTACTTGTTTATGATTGTTTTCCTTTTTTGAGACTTTAGGCTCCAAAAATAAATGCCCATTTTACTGATAGATGCTCCAGTGCCTTGCAGGCAACTTTGCCCAGATGGGATGCACAGTGTGCACAGATTGGGTGGTGTTAAGAAGCTAGAGATGATGAGGAGAGATGAGTGAGGAGCTCTGCTGATCTGGCTTCTTCCACTGAATCATGGCAGGTCTTGGACCAAGAAGTTGATTTAGCTTGGAAATGAAACTTCAGATCTATTTGTTTGGGGGATCCTTCTGTATAACCAATGGTGTCAGTTCATATTACTTAACACATTATTTACTTTTTGGGAAATATTGTAAACTTTCTAGAGTTTCCCAGCCACTCTTTTAATATGCAGTGATTTTGACTGTGTCAACCACTGGGGTCTCAGTTTAAAGATCCCACTGCGGTATTAGACCTAAAAGTTGTTCTCCTTTCCACTGCAAGAGCATCCATCACCTGAATTACACAACATTGTAACCAGGCTGTCAATTTATTTGTCTATGAATTAATACAATCTGGATGTTACTCTGACATCATAATGTTTTGCTATATTCAATTCAGTTCATTTTGATCTGATTCTAGTTCAATTCACTTCAGTTTATACTATGTGCTCTACACTGGGATAAAATGAACTGTTGACATCTTAATTGTATTTCCTTGTGGGGGCTTGCATATGCTTAGTACTGCTAGACAATGGCCACGTGAAAGTGAATTCAATAGAGTCTCTGGATAAAGGAGTTTACAGAGTAAGAGCCACTGAAATCTGCAGTGTGGGAAAAGGCATGGGGAGAAATAACTCCAGCATGCCCTGGGAGCCCAGAAAAAAGAATATGAAGGTGCTTGGCAACCCTGATGATGAAAGAACTCTGGTCTCATGCGTGAGAAAAGGCCTTTATAGGATGAAATCAGAGAAAGACAACAGCCAGCGTTCATTATGGATAGTACTAAGACAAAGGATAATAGGGACAGGGCTAGGATAGCTATGGAAGTTTCCTGGAGAAGTAGATACTTGAGTTGAGACTTTTTTTTTTTGCTACTTTATGCCAAATTTAAGAAGGAAGGGCAAAATAAGAAAAAAAGACAAAAATGCTATGTGCCTTTCAGCTCATACCTCTGAGGCATGACTTCTGAAATGATTAAAAGTAAATTAAAACTGCCCAGGAACTCGCTGGCTATATGTGATTGTCTTCCCACCAGGAAGCTGCAGCTTGGGGTTTCATGGCTTGCTCCTCTTGTATTATGTAAACTTGCAAACCCTAGCTTTTCCTTTCTTTCCTTTATTATTTTTGTCATTGAAAAGAATGCAAATTCCTTCTAGACATTATTTTCCAGAAGAAATAAGAAACATCCTTAAAAAAATGAATAAAGAGCAGTTGTTTTTTTTGCTCATTAGGGCATTTGCTGTTTATCTATGAAGTCACAGGGATTTGCATGTGTTGGCATTTGCAGGCACAGTTGGATAGTGTTACTTTGTCAAAATAATCTATAGAGGGTATTAATTGTGAGTCAACTGATGATCACTTTGTGGCTCAAAAGCGTTTATCATCTTCTAGAGCTGAGGTTTCTAGGTTTAGGGATTAGAGCCAATTGAAATTACTATGTGCACAGTCTAGACAGTGGGATGTTGTGGGTAAGCGGGCAGGCTGGTACTGCTGGTGCCAGGAGCTGGGACCTGCCATTTCTTCACTCTGTGACTTTGAGCAAGTCACTAAACTTATCCAAACCTTCGTTTTCTCATTTATATATGGGATAATTGAGACCGAGCTCATGGAATTATGATTAGGATTAAATAAACCAAATTAGTAAATACTTAGCATCATCTGGATTCTAGTTATTATTTTATTAACAGTACTAGTCTTTAATTCCTATTTTAAGAAGAATAGAGCTCATTCTTGATAGAGATAATTGTTTTTGATAGACATGTTCTTTCTTGTGCTTTAGGCCAGGTGTGGTCTTTTAGAGCTTTAATTCTCATGCAGAACACAACTGTTTTAGGAGATTTAGCAAGGTAGCATCCTAACCTGTGGCAGGTGGGTAGGTTACCCCATCCCTAACCCTAACCATTTTCTTTTTAATTTTTTTAAATTGTAGATGGACACAATATGTTTATGTTATTTGCTTTTGTTTTAATATGGTGCCGGGGATCAAACCCGGTGCCTCATGTATGCTAGGCAAGCGCTCTACCACTGAGCCACAACCCCAGCCCCAGTATTTCTTTTTATTTCTTTTTTGGTGGTACTGGAAATGGAAACCAGAGCCTTGTATATGCTAAGCAAGTGCTCTACCACTGAGCTGTACCCCCAGCCCTCCTAACTAGTATTTGTGACACTCACTGCTACCCTTTGCCTAGCAACTAATAATGAAAGATCCAAGAATGGATTGCCATTGTGTACACGCATTGATCCAGTATAGATCTTTACAGCTAACAAGAGTAAATTCAGTTCTTTTCAGACATATTTCCAGGCAGGTATGGTGTCTGCTCTAAGTCTTTTCTTTTGGAGTTTGTACATCTGCAGTTCCTTGAATAATTTCTTAACTATGATTGTATCTGTCCTCTGCATGACCCCGGGTTTCCTGCTTGATTTGCTTCAGAAAATTAATGTCCCTCCTCTTCTGTGTGTTTCCAGAAATGAATATAATGTTCCAGGACTTCAGTATAGAGTGTAGGTGCTCTGTTGCTGGAGTCTCATCTTTGAAATGAATAATCTCAGTTGGTAATAAGATCTCACTCTTGTTTTACATTTCAGATGAAATAATTTTGGAATTGAAATGGAAAGTTAGAGAGGCAATGTCAAGAACAACCCATATCAAGAGTTTTTTTTTTTAAAAAAAGGATCTTTTTGCTGACTCACCCAAGATAAAAATTCCATTCCTGAAATCTTACTTGCAAGCAAATATTAAATCCTTGCAACTTGAATAACTAGTTCCTTCTGTAGCATTAAAGATGGCTGGACTAATTCAGATTTGACAAAAACCACAAAATTGCAAGAATCAAATCTGTATATGCTGTAATAGTAGGTGGGCAAGTTCTTAAAGATCTCTCTCTCTCTCTCTCTCTCTCTCATATATAGGCCAGATGTGGTCTTTTAGAGCTTTATTTCTCATGCAGAATGCAACTATTTTAGGAGATTTAGCAAGTTAGCATCCTAACCTGTGGCTGGTGGGTAAGTTACCCCATCCCTAACCCTAACCATTTTCTTTTTAAATTTTTTTTAATTGTAGATGGACTATATATATATATATATATATATATATATATATATATATATATA
>NW_025999853.1:29388241-29486819 GCF_001458135.2 Marmota marmota marmota
GACTATATATATATATATATATATATATATATATATATATATATATAATCTGGCTTGAGGTTACTATGTTTTTCTTTAGCTTGGGGTAAAGTTACTTAGTTTTTAATCATTGAATTGATTCCTCTTATATGAATGCTAAAGACATCTTCATAAAAAAAAGCATTCCTGATTGTAATGTGTTTGTAAAGAATTTTTCACTTAGGCTGATTCATGCCTCATACTTTCATTTTTATATCTTAACATCCTGTGGAGCTTTGACACTTTCATCCCTGGAGTCTGAAATATAGAGTCTTTAGGTGCATGGCTTCACAAAAAATATTGGCTTTGCAATTGGCTTAACCTTGGGGCCAGCTGGCTAGTTGTTTGAGACAGGCACAGTTTAACACTACTGATGTGGGCAGATTTAGCACTTAGTCAACCCCCAAAACAAAACACAACAAAGCAAAAATCCAACAACCACCCACCCCTCAAATATACAAATCAGAGTAGCCCAAGGAAATCATTTCTATTGTAAGACTAATACACAACAAAAATTTCATGGTTTTTAAAAATTATTATTTTTATTTTTTTTTCTTAATTGTAGTTGGACACAATACCTTTAATTTATTTATATATTTTTATGTGGTGCTGGGGATTGAACCCAGTGCCTCGCATGTGCTCTATCGCTGAGCTACAACTCCAGCCCCAGTTTTCATGGTTCTTACCTGGATTCTTAGGGCCCAGACTGAAAATGTGCTTGATATAGAAAATGAAATTTCAGCTAGAGAAAAATAAGCTGAAGAGGGTCAAAGGGTCTTGTAAGGATGTAGAAGTTTACATGGGTATTTTCCTTGTTTTTGGTGTTGATTTTGCTTGTGGAGATTTGAGAATTGTGGAGATTAAGTGTGAGTTGAAGTCTTGACCACTCAATTATGCATCGACAATAAGCAATGACTGTGGATTCATATTGTATCCAATTAGGCACTTATTAGTTAGGGTACAATTATTAGGCAAGACAACAGGGAATTGCTCTGGGACTAGGCTCTGCCACTTCTAGTCAAATTAACATAGCAACTGCAGGTTCCATCTCGTGGTATTTCATTTTAGAGAGGAGTTTGTCCAGCAACCAGGCACAAACTTGATAATTAGAATGACAGAGGTTCTATTCTTCCTCTTTGTTCCTACTTGTTGGCCTAATTAGCTGTGTTTGTCTTGGACCCATTATCATAAAAAAAAAACACTTGAAAGAAAACTCTGCTATCTTAAATAATTCAAATTATTAGCTTTTTAAGAACCCGAAGGTCCCAATAAACTAGTCAGCCCTTTATATCCATGGATTCAACCAGCTGTGGATTGAAACTATTTAAAAAAATTACATCTGTACTGAACATGTACAGACTTTTCTTGTCATTATTCCCTAAACAATAGAGTATAACAACTACTTGCATGGCATTTATACTGAATTAGGAATTACAAGTAATCCAGAGATGATGTAAAATATAAAGGAGGTTATGCATAGGTTATATATGCAAATACTATGTCATTTCATACAAGGCGGGGAGGATGGAGGAGCTTGGAATCAATTCTCCAAAGAAACATACTACTGGTTTTATTTCATATATCCTGGGAACTGTGGCCAAATAGTAACAGGAGAGGGGAGGAGAATTTTCTGGTTAGCATTTGGATGTCCTCATAGGTTATTGTAAGTGGATAACTGCCATTCAAATAGGGAAGAGGAATCCGTTAAAGACACGCACACATAGTGTATTTATATCAGCCATATAGAAAAACAGGTTATCCAAGAACCAGGATACAGTGAGAAAAAATAGGTGTTAACCAAGAATTGTCCTTTGCTTAGAAATAACCAAAATGTATATGATACTTTCCTTTCAGCTTCCACCTAATGTTATTTCATTTGTTTATCAGCCACATGGGCTGTCTTTCATACCCCAGTTTTATAAATGAACAGACTGAGGATCAGAAAGATTAAGAGCTTCAGTCCCAGGTTTTGCAATTCCAGTTGCTGTTCCCTTTCCATGCACCCTGCTGTCTCTCAGGTGAGGATGTGTTTATGGCTGAGTTACAACTCCACTGGAGACCAAGGAGGCAAGGACAAATGCTGGCATTTTCTGATAGGTATTTATTATTAGGCTTTGCCCTGTAATACTTGCTAAATCATGCCTTAGGTATGGCTCTTGGCAAGGTCAGGGCACATATAAAGTTAAATTCCTGTTGGGAGGCTTTTAAGGTTTTTATATTTTAATGAAGTTATTAAAATGAAAGTTCAGACTTGCATAATTCATAAGCATTCGCTGCCTCTTTTAAAATTTCTGCCAGTAAATATTTTTTTGAAATTTTAATATAAAATATGAACACGTATTTTGGTGAAGAGTAAAATAGATGTCTAGTTGTAGTAAACTGGAGCTTACCATCATATAACTCTTTTAGCTAGTTTCATTTACAGTATTTTTCCTGCATTAAAGATGGGGTTATAAAATTCAAGATGTTTTTTATATAAACACCTTGATTTGGCAAGCGTTAGTAAAAGCAGATTAAAAATGTTCAAGTGGTTTGGTAAAGTCTAGAAATTGGGAGATTCTTTGAAAAATGCTGGCTTTGACTTTTGTAAGGGCATATAATTTTACAAGTTTTAATGACTGTCATAGGTATCTTCAAGTTGCTATCGTAACAATGCTGCTGGATTGAATGTTTGAATGGATTCAAACTCTGACAAATATAGCTGATGACAGTCTGAAAATCTACAAGCTAATGACCTGATTTTCTTCTTCTTCTTCTTCTTTTTTTTTTTTTTGTACTCATTGCAATCAATCCAGGTTGTCTTTTTAAGCAACACATTTTTAGGTTTTGAACTTAGGGTAATTGCATTTTACTTTAAAATCCTTTCTTATTTAGATGCATGATGAGACTGGATAAATGTAACATTTACTTCTCAACAACAGAACCCAGTAGTAGAAGCAATAGCTAGTAAATTTTAGGATCATTAAAATAATGAAAACTTCCCCCATTATTTTTCTTTTTCCTATTGATATGTAGGAACTCTTTGTATCATAGGAATATTAGTATTGAGTATATTTATGGAGGGGAAGCCTTGCTTCAATCTGTTATTTGTATTTTAATTTCATTTTTGGCTTTAACATTTGTGAGAAACTGACATCTTCATTATATGATTTCCCTGTCCAAGAGCACATATTCTTCTCTTCTGGTCTTGAGTCCTTTGGTGAAATTAAATAGTTTTCCTCATTAAGTTATATTGATAAGGAATTACTAATCATATGATTATATATGCAAACAGATGTTATGTAACTAGTAGATACAGTGCAAGATCAATATATGTTGGCCTGAAAGAGCTCTATTATGTATTGGTATAGGTGAAAAAAATTTTCAGAATGTTTTTATTATCCCATTTTTAAAATGCACATATACTTGTATGTATATATGTGTGGTTTATCAATATAGATAGAAAAGAAAATCTGCAAGAAGATAAAATTTCAAATAGCTTCTTTGTCAGTAGATAACCATGGGATCTTGTAGTTCTGTATATCTGTACCTTAGTTCGGCAAGTGCACTATCACTAAAAATGCATTCAGCTCTTTTTTCTGTGAATACTTATTTTACCTAGGAATAATTTGTTAATTAATTATACTGTCATATTGTTGTCATCTATACATCTCTAAAGTCAATCAATTCTGTTATTTTCCTTTTGGGTAAAGGTAGTTTCAAAATGTTTCAGAAGGTATAAATGTGCTTATTTCATATTTTTAAGTTAAAAAGCCAATTTCCTAAGTAAACACTTGAAATCATTTATTTTTGGAAGAAAAAAGTGATGGAAGCCTTCCTAGTTTTCCAGCAATCACTGAGAATAATGTGCATCAAAAGTTAGGCCATTAGTAATTCAAAAAGGCAACCAGCTGCTATGGTCTTTTGACTTCCTTTTATAAAGAGCCAGTCTATAAAGCAATGGACAAGGAAGATTCTGAGTCATTGCCTTATCTATTCATTCTGGGCAAAAGATGTGACCAGGGGATCATTCACTGTCTTTACTTCTTCTCTGGAAAATGTCTTTATGACAGCCATTGAGGTATAACTACAGTAATGTGTGCATTTCTGTGTCACTCTCTCCTTTTATCTTTTGAAGACAGTCTGCTACATTTTTTTTAAACCACTAAAGGAGGTGGTGGAAGGGGCTCCTAAAAGGAGGAATGAGGTAAAATCTCCTGATAATGCTAGCTAAAATGACCAATAAATTTCAAGAATTACGTTTTCTGGTTTTATTTATTTCCTAGTTGCTATTTCTATTATAATAAGATTAATACTGTGTGATGCCAAAAGAACTTCATTGAATGGAAACAAGTCAGATCAGTTGGAAGATGAAGACAAAATAAGCAGTTAGATTGGTAGAGCTTAAAAATTCATAATTGGATGCTCAGGCAAGGTATGTGAGGTTCATTTCTCCACATATGTGCTCTGGGCTCTGAGAATGTAAACAAATTGACACAATCCTTGTTCTCAAAGTAGTTATTAGTACAGCAGGTGGCAGACTATGGAGAAGAGGGGAAGAGAGTATGCATTTGTAACTGAGATTAGGTATAAAGGATTAAGGGGCCAAATATAAGAGTATAACCTTTCAGATGTGAAATGACTATAATAAAGTACAATTGTTAAAAAGATTGTTTTTGATGTTTCTTCTTCTCTGAGCATTATGACAGTGTTTGCAACTCAGAACTCTGCATTTGTTTTGATCATGTAACTATTGTAGCTTTATTAGCAGAAATCCTGTAGCTTCATAAAAGGAAGAGAAAAATGGTATAGACTTTCATATGTTTTAAATAGTTTTTTTTTAAGGAAAAACTCTTTGCCAAACATGGACAATGTATCTTGTAAGAACCTGCTTAAATTTTTTTTTTAAATGAGAGTATTTGGGGTACTATTTCTGTTCACCCAGTGATCTACTAGAATTGTGACCCTCTCTGTTCCTTTTCTGTGTACTGAATGGAGAAGGGTTGAGGTTGTGGCTCAGAGGTAGAGCTCTTGCCTAGCATGTGTGAGGCACTGGGTTAGAAGGGGACAGGCATGTCCCCTTGGCTCAGGATGCAAATGCAGCCATTCTAGGTTGAATTAGTGAGATGCACAGCTGTGGGGCTGTTTCTGATGGTCTCATGTGAAAGCACAGGAGGTTCCTTCGGTACAGCACAAAGTAAAGGTTCAGAGTTGTCCCTTTTAAAATTTATAGCACAGGACACACTCATACATTTATTTTATGTCTTATATTTCAATCTCTTTCAGCTCCTAGAGCAACACCTCTTTACTACCCAACTGCAAAGTAGCAAAGAAAATTTGACAAAGAATTTTCGAGTAGAAAAGTACCTTTGAGATCATCCTGAATGGCCCTCCCTTTTATCTGTTCCCTTTCAAACATCAAGGTCACTTCCTAAGCCTGGTATTGTGGCTGATGATGAACAGGTAGGTATTACTCTAGCTTTACCTTTCATGATTTTTAGACTTTAATCATATCTCTGCTCAGCCTTCCTTTTCCAAACTACAAAGTCCCAAACTTCTTAGCCTGTTCTCACAAACAGTTCCTTCATCCTTCTGCTCTTCTCTGGCAGCAGGTTCTCTAACACCTCTGTCCTTCCTGAGGTGAGCAACCATAATCCCTGGGCAAACTCAAGTCTTCAACAAGGGTAGGATATTCCCCAGCTACCCGCCCTTATTTATAAAATATTCTAGGACAACATCTCCCTTTTTGGGGGCTGGAAGTACACACAGAGAAGGTCTCCCATGTATGTGCTATGTGACCTTTTTTTCCATTGAAAACGGACCCTCTTATTCTACACTCTAATTTGGATCGTCTTTTTCTTTCAATGTATTAATTGGAAGCTTGCCCACCATAAAGCTGGTGCCAGATTTCTGTCACTGACAAAATACCTGAGACAAACAACTTAGAGGGAGGAAAGGCTTATCCTGGCTCACAGTTTGAGTGGGTCGTCAGCTAGCTCTGTTGCTTTTGGGCTTGGGGTGAGCAGAACATCATGGCAGGGACACAGTCACTCAGCTCATGGCAGGCAGGAAGCAAAGAGAGAGATTGGAAGGGGCCGGGTCCCAGTATCTCCTTCACACAGCTCAGTGAGCTAATTTTCTTCCACCAGCCCTACCTTCTAAAGTTCCCCCACCTCTCAATAGCACCACATGCTGGTTACCTTTGGGAGCCATTTTCAGATCCAAATTGCAGCAAAGCTCATCTACTACATTTTAGCTTGCTTTGCCTTGTAAGATGTTTTCATTTGCCCACTGAGCTTGGCATTTCAATGCCTTGAAACATTTATGTCACCTCCAGAATCAGGAGTTTCAAGGTCACTTGAAAAATGTCCCAGTACAGATCTCTTTGGAATTCGCTATTTCTACTTCTCCATCTGTGGATTTCTCTTGTTAATATATTCCAGCTGAGCTCTATTTCCCCAGGAAGTTGTCTATTGCAAGTCTGATTTATTCTTGTTTGTTTTCAGTCCAACATATTCAATTTTTACATTTATATATGTAGCTTTGACTCACAAAATCCTATAGCAATTTACAGGGGTCGTAGGCATTTGAACTCTCATATCATATTGTCACTTCTTCCTAGGGCAATCACATACAACCTTCTGGAATTAGCCCGTGATAACACACAGTGGGATGTCAAGTTCTTCATCAGTATCTTTCTTTCACATGAAAGGCATCCAGATTCCTTAGACTTGAACCCTTTCGCCTCATGTTGAGCAACATCTCTTCCCCTTTACCACTAACTCAAACAGCTGGAACATCACAGTCTTATATCTCATCCTCTTTAGTGTACAAAGTACCAGTCACTAAAACAACACATCAGTCTCTACACAAGGAATAAAGAGAGAAGATCCTTTTCAGCTTGGAAATAATCTATTAATATTCCAGTCTTAAGCACCTATTGATCCTGCTTTTACTGTCTAACCAAATAATTTTAAGTGACTAACTATTTGTGACTTTTACAATGGAATTTTAGTTTGGATATAAAGGATATTTGGAGTCAGGTAGGCTCTTTGGACAGCTTCCAAACTATAGCATATAGTTAGCCACCTGCTCTTTAGGTTGACCCCCATGAGAAAGAATAAGGACTTACAAGTCATGTTTTATTCATGTAGCCTGAAGACAGACTATTGGGTCTGACATCTCAGCTTTGCCAAATACTAATTCTATGACCTTGGGCAAGTTATTTACTTCTTTGTGCTTCAGTTCCATCAATAGAGTAGCCTAAAAAATAGTCTGTACTTCATAGGTTTATAATGTGGATTAAATCAGTTAGCATTTGTAGGGAATTTAGAGCAGTTTGGTCTTACATTGTGCTATGTAAGGGTCTGCTATGAATTTCATTCCTACACCTAAGGATGGGCATGGTGCCTGGCACAGAATAGGTATCACTCTTATTGACCCCAGGTATGGTGAAGGATAGATGTCAATCATCTGCTGGCCAGAGGACTGAAGAGGCTTTGCACAAACTGTTCTCAACTAATACATTTCAGCTTGTCACTTGTTTCTTTTATTTATCTGCTTTTCTCATTTCCTTAAAATGACTATGCCTAAACTTCCTTTAGACAGTCTATCTCTCCGTATGGTAGCACCAGTATATGTGTCTGGCCTGATTATAACCTTTAAAATATCTCACTGTCTAGAACAATGAAGTGTCAAGAGCTGTCATTTCTTTTTTAGATCAATATGTTCAGATTTTAGGGATTCAGATTATTTTATCAATATCATAATTAAGCACTTTGAAGTGTCCCAGAATTAATTTTATAATGTAACATTCAAGCCTAAAATCATGGTGAAGCTTCTGACATCATGGCCAACTTATTATGCATATTCCTGCCCCATTAGCTCAATAAGATTCCAGTTTATTTGCATATTATTGCTTGACCCCATATCATGGCCAATTAATTTGCATATCCCTATCTAATTGGCTCAAATAAGATTTTGCCATTTTATTTATTGGCCTAGCTCCCAGACTAGTGGCTTTTAGTTCAAATCAATTGAATTTGGAGTGGTTTTCTTTGTTATGCTTTCTGCACCAATGGAAGGACAGATAAGGGTGGTGGTCAAGGGCATTAGGGAATGACTTCAGAATGTGTAGAGGAAACATCTGCTTTTATCTTCTCTTTCAGAGGAAGAGACTGAAGGGGGAAAAAAGAATGATTTAGACAGGTAGGCAAAGTATTTTTCAGGGAGGAGGATGCTGGAACTGGTAAAGAAAACAGGACTTGTTATTTGAGAAAATTCCAGTATATAAGGCAGAGGATGTATTCTATATCACTGACAACAAAATTCTGGCTTAGAACTTGGTTGATCTGGCTCTCTGCTAAAATTATGATATAGCATTCAAGCCTCTAGAGTGTAGTTTTAAATTTAAGGCACATGAGAATAACAGAACTGGGAGGGGGAGGCTTGTTTGAAATCTTTGAAATCTTAAATTTTAACATGTCCCCTGGGCGATTTTAATGGAGGTAGGAAAAATATCACATCTTCATAAATATTGCTTAAGGGAATGATCTGCCTCTGCTGATTGATGGTTTCTATGTGGAATCCAGTGGTTACCTGGGTTTGGGTGAGTTCTTTCCTAAATGACTTCAAATGTTTAAATCTGGCTGTATTTCCCAAATTAGATTTTCTGCAACAGTAGAAAGGTAGCTAGAAGAAAGACAAATCCTTGAGCAATTTATTAAAACAAAAAAATGTTTTATTTTAGAGAAAGGAGAGAGTAATTGTGGGAAAGGGGGAGGGAGACAGGGTGCTCTGTCTCTGCATACTGACAGTCTGACAAATGCTGACTCCTAGGTCTTCCTCCGTACATCCTTTCCTTCAAGTAGTTGCTGTCATTTTTGAATTTCACTGTCCCTTTCATTTGGAGATGCTTTGGGAAACCTCTCCTATACTCCCTCCCTTTGTTTTTTACAGTACATATTTCATAGTGGTAAGGCAGGACTAAGCTTGGCCAGAAAGAAGTCTGGGGTTAAGCACAGGACATAGGGAAAGAAAGATGACAAAGGGGAATACTTCCAGCCACACTCTCTCAACCCCTATTGCTCCCCAGCCCTCGGGTGTCCCTGACCTGATTCCTCCTCATAGCCACCTCTTCAGCTCCTTGATGTGCAGGAGGCTGATGGAATAAATGCATATGGTGATTTCAGTCCATTACATATGCTTTCTCAGCACCCTCTTGACCCCATTCTTGACATACTTTTATTTAATTTTATTTTTCTTACAATTTAGGTGATTACAAACCTTATCAAGTGGACAGGAGTGCAAACTTTTTGCCCTTGTTGATTTGCTTTGGTTCTTAGTAGTGTAAACACTTGGAAAAATCTGTAAAGAACTGTGTGCCGGCATCTGGGAACAGGGGAAGTAGAATAGGTCTATGAGGCAGCATTCTGCTTCATATTGACCCAGGCAAGAAGGGCAATATGCCAAAGGCACAAGAGAGGTGAGAAAATCAATTTGTGATTCTGAGAAGACCAGGAAGGGGGTGCCCTGGAGTTGTTAGTATTATTCATAGAGGTTTATATGCAGGAACATTTCCCAGTTTCCAAGAATGCCTCAATTTCCAACAATCTTTGCAGCCTCCATTTCTAGCCTTACCTACCTTGAGAACCTCATCTTGGTATTTCGCTCCAGGTAGAGGAGGCACCTTTAGTAAGCAAGAGACTTGATTTTATTAGGCAGAAGATTTGATTTTCCTTTAAGTACCAGGCAAAAACCAAACAAAAAGAAAGCTTACTCATATTACTCTGTATTAACTTGCCCCTGAAAAACAGTATTGTTGTCCTAACTTGATGTGGGTAGGGGGTTGTGGGGAAAGTCAGATGGTACAGTGGAAAATGTTTTGCATTGGGTATCAAGGGACATGAACTTCAGTTGTACCTATAAATCTTTTAACTTTGAATGTTAGCTAATTGCAAGTATTTAGTTTCAGTCTATGTGCCACATGGAGCGAGATGTTTATACACATCATCTAAAATCTTCAAGTTTTAATTTTCTCACTGGTAAAATTGATAATAATACCTTCATAAACTACCTAACAGGTCTATCATGAGAACCACAGGAAGGAAACAAAGAAAAGGATTTCTACATTAGAAAGCATTCTATAATTAATAATGTGATTTTTAATAGTTAAAAGTATTATCTGATTTCAGTTGTAAAATAGAACTTCTACTTCATTGTGTCCATTTTGCGGATTCAGAAGTTTACCTTTTTCTTTATTAAATAAAAAATTTGGAGAATTTAATTTTAATAGTAGGAACTTAACTTATAGTCCTCAGATTTCTCATTAACACTGTATTTAGAAGTCCCAAATTTCTGAGATAACCAAACAAATTTCTGAGATAACCAAACAGAAAAAAAAAAAAGAAAAGAAAAACCTCAAATCAAAACAGATCTTGAGGAACATAATTCCTGTGACATCAATAGGAACAAAAAATTCAATTAGGAGCAAAGTGTCTGATTACTTTCTGATGTGGGAATCCGTACAGGTACAAATTGAATCTTAAAAACCAGTAAAACTTGAAACTATGAGACATACAATCTCAAGCCTTTGGGAATTCTCAACTTTTCTAAAGGCTTCACTTTCTTAGATCTCTTAAGTCTCTTTCACAATTTTCCCTAATAGAAGAGAGTTATAATTTTTAAAAATCATTTCCTGAGAGACTTATTCCTAACAGACAGGTATATAAAAGGCAGTGAAGATCATGAGAGACTCGATATTTATTAGGCAGAAGACTTGATTTTCCTCTAAGTACCAGCCATAAACAAAACAAAATAACAAAACAAAATCTACTCACATCCTTCTGTACTAACTTCCCCTGAAAAACAGTCTTTGTAGTCTATAAGATCTAATATGAATAGTTAGATTTAGATATCCCCTTCTTCTTCTTTTTTTTTTCTTATAAGTTCTTGGGAATTGGAATGCAAAGGATTCAAAGCAAGGATCTACAGTAGAGAAGCTACTAGTTCGATTAGGCTTGTCCCTGTGAGGTAGGAAGGCCTCAGATTTGTATCATTTGCTTCATGGATATATAAGATAGAGGTATAATCTTTGTGCAGTGCATTTTGAATTCACTATATAGGAGGAAAATAAACTGACCCTGTCAGAGAGTAGTAAAAAAGTTTTAAAAAAGTTTTAAAAAAGTTTTCTGCAATCTGTATTTGGGGTAAAAATGGGAGTTCATAACCCACTTGAATATAATGTATGAAATATGATATGTCAAGAGTTTTGTAATGTTTTGAACAACCAATAAAAAACAACAACAACAACAACAACAAAAAAAAACAAGGTGCTAAAAAAAAAAAAGTTTTCTTGGATCCTCCAAGTATAGAATCATGTCCTCAGCAATTAATGATGTTTGAGTTCTTCTTTTCCTATTTGTATCCCTTTAATTTCTTTTGTCTGTCTAATTGCTCTGGCTACAGTTTCAAGGACTATATTGAATAGAAGTGGTATAAGGGGGTATCCTTGTCTTGTTCCAGTTTTTTTTTTTTTTGCCATTTAGAATGATGTTGGCCTTGGGTTTAGCTTTTACAATGTTGTTTTACGTAGATAGCTTTTACAGTGTTGAGGTATGTTCCTACTCTTCCTAGTTTTTCTAGTGTTTTGAACTTGAAAGGGTGCTGTATTTTGTCAAATGCTTTCTCTGTATCAATTGATATGATCACAGGATTCTTATCTTTAAGTCTATTGATGTGATGAATTATATTTATTGATTTCTTTATGTTGAACCAACCTTGCCTCCTTGGAATGAACCCCACTTGATCATGGTGCACTATTTTTTAAAATGTTTTTTGTATGTGATTTGCCAGAATTTTATTGAGAATTTTTGCAGCAATGTTCATCAGGGATATTGGTCTGAAATTTTCCTTCCTTGATATGTCTCTGTCTGGTTTTGGTATCAGGATGATACTAGCTTTGTAGAATGAGTTTGGAAGGATTCCTTCCTTTTCTATTTCATGGAATAATTTGAGGAGTATTGGTATTAATTCTTCCTTGTAGGTCTTCTAGAACTCAGCTCTGAATCCATTTGGTCCTGGGCTTTTCTTGTTTGGTAAGCTTTTGATGGCATCTTCTATTTCCTAGCTTGAAATTCTATACTTAGAAGATTCAAAACCTCCACCAGAAAACTTTTAGAATTAATTAATGAAGTCAGCAAAGTAGTAGGATATGAAATCAATATCCATAAATCAAATGCATTTCTGTACATCAGTGATGACTCCTTGAAAGAGGAATTAGGAAAACTTCCCCATTCACAATAGCCTCAAAAAACATAAAATACTTGGGAATTAACTTAACAAAAGAGGTGAAAGACCTTTACAGTGAAAACTACAGAATACTAAAGCAAGAAATTAAAGAAGACCTTAGAAGATGGAAAGATCTCCCATGCTCTTGGATAGTCAAAATTAATATTGTCAAGTTTTAATTTTAAAATGGCCATACTACCCAAAGCACTATACAGATTCAATGCAAATTAAATTAAAATCCCAATGTCATTCCTTATAGAAGTAGAAAAAGCAATCATGAAATTCATTTGGAAAAATAAGAGACCCAGAATAGCCAAAGCAATGTTTAGCAAGAAGAAAGAAGCAGGAGGCATCATAATACCAGACCTTAAGCTATATTATAAAGCTATAGTAACAAAAATGGCATGATATTGGTACCAAAATAGACATGTAGACCAATGGTATAGAATAGAATTCACAGAGACAAACCCACATAAATACAATTATCTCATACTAGACAATGGTGCCAAATACATACATTGGAGAAAAGATAGCCTCTTCATTCAACAAATGGTGAGGGGAGAACTGGAAACCTTTATTGCAGCAAAATGAAACTAAACCCCTATCTCTTACCATGCATAAAACTCAACTCAAAGTGGATCAAGCAAGGACCTAGAAATTAGACAAGAGATCCTGTGCCTAATAGAGGAAAAAGCAGGCCCATATCCACATCATGTCATATTAGGCTTTGACTTCCTTAACAAGATTTCTAAAGAGCAAGAAATAAAATCAAGAATTAATGAATGGGATGGTCTAAAACTAAAAAGCTTCTTCTCAGCAACAGAAACAATGAGGTGAAGAGAGACCCTACATTTGGGGAGAAAACTTTTGCCACACACATGTCATATAGAGCACTAATCTCCAGGGTATGTAAAAACTCAAAAAACTTAAAGGCACACTCATACATTGCTGGTGGGACTGCAAATGGTGCAACCACTCTGGAAAGCAGAATGGAGATTCCTTAGAAAACCGCCATTTGACCCAGCTATCCCATTCCTCGATCTATACCCAAAGGACTTAAAATCAACATACTGTAGTAACACAGCCACATCAATGTTCATAGCTACTCAATTCACAATAGCTAAACTGTGGAAGCAACCTAGATATCCTTCAGTAGATGAATGGATAAAGAAACTGTGGTGTACATACACCCCAGCATTAAAAGACAATAAAACCATGGCATTTGCAGGTAAATGGATGGAGTTGGAGAATATCATGCTAAGTGAAGTTAGTTAGTGCCAAAAATACCAAAGGCCGAATGGTCTCTCTGATAAGTGGATGCTGATCCCAAACGGGGAGGAGGGAGGCATGGGAAAATGGAAGAACTTTGGGCAAAGGGGAGGGAGGTTGAAGAGGGTACATGGAGGCAGGAAAGAGATGGACATCATTACCCTAGGTACATGTGAGACTGCACATAGGGTGTGACACTACATGTGTAAAACCAGAGAAATGAAAAGTTGTGCTGCAGTTGTGTACAATGAATCAAAATACATTCTGCTGTGCTATATACCTAATTTAAATAAATAAATAAATAAATTTTTCTTATTTTCTTCAATGTATTGCTGATTAATTCCTTATCTTGTCTTAATTCACTACTGGGTCTATTCAAAACATAGGGCTACTGATTTGCCTGAATTGATTGGACAATTCTATCAAATGGATGAATTGTTTTTTCCCCAGTGAATCAAGCAAGTTTTTAAACCATCTGTTGTTTTCACATTTTGCATAGTTATCCCAAGATTTGATAAAGTCAGTAATAGAAATAACTACAGAAATATTTAGTGAGCACTTAGTTGTTTCAGGTTCTGGGCTGTCACTTAGTTCTCAAAATAAACTTTTCTGCAGTGTCCCCTTATCACTCTGCTTCATGGATCATGCAAGTGAGGTTTAGAAGAGCTACATAACTTGTTCAATGTTAAATTGCTAGTAGTGGCAGAGTGGGGTGTAAACATTGGCAAAACATCCCACTTTGGTTCCAATTAATTAGCCATTTCCAGTAAATGCAGTTTGGCGTTTGGATTACCTGAAATGATCTTATTATATAATTTTGGTCTCCTTGTACGTAGGTCAGCTTACTTTGAGACAGACCATTCAAATGCTTAAAATTGTTTTAATGGTCAGTAGGTTAAACAAATTTGAAATGCAGGACTTGTTTTTTCAGGCCATACCTCCTTTGTAAATAATTCATTATTCATTCAGCAGCTATGCTCAGTGCTACCAGTCAGTGAGAGCATTGTGAGAGACATAAATACAGAAGGCAGCCTAGTGAGAGAGAAGTGCGATGTTACAGAGGTGTGAACAAACTGCTAGTGGCATTTAAAAAAGACAAAGATTTATTTTAGTGGGATGGATCAAAAAAGGCTTCACAGAGTCCCACCACCTAAAACTTTCTCTCTCCCCACGCAATCCCATGCTTCACTTCTGCTCCTCTTCCAGGTTGTTTCCAAAATGTCACCTACTCATCAGGCCTTCCCTTACCACTCCATTTACATAACTTCCAACATTCTTTACCATCTTACCTGCTTTACTTCTCCATAGTACTGGTCACTTCACTATATGCTTTTTCATTTATTGACTTCTTATCTGTCTCCCCACGTTAAAATACAAGATGTAGGAGGGCAGAGCCTTTTGTTGGTTTTGTCCACTAAAGTGAATCTAGTGCTTGCACAATGAAGGAAACAATACTTCAACTGGACCTGCAGAATGGGTAGGATTGAGCTAGACATTGGTTGAAGAGAGGGAATTCCAGGTAAAGGAAACCTCCTAAGCAAAGAAAGGTAGCAAGTCACACTGTGAATTTGGAGAAGAGTGTGATTGGCCATTTGGTTGCAGTGAGATATGGTATGACATAGTCTGAAATTACCTACATTATGTGGTTACAGTGGTTATGATTTAATTCAGCAGGCAGCAGGAAGCCCTTAAAATTTGACCTCTTTAAGAGTATTTGTACTTTAAGTATCTTTATTTAATATCTAATAATTAAACAAAATCAATCCAGGTAATTCAAGTGTCGGGGTGGAGCTAGGTTGTGTGGGTTCTGAAACTAATAAAGTTTTGATGATTTTCTTTAGAGAAAAGGATACAAAATTATGAATCTTAAATTAGATCTGACCTCTGAGTGTACCCCTTTCCTGTCACACTGGTGTGTTAGTACAGTGGGTGGTAGGAGCCATCCCGGATTTCCTTCCTTTGCTGGGCTTGTTAGCAGTAAGTAATATATGTAATATATGGCTATGAATGGAAGCCACGTACATATAGCCTGCTAGACCCAGGTTTCCTTAGCCAAATCCTGAAAATGCCCGTAGCTTCTCTGATATAATGGAATAAGAAGGGATGGATGATGAAGGAAAAGTCATGTGGAAAGAGACAGCAAATTGTGATTAAAAATGGCAGCTGAAATGTCTATGACCATGGGAACTTTACGAACTTGAGAGAAGCCAGTACAAGTAAGGTGCCCTGAATCTTTACTGCCTTCATGGAAACACTGCTGTGGAACTCTGCTGCAGGACCCAGGGTAAACTAGAAAGACTAGGGGAGTACTGGATGTGGTGATGAGAGGATGGTTGGCATGGAAGTTAGGAAAGGAGCCTATGAGGAACCATTGCCAGAACCATTAATGGCACATGGCTATTGAACCAGAAGAGATGGAAAGGTCAAGGTATGTGAAGACCTTAGGATACTAAGTAGTAATCTGAGAGCAAACTGTAATTGTAGTAAAAAAATTTCTCTGCATGTTTTTCACTAGGCATATTAAATATTCTTCATATTTTCAGAGGAAACTGCGCTCATTGCTCCAAATTTGCTTTGTCATGCTGTTAAGGCAATGAAAACAGGACATTATTTAATAGGGTCTTGGTGATAGGAAAGAATTAGTGTATCTTCCCCAGGTGGCTTATTTATAAAGAGAAGTAAACTTAGGTACAAGGGGAAATTGGTTGACAAATTAGTGGGTTAGTAAGTGGAAATTCAACTTTAGCATTTTTTAGCTGTTGTGCTTTAGAATATAATATCACCATGCTGTATTAGTGTGACCTTTTGAAGTTTGCAATACTTTTATTAGAGAAAGTGTTGAGTAACAAGTAGTATCCATTGTAAATCTGTGGACAGAAACAATGTCAACTGTAGTCTACTTATGATGACCTTGTGGTGTATCAGGAAAATTCTTCACACTTTAATGATTTACTGGAACATTAAAAATATAATTGATTTAATCATACAGAGGAGAAAAAAATTATGTTCAACCATGGAAATGACAAGTCCTTGACTTGACTTTGCTTTGGAACAAGAATGTACTTCATCCACTCTTTATTATTATGGTTGGGTTTTATATACTTTAAACCCCAAAGCCCCCCTATTTATTCTAAGCTATAGTACTGAATGCATTACTATGGGAGTTCACTTTCAAACAGATGATATATATATATATATATATATAATCTAAAATAGCCAAGCCTTTAATAAAATGATATTATAAAAATTATGTTAGACTATCAAATACCTAATAAACAAGTCTCTGATGAAGACTTTATATATATATATATCTTGGGTGAATTTGAGCCACAAACAAAAACAAAAACAAAAACAAAAACAAAACCCCTCAAACTATAATCTGTCACAGTAGGGTCTTTCAGAAGGGAAGCAGAAATTTTTAGCTTTCAATGCCATAGAAATGACAATTGATACTTTGGCTATGAAGAAGGAAAATAGATTTTATGTTTGATGCCAATTCCAATAAATTGAGAGTGGCTTCCTGGGGCACAGCGTTAGGATGGATTCTGAGACTGCTTCCAGGCTTAGTAGGAGAGAGGACTGTGATCAATTAAGGAGTAGGGAGTCACAGCAGGTGTGCAATGCATTTGGTATCCATGATGAAACAGCATTTAAAAAAATCAATAATCACCAGGGCTTACCAGATAAGCCACCCACATCCATCTTCTTCAGATTCTTTGCCTCCAGAATGACGACAGTCAGTTTACCAGCAGTAGGTACATAGCGGAGGGAGAAGCAGATGTCACCCAATTTCTCTTGCTATGAAAACCAATAAAAGAGGTATTAACAATTTTTCAGATAAAGGTGAATGAATATAGTTTGTATGTACATATTGTAAATTCCTTGAGAGAGGAGGGTTATGACAATTAGAATCTGAAAACTTTTAGGACCATGGGTACACAGTGGTTCTTTTATTCATTAAGGAATCATCAAGAATTATACCAGTTTTTAAAAAAGCACATTTATACTTTAACATCCATCAAAATATATTTATAATTCAGTGGTACTGGAAGTGATACCCAAATGAGCACTGCAAAATGCTCAACAAAAATTTATAACTTTATAAAAAAGCTTTGAAAAGGGCTTAACACTTGTTTAGTAGACTCAACCTACCTCGATTTTTTTTTTTTTTACATATCAAATAGGATTATGTCTAACATTTTATGTTTATAGTTTTGGGAATAAAGACTTCCATTTGTGTTTTATTAAATTACTATTTATTGGTGAAAATTCTGAATTCCTAATAACTGAACTGAAATGAAATATGTTTTATACTTTTAGTTTTATTCATTTCAAATGAAGAAGTCTGACTTTCTTTGTCCTTATCTTAAAATTTGTAAAAAAAATTGATATGTGTAGTTATGCAATGTGAAGAATCTCATAGCTCTTCATGTTATTCATTACATCATATTTTAGACACACAAAAAATTCACCGATGCTGTACTAAGGCATTTTTAAACAACTAATGCTGCATGTAAAATGATTAAACTACCCTCCACCCTGCCCCCGAAAGGACTCCTATCAATTCCCCCATCTTAAGTGAGACTCTGGGATTCTGTAGGATTACATATTATTCTGTAGGATTACTGGTTAAGAACCATGCTGTTGCTCAACAGAGTAGAATTTGCATTCACGTGTGTGTGTGTGTGTGTGTGTATGTGTATGTGTGTGTGTGTGTGTGTGTGAGAGAGAGAGAGAGAGAGAGAGAGAGAGAGAGGAGTATGCTGTGCCCTTCTTAGATCCAGGAGGCTCCCTGCTGCTTTGTAACACAAGGAATTAGCTTTATGTCAAATCAGAGTTGTTTCTTAGTGTTTTCCCTTACAAAATACGAATTCTGATTCAGAAGAAGGCAACAGTTGTGTCAGACTTCTGCAGATAAACTTTTAACATAGGAATGAGGTACAGAGGGAATGAGGTACAGAAGCCTATATACTCAGGAACTTCTCATGCTATACTCAGATGAGGATTATATTTGGCCTTATCTATATATAATCTGACATGTATGTGACACCAGCCAGTCTTCAATGTAGAAATAACTGCCTAGAGGTAATTTAACAATGTAAGGAAGTATAACTACTTATTTTGGGATACTCATTATATCCATCTTTCAAGAAAGAAAAGGTATGATTTATCTGTAGGTAAGATGTAGGGAGAGAAGGAGAAAAGGTAATACTTTCTGCTGAAGTAATGCCTCTGTTGGAAACAATACTACATGTGTTTATGGTCTCTATTCTTTCATTTCTCAAATTTCTCAAGTCCCCATAGCATCTTACATCTTACCACTCTATGTTAATAAGAGCTGGGTTTTTTTTTTTTGGTACCAGGGGTACTTAACCACTGAGCCTATCCCCAGACCTTTTTATTTTTTATTTTGAGTCACAGTCTCATTAAGTTGCTGAGGACCTTGATAAATTGCTGAGGCTGGCTTTGAACTTGTGATCCTCCTGCCTCAGCCTGGCTAGCCTCTGGCCTCTGGGATTACCGGTGTACACCACTCATTCTGGCAGAAAAGTTTGTATTTCTATTGTTGTTTGCATGTCTTAATTCTCCCACATGACTGTACCCTCCCTGAAGGCTGGGTCCTTGACTGGATATCACTTCCCATACATTTTCAAGTGTAAATAGGTAGAAACTTTAGATAATACACCTGTTTGAAATTACTGAGGTCATAACTCCCTTTCATTAGAATAAAACAATAAGGAGTTTCTTGTAATGTGCCAAGTTCACCTGATGTGCCCACTCACCCTTAGGAATTAATTGACACACCAGGAGAGTCTAGTGGAATATATTACTTTTTATAATCTCTGAAAATAAGAGAGGGAGTTAATATAGAAATTAACGCAAAGTGTGGCAAATTCATCTGAACTTTATGAGACAAGAGAAATGAAAATGAACAAAATTGCTGTTCAAAATTCTCATTAGGTGGAGGGTTCTTTGTGGTGGAATCTGCCTGTTCTCCTGGACAGCCTCCTTGGGGAGCTGTCTGTGCTGCAGGGTCGGGTTACTCTAACCCTTGCAATAGGCAAGTCAGACATGACCACTCTCTGATATCATACTCCTCTCTCTGGCTCATTGGTAGCAATATATAAACATCAGTTTACAACATTTTATTACTACAAAGTTTTAGAAACCAAGATTTTCTAAATTGTTAAAAAAAAATTTCCTTTCAGTTTATGATGATGGGGGGGGATTTTCTTGGAAAAAAAGATAACCAAATCTAAATAGCAGATCCTACTACTTCCTAACAATTCCATCTAGTTTTCTGCACAACACCGTGGAGCATGCTGATATGTCCACTTATAAGTGAAAACTTCGTGACTTCGAAGTTACAGTTTTCATAATATCCCAGTGAGGAACTGAAGCAAGGTCTTTTGACACAAAATCATGTTTTCTTTACTACTAAGTGGCCATGTTGAATGATAAAAATTAATAGTGCAACCCATCATCCACTTGGATATTCCACTCTCACTTTAAATTAATTATGCTAAAGTCCTCCCCTTGAGTGTTCTCCTTTCCAACATCCCTTCCTGTCAGGGTCACTAATTAATCTGTTTTCAGTGGCCAATTCCCCTTTTCTCTGTTTTCCTGTATTCATTTAACTCACAAGTCTTGTTTTTTTTCTTTTTTTTTTTTTTTGGTAAATGTGTCATAGACTTCATTTTCTTTCATTTCCTTTTTCTTTTATCATCAGTGTAAGCTTTACCTTAACCACCTCAACTATGTCCACCTCCAGCATGACTTCCACCTCCATATGATGTTTGCCACTGTCACCACTGCTACCCAACACCATGAGCTCAGCACCACCATCCCCACCACCTCCATTCTCACCATCAGCTCCATAGTGTTTGAGATCAAGCCCTAACCACTTCTGTCATATTTTTAAAAAATACTCTCATGAAACACCTCTTTAGTTTTAGTGTTTCCAAAGTTCAATGCAGGCTGCAAACTAATGCCATATGAATGTTTGAAAGGTTCAACCCTCTTGTCCTGACTTTTAAGAAGCTCTGTGTTTGCCTCTGCCCTAACTGTCCAAACCTTTTTCTCCGCCTCTTCAACCTTTAGAATACATCTTGAATGTATTCTCTCCTCATTTATAACACAGTTGATATTAGGTGACCAACTGTCCCCATTTGCTCAAGACTGCAGGGAAAGGCCTCAGTCCCAGGAAAACCAAGACAAGTGGTAACCTTAAATCAATGTCATCAATATTCTTGGCTTAAACTCCTTTAACAGTCTTCTAATAGCTTCTCCACACCTACTCTTGCTCCTTTCCAATATTTTCCTTATATAAAAAGCAGAAGGATCCTTCCAAAATGGGATTATGATCATGGGACCATTCTATTCAAAGCCCTTCAATATTTTCTCATTTCACTTAGAATAACATGTATTGCTTACACTAAAATATGATCTGACTCTTCTATCTCTTAACACTATTCTGATCTCATTTCTTCTTTCCCAAACATGCCCAGTCCAAATCTGTAAGAGGGTCTTCTGTATTTGCTATTTACTCTGTCTGCAATATTCTCCCCCAGATGCCATTATGAATCATTCTGTTATTTGGCTTTATACTCATGTCACCTCTTTAGAGAGCCTTTTTATGGAAAGCTATCTAAGTAATCTAATACACTCTTAAGCACACATTCCACCTGTGTCCTAGCACCTGTCATCACTTGATATTCTGTTTCTTTAGGTTTACCCCACCAAAACATCACACCTATGTGAGAAGAGACTTGTTTTTCTCGATGCCATGTTCCTAGTGCTACAACAGTGCCTGGTACAGAATAGAGTTCCATATATGCCTGTCAAATGAATAATGCAGGTTCTCTACAATTGAATGCAGTCAGAATGGTCTTCTCAGTATCTGCTTTTTCAAAGCTTGGGTTCTCTAGAGAAGCAAACTCAGAATAAAGGCAAGGTTTATTGGAGTATGGCCATTTGATCAACACTTATGGCACGGGTGGGAGGGGAGAGAAGCAGGATTGCACAAGTGAAGAACTTGGGCTGTGACATAATGACATCGAAGGCCTCAGCCAGTTCTCTGGGGTACTCTGGAGCTCAGATAGCTCTTCAGAGATGTTCTGAATTGGGGCACCAGAGATAAGACTTTACAATCCTGAATCAGCTAAACACTGAGTGTGGGCTGCCCTTATATCTAGTGTCAGGATCTCTTCAGCTTAGGATAATGTCAAGAACTTAGTTATGAGCTGTCAGTCATCAACACTCTTGACAACCAGGACAATAAATACCTTAGTCATAATGGTGCAAACATTGGGAGTTCACCACGGCAATCACTACTTCTCCATGAGCTATGTACTTTCCCACTACCATTTTTTTTTTGCTTAGTTAATAAATCCACCTGAAATATCTCTATTCCCTTCTGCCTAGTTAAATTACTCCTACACATGAAGGCCTAATCCAATTTTGTATTTTTAATGAAGCACCTCCTTATGCATGGCTTTCTGGTAGAAATTTATTTGTAGCCAATATTATGGTGCCCAGAGATGATTTTTCCCCCTATTTACTTTGCATATTTTATGGTTTGGGTATGAGGTGCTCCATGAGATGCTTATATGATAATGCAAGAATGTTCAGAGGTGAAATGATTAAATCATGAAAACTATAACTTCATCAGTGGATTAATCTTTTTAATAGATTGATGGATTACTGGGTGTTAACTAGGCAGGGTATGGCTATAGGAAGTAGGTCACTGAGGGTGTGCCCTTGGGGATTATATATTTTTCCCCTGGCTCCTCCTGTTTCCTAGCAGCCAAGAGCAACAGCTTTCCTCCATTATACCCTTCTACCATGATGCTCCACCTCATCTTAGGCCCAGAGCAATGGAATCAGCTGGCCACAAACTGAAACCTCTGAAACTGTGAGCCCAAAATAAACTTTTCCCTTCTCTAAGTTGTTCTGATTTTGTATTTTGCTCACAGAGAAGAAAAGCTAACTAACAAAGCTTACGTGAGTTCAACTTGTTATGGGACAGACAGATGTGAATGGTTGGAACACAAGATTGAGAAAATAATTCTATAAAATGGACCCACTCTCCTGACCCCTACATACTTTCTTTTCCAAGAAGCAATTTATCTGCAGCCCTGCCTGGCCTAAATGGACAGGATATGTCACATTTCTTAGCAAACTACCTGTTATCTGCAGGAGAAATGTAGGTCCAAAATAAATGTCCATGGGAGAAACCCAGGAGGCTTTTGTGACCAGATCCTGAAACACTGGGAGATAAGGATAGTTTCTCCTAACTATCAAATCTGTAAGAATGTATGGTTAAGAATCCAATTAGAACCAGTCAACATGGGCCAAGGTGACCTAGAATTGCCATGAATGATCTTTTTTTTTTTTTTTTTTGGCAGGAGATGGGGAGAGGGGGGGTAGGGAGTGGGGTGTGCAGTTTGCCAAGGATTGAACTCAGGGATATTTGGCTACTGAGCCACATCCCCAGCCCTAGTTTCTGTTTTATTTAGAGACAGGGTCTCACTGAGTTGCTTAGCATTGCGCTTTTGCTGAGTCTGGCTTTGAACTCAAGATCCTCCTGCCTTAGCATCCCCTCTCCCCTAGCCACTAGGATTACAGGTCTGCACCACCAAGCCTGGCTTGATAGTGCATACTTGAAAGTCTGATGTCGTCTTGCTGTCAGTCAAAAGTGAAGAGGTGGATCTGGGCAGGACTGTCTGGAAACTTTTCTGGGATCCTCAATAAAACTGGAGTACAGGAGGGGTACATTGTCCCTCTCCTCGCTGAGAGGACCCAATCTCTCTCGAGAGTGTTCCTTTTTCCTTTTCCATCC
This sequence comes from Marmota marmota marmota, assembly GCF_001458135.2. NCBI lineage: Eukaryota > Metazoa > Chordata > Mammalia > Rodentia > Sciuridae > Marmota > Marmota marmota. The sequence goes on from NW_025999853.1 coordinate 29,411,637, forward strand.
CTTCAATAAACTCATTCCTATTACTCTGAGCAACGTGTCTGAAATCTTTCTGACTTGATAACAAGAATCGGGGTTTGAAGGGAGTCTTCACTCTGCCTCAGTTTCTCAGAAGGCCGTAATTCTGTAACAAACTCATACTCCAGAGGAGCAGGAATTTCACTTTATACTACCTCTATACAAAGCTCCAGGTACATAATTAGAGCTTCTAAATAACTGTGGGCTGTTTGTATTAAAATGAGAACCTCACCAGTCTTTTGCTTTGCAAACAGCACTGATGCTAGTGTTCTATCAACAGTGTCTCCAGTTTAATCAACAAGTCAACTAATGGATTTATTTGAAGCTCCTCCTTTGTGCCTAGTACTATGAACACTGCCACATTAGCTCTGAAATGAGACTAGAAACAAAAACATTTCTGGAGGTGTTGCTTTTATAAGATAATTTCAAGACCCTGTAGAGTTGTAGCCAACAGATGAGTGCTTTTGCGGGTGTGATTATCTCATGAAGGGGTCTTATTACTATTAGGAATTTCAGCTTTATGTATAATTTATTTTAGTCAATTGCCTGATCACTAGGTGGAAACTGCCAGTTAGTGTTAGAGAGTTCCAACTGTGAGATTCAGAGAAATTAACCTGCTCTTTTAGAATATGGAACTGACAATCAGAAGGTACTTTTGTTCTGAGCAGCTTGATAATTCCATTATTTTCTTTTAAAAAACATTCACTGAATAGCATAGATGCAAATTAATGATTTTGTAGACAACTATAGCAATACCTTTCATTTTTGAAAAGCATTATAGATATTAGAATAAAGGTCATCTCTAATGGATAAAAAAAGCTTGATTTAAAAATGAATATTTACTTGATGGCTTCTATAGCACCATCTATCATTTTATGTATAAAAAGAAGGGTTTACTTTAGTGGCCTTTGAAAATGGGGCTAAGTTCATAGATTTGTTGGGAACACTGTACCTTTGAATGAGTTTTAAAAAGGTACCTGAATTGACATAGTGCCATGACATTTTAAAAGGACATATTCTATTTATGTTAATTGTAAGAAGATTCTCCTATGTGTTAAATTGGCAATAGATTTTCTGATGAGTGGATTTTTTTTCCCTAAGGTTGGGAGTCTATTTAGAGGTGACAAATAAATGGAGGTCTAATGGTAATTCAGATCATTTGCATATTCTCCATTTTACAAATGCTAAAACGTCCTTTTAAGAAGGACAATGTCATGGTTTTAATTTTAATAAGAGATGGGTGGCTTTAAATATATCCTTTGGGTGGTAATATTTTTGAACTTCATTTTATTCCCATAACTATGCTTATACCCCCAAAGTATCTGCCAAATCGGTATTTACATCTAATGGACCAGATGGTCACAGTGTGAAATGTTGCTTTGAAATGTACCCAGGCTAAAAAGACTGAATCTGGCCTAGTGTGCAAATGTACAGCAAAATTTCCAGGTGAATGAGGCAGTATGTTTTGTCTTTGTACATTTATTTTGTGGGGATATTATATAATCCATTATTTTGTATTCATTCTATTAATCATTTTTTAATTAAAAAGTAATTATTAAATTCCACCATAGACTTCCTAGCTCATGTCTTGACTCTATGATACTCTTGAGGAATAATATAATATGTTGACTGAACCTCAGAGGTAGCAGAGATGCTTTGGGAGGAAACACTCCAGAATCCAGCAACAGAACCAAGGAGATTTATTCTTCAATAAATAAAAATTTCTCCAAGCCATCTCAAATGCACTCTCTATGCAAATGGAGCTTTATGGCATATTTCCCCTTTTAACTAGAGCTAGTTTTTTTTTTTTTTTTTTTTTTTTTTTTTTTTTTTTTTTTTTTTTTTTNAAATGAAAAAAAAAAAAAAAGTAAAAACTGGCTAAGGGAAGAACTACACTAAAGAAATAGTCAATCAAAGGAGAAACTAAGTCAAATTAAAAACCAGAAATAAACCAAAATGACTGGGAATACAAATCACATCTCAATAATAACCTTGAATTTTTAAAGACTGAAGCTCATCAATCAAAAGACATAGACTGGCAGATTGGATTTAAAAAAAATTATGCTGTCTTCAAGAGACTCACCTCATAGGCAAGACATCCACAGTCTGAAGGTGAAAGGATGAGAAAAAATATTACTCACATGGATCGGGTAAAGAAGTAGGGGTTTCCATCCTCATATTATATAAAGTGGACTTCAAGCCAAAGTTAATCAAAAGGGACAAAGAAGGACATTTCATACTGCCTAAGGGAATTATATATCAGCAAGGCATAACAATCGTAAATATTTAGGCCCCAAACAATAAAGCATCTATATACATCAAACAAACCCTTCCAAATTTCAAGAATCAAATCGACCACAACACAATAATCCTGGGTGACTCTAACACACCTCTCTCACTACTGGAGAGATCTTCTAAACAAAAACTACATAAAAAATCTATAGAACTACATAAAATAATCAATAATTTATACCTAACAGACATATATAGAATATTTTACCAATCTATGAGCGAATACACTTTCTTCTTGGCAGCACATGGGTCCTTCTCTAAAATAGGCCATATCTGATGGCACAAAGCAACTCTTAGTAAATACAAAAAAATGGAAATAATACCCCGCATTCTATCAAGTTTTAATGGAATGAAATTAGGAATCAATGAAAAAAAAAAGCCACTTTAACACCTGGAGACTAACTTATACACAATTGAATGATGAATGAATAGCAGAAGAAATCAAGGATGAGATAAAAAAAAAACTTAGAGGTATATGAGAATAGTGATACAATATATCAAGATGTGGTGGTGCACACTTGTATTCTCAGTGGCTTGGGAGGCTGAGGCAGGAGGATCACAAATTCAGCCTCAGCAATTAGTAAGGTATTTAACAACTCAGTGAGACCCTGTAAAGGCAGGGAATGTGGCTCAGTGGTTAAGCATCCCTGGTTCAATCCCTAGTATTAAAAAAAAAAATTCTTCGGGACACTATAAAGGCAGCACTAAGAGGAAAGTTTGTTGCATTGAGCTCATTCATTAAAAGAATAATAAGTCAATGAATAAATGTCTTAACATTATATCTCAAAGCCCTAGAAAAAGAGGAACAAATCAACATCAAAAGCAGTAGAAGACAGGAAATAATTAAAATCAGAACTGAAATCAATAAAATTGAAATAAAAGAAATAATTCAAAAATAAATAAAATAGATAAACCCCTAGCCATGCTAATGAAGAGAAAGAGAGAGAAAACTCAAATTACTAAAATATGTAATGAAAAGGAAATATCCAAATGGACACTACTGAAATACATAAGATAATTAGAAACTATTTTAAAAATATATACTCCAATTAAATAGAAAATTTTGAAGACATCAACAAATTTCTAGAGACATATGAACTACCCAAACTGAATCAGGAGGACACATATGATTTAAACAGATCAACTGCAAGCAATGAAATTGATCAAAAGCCTACCAATCAAAAAAAAAAAAAAAAGTTCAGGACCAGATGGAATCTCAGCTGAGTTCTATAAGACCTTCAAAGACAAATTAACACCAATACTCCTCATATTATTCCATGAAATAGAAAAGGAGGGAACCTTTCCAAACTCATTCTATGGCTAATGTCACCCTGATACCCAAACCAGACAAGGACACATCAAGGAAAGAAAACTTCAGACCAATATCCCTAGTGAACATAGATATAAAAATTCTCAATAAAATTCTGGAAAATTGTATAAAAAACATATTAAAAAGATAGTGCACCATGATCAAGTGGGGTTCATCCCAGGGATGCAAGGATGGTTCCACATTCAGAAATCAATAAATGTAATTCATCACATCAATACACTTAAAGACAAGACTCATGATCATCTCAATAGATGCAGAAAAAACATTTGATAAAATATAGCATCCCATCATGTTCAAAACACTAGAAAAACCAGGGATAGTAGGAACACACTGCAACATTGTAAAAATCATATATGCTAAGCCCATGGCCAACATCATTCTAAATGGAGAAAAATTGAAAGCATTCCCTCTAAAAACTGGAACAAGACAAGGATGCCCTATTTCACCGCTTCCATTCAATATTGTCCTTGAAACTCTAACCAGAGCAATTAGAGAGGAGAAAAAAATTAAAGGGATATAAATAGAAAAAGAAGAACTCAAACTATCACTATTTGCAATGACATGATTCTATACTTAGAAGATCCAAAAAATTCCACAGAAAACTTCCAGAACTAATTAATGAATTCAGCAAAATAGCAGGATATAGAATCAATACCCATAAATCAAACACATTCCTATACATCAGTAATTAATCTACTGAAAGAGAAATTAGGAAAACTACCCCATTCACAAAAGCCTCAAAAAAAAAATACATGGGAATGAATCTAACAAAAGAGGCAAAAGACATCTACAAAGAAAACTACAGAGCACTAAAAGAAATTGAAGAAGACCTTAGAAGATGAAATGGCCCCTCATGCTCCTGGACAGGAAGAATTAATATTGTCAAAATGGCTGTACTACCAAAAGTGTTATACAAATTTAATGCAATTCCTATTAAATCCCAATGACATTCTTCATAGAACTAGAAAAAGCAATCATGAAATTCATTTGGAAAAATAAGACCCAGAATAGCCAAAGTAATCCTTAATAAGAAGACTGAAGCAGGAAGCATCACAATACCAGATCTGAAACTATACTACAGAGCCATAGTAACAAAAACAGCATGGTATTGGCACCAAAACAGACATGTAGACCAATGGTACAGAATAGAAGACACAGAGACAAAGCCACATAAATATAGTTACCTTATACTAAACAAAGGCACCAAAAACATTCATTGGAGGAAAGATAGCCTATTTAACAAATGGTGCTGGGAAAACTGGAAATCCACATGTATCGAAATGAAATTAAACTACCACCTCTCATCCTGCACGAAACTGAACTAAGAGTGGATTAAAGAGTTAGGCACTAGAACAGAGACACTGTGCCTAACAGAGGAAAAAGTAGGCCCAAATCTTCACAATGTTTGCCTATGATCAGACTTCCTTAACAAGACTCCTAAAGTGCAAGAAGTAAAATAAAGAATCAATAAATGGGATGGATTCAAACTAAAAAGCTTTTTCTCAGTAAAGGAAACAATCAATATTGTGAAGAGAGCGCCTACAGAATGGGAGAAAAATCTTTACCACATGCACCTCAGATACAGCATTAATCTCCAGGATATATAAAGAACCCAAAAAACTTAACACCAAAAAAACCCAAATGACCCAATCAATAAATGGGCTAAGGAACTGAATAGACACTTCACAGAAGAAAAAATACAACCAATCAACAAATATATGAAAAAATGTTCAACATCTCTAGCAATTAGAGAAATGCAAATCAAAACCAAGATTTCATCTCACTTTAGTCAGAATGGCAATTGAAATGGATTTTTTAAGGCTTTAAATGATATTCATTTTACTGAGTCAAAATATGTTTTTCAGGTCTCTTTACCATGAGCTCTCATCAGAATTCATTAACTTCCTTCTCGGATTCTGTAATACAAAGCTTTTCTGATGAGTTTTTCTGCCTCTCTGGTCACTTAATTCTGGTCTCCTTTCTCAAGGCTTGGTTCTAGCTTTCTTTTCTTTATAAGCAAATCTTATTGCAGCTTTTGACTTTAGTTATAATACAGAAATAACTCCCAGGTTGATATCTATAGTGTAGATCTTTTTCTATGCTCCAGAGTCATAGATCCAACAGCCTACTTGTGGTTGAATATTTCATACCCATCTTACTCATATGCTAAAATCTGAATTTATGTTTGGTTGTTATCAATTCACCATATGGCACCAAACCTGGCTCATTCAATTTCAAAATTATATGAAAGGCTGTCATATTGCCCAGTGGGTGACACAGCATTCATGATGGCATTATAATTTAGTTGACAGTAATGAAAAAGGAAATATCAAAATGGATACCTGCCATCATCCTTTATCTAAGGTAAATGTGAAAAGGAGCAAAAATGGGGAAGATGTCAGGTGTGCCCTGGAGCTTGGGATACTGCTTTAGTTGGTAAAAGGTGAGTGGAATCCAAGCAAATGATTAATTGTCTAAGAATATGTGAAAAGAAGGGAAAATAATGAACAGCCTGTGGAAGGCATCCAAAGACAAACCATAATCAAGTTGCTTTGTCCCTTTAACATTTTCCTGCTGTCAACTATGTGTCCTTGATTTCCTGAGTCAAGCTCAACTTTAAATGTTTTATTTTCTTATTCTCATCTGACTTAAAAGCTTGAGGAGAAGTAGCCTCTTCCAAACAACAATCTGGATTATGGGAACCAGGGTTATCTACCATTCAAATATAAATACCAAGTAGTTTTGAAACATAGAAACATATACTTGTAAATAACAATGAGGAGTTGGCCTATGCAGCTCTAAAGGAATTATTTAAAAGAGATATGCCTGAACGTAAGCCATTAATCCTGGAACGTTCATGAAAACCCAATACCAGATAATCTTGAAAGGCATTATTTGGCACTTTGACCCTGAACTGTCATTTCTAGTGGCAGAGGCATGAATTTGAATAATTTATACATTAGGCTTACCGTCAGGGCAACAATGAATTTTTGCTATCTGTATTCAACAACTGTAAGCTTTGTATTTCAAGTTTTCTTGCTCTGTAGCTACTTTTAATGGTGCACCCTTATGAACTTAGGAGATATTATGGGAGAACAGGGTCTTCCCAGAGACGGCTCAGAAGCCAGGGAATTGTTCTCTCCAAAGAACACTTTTCCCTTTTTAGTTTTAGGACTTTGGTAACCAAGAGGAAACCATGTGAGAGGAATGGAAATGACTACACAGTTTAGAGATACCAGCACAAAGGTGTTCCTTCTCCATGTCAGGGGCAGTGGGGGTGGAGGTAAATGAGCAGCAAGCCCTTAGCAGACCAGAGTTCTGTCACCAACCAGCTCATGGGGACACAGTAAGCAAGTGCCTCCCCTGCCAAATAAGATGGATAAGCAATGCTTGTTTATCTGTGAATATTATGTGGGGTCCATCTGTATTCAATGGTACCCTAAAATCAAAGAAGAAGGGGACAAAATGTACATGGTGTAGATGAAGGCAAGTCACACAGAGATGATAAGGAGAGAAAAGCTATTTAAAAGCAGGCCTGGGGGGCTGGGGATGTGGCTCAAGCGGTAGCGCGCTCTCCTGGCATGCGTGCGGCCCGGGTTCGATCCTCAGCACCACATACAAACAAAGATGTTGTGTCCACCGAAAACTAAAAAAAAAAAATAAACACTAAAAATTTCTCTCTCTCTCTCACTCACTCTTTAAAAAAAAAAAAAAAAAGCAGGCCTGGTTCCTCTTTGGCTTCAGCTAGCCTTCGGGCCAATCCATTATAAATGGGAGTCTTGTAGTTTAAAAGAAGGCAGGAGGGGGGGAAAAGCTCAAGAATTGATCTGGGAAAGCAAGAAGGTAGGAAGAAATAAAAAAAGGAATGGAGAGGAGAAAAAAATTTGAGAAAAGAGAGTAAAGGAAAAAAAGTGCTGGGTTCTATATTTTATCTTCCATTAAAAAGAAGCAAGGAGATAAGGAAAATCAACAGCTGGCAATTATGGGGAAAGCAATACAAGATTTTCAAAGGTGTCCATGTGGATTCACTTCATAAGGGATGAGAATTGGTACCTGGCCAGAAACTTTGTGGTGGGACTGTAATTATTCAGTAGGGAAGAATCCAGGACATGTATTCAGTCATTCACATCCACAGAAATGAGTTTGATATGGACCTTAGATGACAGAGAATATGGACATATCTTGTAGACTATATTGGGAGGAGAAGTTTGAGGTGCTGTGGTGATTTCCCTGGCAATCTACAGCTGAAGACTTTTAGTTCTCCTTAAGATGTAACCAGGCAGAGTGTAGGCCATGTGGCAATTTCATTGAAAAAAACAACAACAAAAAATAAAAGCAACACAAACTATGACACAGTGAAGTTCTATTACCACCAGCAGAGATATTTGGTCCTATAATAGGAAAATATAAGTATGAATTTGAAAACTTCTGATGCAAACATGTGAACTCTATCTTCTAATTGCTCTTAATCCAGAGCAGAGACAAGTCCCGGTATAATTGGGATGACCAGAAATTTCCATTGCATGTTTGGTGACAAATCACATGAGCAGAAAGTACTTGGAAGAAGTCTTAGGTAAGCACAAGGTAGCACAGGGGTAATTAAGAAAGGAAAGCAAATGTTTTGGGTAGGTATCCCCTAAAAATGTTTCTACTGGGTACTTTGGGGTGAAGGTGCAGGGAGGAAACCATTTTTGATTGAATGAAGGTAAATATTAATGATGTTACATGTTATTTATGTGTCTTTCAAAATAGATTTGAAGGTACAGCAGGAATTTAGATAAACTAGTCAGGGTGAGAACTAAGATAAAAATGCCTGGAGAAGATGGTACTTACAGAGGAAAAATCACTACCCCAAAGGAGGCCTGCATTTGAAGTCCCCAGAGCAATAAAGAAGGAATAAGGAATAAATAAATGGCTTCGGACAATCCAAGAAAAGTCATACAAGAAAATAAAAACAAATACAAGGAAAGGAAAAAAAAAGACATAAATAACAGGCAAAAGGACTCAGAGGCCTAAATAGCATCACATAGGTAAAGAGAAAGCACTGCTTGCAGTAAAACTGTGTGATACAATAGACAAAGAGTGCTGAGGCTTAGTAGCAGAATCCATTTTACAACAAAGCGTTTTACAATAAATGGGGAGATTACCCACTGCAAGGAAGTGGTTTGGGGTTTCTTGGTAATAAGAGGATAATGCCAGTTAGAGTCAGGGGATGGATTGTGGGAAAGGGAAAATGTGGGATAGAGGTGTGAGAGTGAATGTGTGACGAGAGAAAAAAGATCAGCTTTGTGAACACTCCTTGCTGTCCTCATCTTCATGAGCAAGAAGAATCATGACAGCAGATGTGAAAGGGTCCAGGTTAAACTCAATCACCCTTTTAACAGAATCTAGGAAAGGGTGGTCTCCTTTGAAAGGATATTTGAACACACAAAGAGCAATCTATGAAGATAATGCCAGAGTACAGGATAAAGGCTATAGATTTAAAAGGAAGTCATAGCAGTATCAAAGGAGATGTACACTTACACAACAGAGATGTTATGACATGAAAGGAAATTCACATGGGGGGGAGTTGAAGAAATAGGACAAGGAGAACCAGGACTTGCACGTTCTCAAGTCGCACCCTGTTTTCTTGTGTTGCAGGCCTCTGAATGCGCCACTTCCTCTGCCTGGTAGAACTTCCCTCCTTCTGTTTTTCTTCTGGACTCCCACTTACTTCTCAACTGCCAATTTTTTAGTGAGTCTTTCCCTGATCATATTCAGCAGAGTCTGGCCTTTCTCTGCTTTTCTAGAACACCTTTCCAAACTCTCAGCATAGCACTTGCAATATTTTACTGCAGTTGTCTATTCACTTATCTCCCATTTTCCTCAAACAAGTCCTACATGTTAATTGGTTTAGTGTCAACTGATGGCTAAAGGTCAATACAGAGTCACAGGTCCAGAGAGACTGTGTCTTACTGTAGGCAAGCTAGAGAAAATGGTAACTCTTTGTTTTTGTGCTATAGTAAGAAAATGGAATTAGTTGGTTAGGACTACAAGGTAAAAAATGAAAAGCTAAGTTATTTGTAGCAGTCATATAGTAAAATGGAGGTGTCTAGTGCATAGCTGATAATTTATTTTTTTGAGTTAAAATATCTTTATGTTTCTTATTAAAGCAAATAAAATCAAACCAAACCGAATAACAACTAAAAACATGGAACAATAGGATTTGGGGGCTTAAGCTTCCTGGGAGAGTAGAAATGCCAGCCATACTGAATAATGCTCATTAAGGGAATAATTAGGCTGAGTAAAAAATGTAAAAAAGTCAACGAGAAAACCAAGACAATTTAGGAAGACTGACTAGGTTTGAAAAATGGTACAAGAATAATAGCAGAAATTTGGCTGGTTCGGTGGAGAGAAATTGTACTCGATATGTAAATAAATGAAATATGAAGTAAAATGAAACCAAAATATAAAAAAAACCTTGAAAGTATTAAACCTATTCTAATGATAAAAGATTCAGCATTTTTCTTTCTAGTTCAATGTCAGTAGAATAACCATTTTTAAGAAAAACTTGCCTAGTTTTTTGCTTCATTATTTTGTTTTAGACATTGAACAGCTGGATCTTGTAGAGATCTGTCATTACTTGATGACATGTAGCTGAAGGTAGAATATTTGAAACCTGAGTAGGTGTTCTCTGGTCTTAATGTGTTGCCACAAATGATTTTGTTGAAATCCTAACTCCTGAGTAATGGTATTAGGTGACAGGGACTTGGGAGGTGATGGTCATAAGGCTAAGCTCTCATGGGTAGATTAAGTGTCCTGAATAATGAGCCTGAGGGAGCTTCTTTTCCTCTTTCCTTGTTAGGACCAGCAAAAAGATCTGGGGCTAGGAAGCAGATCCTCACTAGATACTGAATTTACCAGTAAACAGGTTTCTGCTGTTTGTAGGCCACTCAGGTTATGCTAGTCTCTTATGGTAGCCTGACAGTCGGCTAAGACAAGGTATAAAACCTAATTATGACTTGGCATTTTAGTCACAGCTAAGGGAATTACAGCCTTTTAGATAAAACACTAAGGATTTTTTTTCTTGCTAGTAAAGAAGAAAGCACAGCCCTTCTTTGGTGCCACAGCCTTGCTGCATAGAACTCAATATTTCTCTAGTATCAGTATGAAAACAGTACAGTCAGATCATGGGTAATCAAATCCCTCTAACACACAATTCATTTCATTCAGTTTTCAGGTATAGATAAGGGTATGTGGAACAGCAATTTAGGTATATAGATTAGGAATTTGAATTCAGATTTTCATCTTGGGTATATAACTGACTTGAAGCAATGTGAAGAAATTTGCTAAATCTTTAGATACTTCCTTCACAAAATAGGTTAAAAAGAACCAGTTCAAAGGCTGCAGTGAGCACCTTATCTAACGTCTACCTTAATCACATGTTTCTTGGTGAAATCTCATCCAGAAATTACTTCTTTTTCCACAGTTTCTGACTTTTGTCTGTTCAGTGGTGATCTTCTGTTCTCATTCATTTCTGCTTAAAGGTTATGCAGCGAATTAGTGTCATTCCCATGTAGGCCTTAAATGCACTGCATGTTGTGGCAGAATTACAGAGAAAGTCAAGTTCATCTCTAAGTATATTTGGAATTCATTTTGCCAAGATTTCACAAATTGTTCATCTTGCAGAAACAATTTAGTTTCCATCTGGTTTGCCTAGGGGAAAGTTCACTGGTGTTCATTGTTAAGAAAATTACAACGTCATTAGGGAATTCAATGGGTTCTTGCATGAAAACGTGATGTCACCAAACCACCTGGTACAAAAATATAGTTGATCTGCAAATGACTATGATGTGAATTTGAATGAAAACATTCTCTTTTGACAAAGAAAGCACATCAGTATGGTTTTTTTTGCCTCATTTTGCATGTATTCAGACTGACAGTTGGAATGACCCTGATGAGATATCGGGGATTTTTGGGTTATGTAAAGTATATCACAGATTTTTATGAGAAGTAATACTAGAAGATTTTTTTTAAAAAACAGAATATGTTATGTAATTGTATCTTATTTTAAACTATGATAATTTTTCTTTTTTTGTAAAGGCATTCTGATTTTAAACTTATGAATATCATATTTTCACAAAGGAAAATTAGTAAGTTTCTAGAATCTGCAAGTGAGAAAACTGACCCATAATTTTCTGGTAATTTCATCAGATGAATATTATCATTTTTTTAATGATTTTTATCCTACTCAATGGAGAATAATGCTAAATTTTTTAAAAAAGATACATATATATTTTTCCACACAGTAAATCCAGTAAAAATCCAGTGAAGGCATGTTTATCAACACTACCCCTTAAGGACATTTGCAGATTTTCATTGAAATGTACCTCATAAAAGCAGTATTGTTCACAAATTCAGCAAAAGGATTAAAAATATTCTGCAAAGGGACAAAAGCTTGAGGTAATCTTTATTTCCAGTGTTTTAATATGCATATAAATTCTTGGTAAATAAATGAAGTAAAAAGAACTGAAAATGACATCCATTTTTAAAATCACTGCAGACATTTCACATGGCACCTCAAGTTTTTCAACTAAGAGAAAAAAATATGAGAAGTCTAAGGCAGAACATTTTGAATTTAAAGCTGAAAAGAGTACATACACAGTTGGGTTATCTGAAAAAAGCCTTCAGGCAGTTGGAATCCTTGAATATTTGAGAACACGTGGTTGACAGAGATTAATCATAAATGCATATAACTGCTTTTGGAGATGCTAAGACAAGTAAGACTCTTCTAGATTGAAGTTTATGGAAAAAAATCACCCAAAGAAAGTCAAATAAAATTTGTTATATTGTAAAAGGTGATTTCTAAATGTTCTCAGAATGAATTAAAGGTAGAGAAATGACATAATGGTGCTCATAGGAGAGAGTGGTACAGTTAGGTGGTGAAAGCTCTCTGGAAATTGCATCCATTGTAAAGTAAGAACACCCCTCAGTTGTGTGTGAGAATAAAATTAAGCAGGCTAGAGAGGTGAGCTGGGACAGCTTTCCCTGGGTCCCTTGAAAAAATAGTTTCCCAATAAGTGAGGGACATCAAGAAAGAAAAATGGACTACCGGCTAACTTTAAATTCTTAAGATTAGGTTCTTAAAAGTCAGTCAGCACCATGCATAAGACTGCAGTTGGATGACTGAGTTCAAATGTTGTGTTTTCACTTACTAGCTGTGTGAACTGAGAATATTTTCAACCTTCGTGAGCCTTTGTATCCTCATCAGTGAAATGAGAATGATAATACCTAAATTTAGCCACTGTGAGGATTAAATAAGTTAATACACATGAAGCACAGCTAACAGAATGTGGCACAGAGGGAGCGCTAGATAAATGTCAGTCATTATTAGTAATAGGTTGTCACTTATAGAATAGCTCTATACATTTTCACACTTATTATCTCCATGAATGGAGAAATTGAGACTGTCTTATGAAGTCACTTTCCTGAGGAAACATTATTATTAGAACTCTGTTAAGTACCAAATCCATGCTCGTTTTTTTTTCTATACAGTAAACATTTCTGAAACTCCAATTTTCTTTTTATATAGGATCATTATTTAGTAGCATTCAACAGTACACCAGAAAGATACTGTTAATACAAAGTGCTGAACTGGAAAAAAAAAAAATCACATGGCAGGATTTCCCTGGTGGAACTGCTCACAGCCAGCGACTTCATCTCTAATATTATGCATCATCTGTTAAGCAATTTGTAATTGCTTTCATGTCTTCCTGAATGCACAGGATTCAGCAGGCTACAATTCCTAAATGACTGTCTCAAGGTCTTCCACAGAAATCGGTAGACGGTTGAGGTGAAAGGGTTTCTCAGAGGACCAGAAGCATGTCCAAACACAGTCTCCCGATTTTCCTTTATGTTCCTGAAGTTGCCTGATTTAAACTGATTGACTAAAAGGAGATGGATTACATTGCCTTAAATCAGAAGGGATAATAAAATCCATTCCTCTTCCCTCACGGGGATTTAATGAGGTCAAATAAGATAAAATAGGTAGAAGGATAAGCTTTCCACAAAAGACTGAAAAAAATAAATGCAAGAGAGATTATTTTAAGCTGTGAATTAGAAAATTAGAAACCTGGTTGGCCAATTACATGCTACGTGACCTTGAGAAGATTGTTTCTCTCCCTACTCAGTATTCTGCTATATAAAATGGGGATAATAATCAGCCTGATATCAATTGGTTGTTGGGAGGATTAACTGAGAGAGGACATGGAGAGTGGTTAGAACACTTCCTAGACTATAGTAGACTATACCTGCATGGTAGTTATTTCATTATCACTCCAAGTACAGTAGCATTCCATACATATGCAATTAAGACTAAATTAAAAACAAATAACGTTCTATCTGTTCTTGTGCATTCCCTACTCAGCTAGTGCTAGTACAATGCTGGGCATATAGCAGATGTATTTTTGTTGTATTAATGGAAGGATTATGTCACATATTTATACAATTTATACAGACATGTCATCCTAAATTGGCCCTCTTACTAGGTTGGTTCTTGGACACAAAAAAGAGCACGTGGATTACTAGGAGGGGGCCTGATATCTATAAGGAGACCTGTATCTCTCCATGGTTGGGCTCTACCCAGGGTTTTCTTCTTCCTGTAGTATGCTCAGGGTCTCCTCACATGGTGGGTCTTTCAGAGTTGATGTCCACTGAATCCTGTCCTTGGATAAGGAATAGTTTAGATTTCATCCCTCACCAGAACCCTCAGCAGCCCTGAGCTTGGATCAACACAGAATGAGCAGGTGGCTGCTGACTGTGATGAGTTGAAATGGAAACCACAAAGTCCATGAGGAAACTTGAAAGTATACCAGCCTAAGATGCAAGGATGAAAGCCAGGCCCGTCGTTCTTCAGGGAAATTTTTCTTTTGGAGGCTTTTTAAAAAGGAAGACCATAGCTTCTGGATTTACTTATGAGCAATTTTACAAAAATACTAGACGGGTTAGGCGATGACATTAATTTGTTTCTCAGATTCTACTAAAGGATTGTGATACTATTTAGAAGAATATTAAATACTATATTTCAATCAAATAAATTGTGAGGGAGGAAGGGGTATTAACAGGATCTTAGATGGAAATGAACTCTCAACATGTCCAAGATAGAACTTATTTTTTCCTTTAAAATTAGTGTATCTTTCTGTAATTTCACTAATTGCTCTGTTTGCTCAGTTTCCTGTCAATCAAACTAGGATTGGAATAATTTTTAATAGTTCTCTCCCCTTCACTCCTTAACCAATAACAAAATTCCATAAATTCTAGTTCTTAACCACTTTTTCAGCTTTGAGTTCTTATTTCTATATTCACAGCCATATATAGGCTCTGCAATAACCTCCTAATGTGGGCAGAGCCTTGAATCCATCCATCATCACACTGGCAAAGGATTAGCTTTCTAAATCACAGAACTAATAGGACCACTGGCACTTTAATATACCCCCTAGCTCCTAACAGTGAAAATAAAATGCAAACTCCCATTTGCAAGACCCTAAAATGTTACCTACGTTGATTTTCCTGGCTTTGCCCTCCTCCTGATCAGTTTTCAATTTTTTTTTTTATCATTTCCTAAACATTCCAAATGCTCACTGGGCTTCCTGTCCTTGGAAGTCCTATTCTCAAGCTGTTGAATTTCTGGTCTTCCTTTATAACTTGTTTCAAAGTCCCATTCTGATCATCTCATCTGAATTCCTTTCTTCTTGACTGCATCATTGCTCTCTCAATGGCTACAAGCTCTGTGAGTACAGAAACAAGGTCTGATTCATCTATAGATTACCAGGGCCCTGCATCATATGATTTGCACTTGGATGTTGGCTGAATTAAATCAGATGATGAATGAAAAATCTTCCACAGAGGAGCCATTTCTTTGGCTGGTGTCTTTTCATTTGAGCTAGTTCACTGTAGAAGGTACAGAGCATAGTTGCCTACCAAAGGAGGCATAGTGGATTGGCTGCTTGAGAGGAAGGGGCCAGGGTGTTTGTGGTCATGTGTCACCTAGGCCATAGGCTCTGGAGTGAGAGTGAGGAGAGTTACAATATCTGTGGCTTAACTGCCCCTTTGAAGGAATTCTTTCACTTTTTCTTCGAAAAATGAGGATAACAATTCTTCCATATCATGTAGTAAGGCTGTAGATACTAAACAATATGTATAACCTGGAATATAATGTTCTTAATTTATTCAAATAACAGAGCATTTATAGACACATTTAAAAATTGGACAATATATTAGAAATACTTCTGGATAGGCATAAAATGTTGTGCTATCAGATTTATGAAGGAAATGTAGAGGTTTCTTCCTATGGGATATCGCTTAAACTAAATTGTCAAGCTCATAGTATAAAGAGGCACAGAACCTCTAGTGCTTATCTACAGTGACCCCTTAATAAGGAAATCTCCATTTCCCTCATAATTTGATTTCTGGCTACAATTGAAATATTAGCACTCACAAGAAAAAGACAAGACAAGACACCAGCCATTTTGGTCATCTGATCTCTGAGTCATCCTAAGATATTTTCATTCTAGGCTCATCATGTATCGTTTAACTGATTATGGACAACATTATTTATCTGTTCCACGGGTAGGTAGGGTGTAGGAAATCCAAAATCTCGGAAGAAAACACAATCCCTAGGACTTTCAAATGCTGCTTTTGGGACATCATCTTAAAAGCTGTCACCAATCAGCTGTAGCCGGCTCTTGCAGGCTGAAAACAACAAACCAAACCAAACAAAAAACCTATATGGGTTGAAAGACACTTGAACTTGAAATCAGAAATTAGCAGGAAGATGGTCTTTCATTTCCAAACATGGAGCCAGGGTGTCAAATATTTCTTGTTTTTTTCCTAAAGACAAAGTCAAGGAATTTCTTTTAAAGGCAAAATGATCTATAACAACACCCCTTAAGTTTGCTGTAACAACATCTGCATTTCTTCGCCTGTGATCACAAGCACTCGCAGCCGCCTTCTCTGCTCTGATGGTCGCATCTTATTCTGCCTTGCCACTTGGCTCCTTCCAGCTCCTGCCTGATCATATTTCGAAATGTCATTCACATTTATGCAGGCCGGTGCACAAAACAAAATTAGTTTAACTCACAATGGCATGTTAATATTATTACTTTTGACACCATGGAAAACTTATTAACTATAGCTTGTCATAGACCTCTCAGAGTGCAGAGCCCCAACTATCATGTTGAGAGGAAAAGAAACGTGAGGGAAAGAATATTTGGGATCATCAGATATTAGAAAAAGTCAAAGTAGCCGAGTTTTTCTATAATTGTGTGAAAATTAACTGTCTTTCTCTGAGCAGAAGGAAAATCTGTTCCATTTTGTGGGACTGGCCTTTACAAATATTTTATGGCACATGATTTTGGCTCTCTGTATTTTTTTTCTCTCTCAAAAATTAAATAGTTTTTGTATTTTAAAGAGGTAATAGGAAAGTTAAGTAGCACAATCTATTTGTTATTAAGCAACTGATAAGATCCCAAAAACCTTTAAGAAGGACAGATGGAAAAGGGAGCTAGTATTCATTGCAAGCTTGCTGGTTTGGGGAGTTTTAACATGCAGTGTCTCATTTAATCCTTACAAAAGCCAGTGAAGGGGTTTCTTATTTGCCATTTGATGAACAAGGCAATTAAAGCACAGAGAGGTTAGCTGATCTCTTTGCGTTTGCACAGCTCATGAAAGGCAGAGACCGGAATACGGGTCTGTTTGATTACAAGGACCCTTCTTATTCCATGAATCCTTTCTCCAGTCACAATAAATCCATGTGTAAGAAAAAGAAAGAAGTCATAGACCCTACATGAAATGGGCAACATTTTCTCTTTCCTCTATAAACTGTAGGATTCATACAAATTATTTTATATAAATTTTTAAAATTAACTCAAACCTGGCATTTATAAGGAGACTTGAGTTTGACATCTAAAAGGCGTAGGAAGCTTAAAAATAAATGTTATGAATTTTTTTTGTATGAAATTAAGTATGGAGCAGTATTTATTTTCCTAGCTCAATATCTGGTTGTTTATTTTTGCACATCCACCAGGGATGAGATTATATGCTTCTTTTCAGCCATAAAGCAGCTTTTTTCCAACCTAGGAAGGTATACTTGTCACCCCGTGAAACTGTGATTTAAAAAGTGACACAGTAAATACTGGGAAGTCTCACTCTGAGCTTCTGGAAGGCCAGTCAGGGAGTCAAATCTCCTTAGTTGTCAGAAGCAGGCCAAAGGTCTTGTGGAAATGAATGGATGATTTGGCCTCTCCCCAAACCCCAGGCTCTCCCTGGGAAGACACTCTCTTAAGTGGGACTCAGATATTACAGCAGAACATCCAAAGGTTACTAAATTTTATTGCTATAGAATAAACTTGGCAACCACTAAAGAGTTTCTTGCCGTGGCCAGGAAAAGGGAACAAACATTTGATAGCTACTTATAATAGAGCTCAGCTGGTATTAAAAACACAAGGCTTTAAAGTGTATGCTTCAAGAAAGTATTTTGGATCAATATGATTATGTGATGTTTCTCAAAGTTGTTGAAAGCCTTTTAACAATACATTTCCTGCTGCATTAACCCAGGCTATGAATCTTTATCTATTCTGCCCATTCCTTTTCTTTCCCACCAAGATGTAATTTTATTTCAGCCACACAGATTTCTCAGCTCTTTCTAAAATCCTCCATTTCCCAGTGATAAGAGTCATTCCATGCTGCAGATCTCAAACCCCCTGAAAGCAGCACAAGGGTGTTAAAGTCCCTTTTAACCTTATTTTTGAATTTCCTATTTTTTCCTAAGGGCAAATACTAAATGCTTTTCTGGGATAATCTGATAGTTTCTGCTGCAAATTAATTTGGATAAAAGAAGGAAACTCACTAACTGGATCTCAGTTAAAATGGAAACCTGTTCAGCCTACGTGCATTGCTGCTGGAAGGGGTCTTGGAAGGAGAGAAGGAAAGAAAGGAAAGATCATGTGGATTTTCATCTCTCTTTTTTTTAATAACTCATGGTAAAGAACTTAAAATAGATCTGTTCTGAACCAGAATATGCTAGGTTGAATTTTGAAAGGACAGTCCTTTGTTATGTTAAATGGACATCTTTGTGTGTATGCATACATTAATATTTTTTATGTTCTTCAAAAATAGGACCCCAAATGCCAAAATCTTAGCATCCTAAAGCAGTTATTATTATCTTGGAGATCACTGAGTTATCATTACATATATACAAATAGTTTAAAAAATCTACTACAAAAGCATATTCATAAATACTGTGTTTCTGTAATTTTATATTTGTTTTCTACTTAACATACTAAAACATTTTCCATACAGTTATGTCTCATGGCTACCTACTCTTTCATTTTCATAGTATAGGTAACCGTATTCTTATTTCTGAACACTATAAAATTGAGTAAGTATCACTGAATGTAAATACCTGTAGTAGTTTAGATATGGTAGCCAGAGGCTCAACTCATTGGTACTTTTGTTTATAAGAACTATTTATAATGTGAAATTTCACATCTCTAGACTGAATTTTTTGATGTTATTAAGCAACCCTCATTAAAATAAAAAAAAATTCTATATTTCTTAAACTTGCTACCTTTTTTACAATGTACTCCCTGGAAGGAAAGTCACTGTGATATGACTTTTGTTTTTATTACATTCATCTAACCTTCCACTGAGAGTGTGCTGCCTCTGGGCACTTGCTCAAGGAAGTTAGCCAGAGGCTGATATATAGAAACCCACTCTGCTAGATTAGCTCCCCAATATATCATTGAACACCATAGTTTCAGAAATCAGTTTCCGATATTTTTCACTGTCAAAAATGGATTACTTTGGAAGAGACTAAAACCCCAAGCACTGTTATCATTGTTTGTCAAAGTAATTGGAGAGAGTATGTCTTACTGTGATAGGTCTTATGAAAATGCAGGCAGAGATTAGGAATAAAAAACAAAGAGAACCTGCACATAAATCTTGATTTAGATTGATGCTACAGCTCTTTCTCCTAGGGCTTTGCTTTCAAAATACCTTCTTTGATGAATCACAGGGCTGCTAGATCCCGCAAGAGATCACTTTGTCTACTCACTTACCTTGAAGTGGGACTAAAAATGCATGCCCCAATTCTTACTTTTAAAAGCCCTCCAGAGAGTTAGGTACTTTTGGATACCTGTTTCAGCAATTGACACTTTCAGGAGGGTCTTCTTGGGTTCAGTTTTTCTTATCACATTTGTATGCCTTTCTTTTTATTTGGACTAAAGTGTCTTCAGAAAGTCATTCCACACTGCCTTAAATGGATGTTTGACCCCTACTTAATGGATGATTATCACTAAGTTCTCTCATTTCAAGAACAAGATTCTGGTTCATCTATTTTATGAGTCCAAATCAAATTGGAAACTATCATAGATGACACAGCTGAGATTAGAAGAAGTAGACAATTTGGTTCAGAAACACAGGACTAGGTCCCTATGGCTTCAGGAGCGCCTGAAAGTGTCATGCAGATGTGAGACAATATTACCAATACTGATACACCAACTAAGATAATGCAGATCTTAAATTTATTACTTTCAAAATGATCTGCAATTTGCGGGACAAATGTAAACTAACAAAAGTTGAAATATATGGAACTTGAGAAACAGACTTTAAAGTAAGAAATCGAAGATTTTTCATAGAAAGGATGAAACAGAAGCTGTTGCACTTCCCATTTGGGCCCAGAGGAGTCCTCAATTTTCATAGCCTCAGAAAATGTTTGAATAATTTATGTCTTAAATTGAAATCTTTGGGAGATTTTAACTTACTATTTACAAAGTCTTTGTTTAGGGATGCCAGAATTTGCATTTAGGAAGGACCATCTCTGTTTTTATTTCTGAAGTCAAGTGCATGTGATTTCTTTTGAAAGGAGGCATGCTGAAACATTTTCTTAGGGAGTATTGGGCGGGCTAGTATACTGAGAGTGGGAGGGATGGGGGAAGATCACCACAGCAGGGTCATGAGAGAAGCAGTGGACAGCACCCTTCCTGTCAGGCCCCCGGCTCCTGCTACCCTCCTCGCCTCTAGGCACTCACCAATGACCTGGTGAGCAGCTATGTGCTCACTTAGAGGAAATCACGCAATGTCTCAGGCATCATCTTCCTGTAGAAATGACACATGATGAACCAGTTTCTGCTCTCACTTACTTAAGTTTTAGCCTAGGGCACTGAATTTCTTATGTGCTGAACATGAGGATTTGAAAGAAGGTTTGATCCTTGTGATTGTGTATTAGGTTTTTCTACAAATACATCCCCTGGTGACTTGTACAACACATCCTGGTAAATACTTATTTCAGACTCAAACCAAAGGCCCCAAATGGCAGATCTGGCCTAAATCAGCCTTGTTAAAATTCAGCTATGTCCCATGCCTGTTCTATCCTTGGTTCAGTTCTGCTGTATGGAGAGCAGCAGTCACTGGGTAAACGCTTTCCTTTCCTGCATTGCACCAAGAAGAAAGAATTCAAACTGGAAGCATGTTATTTAAACAGGCATCTTTTTGATCCTGATTAATTCTTCAGGAAAACTCTCAATCTATTTACTAAAGGATAAAAGGCCACCACATTTTTACATTGTATTTCTCTGATAAGCTAATAATCACCAGGCTATCTTAGGTTTACTTGAACATTTCCTG
This sequence comes from Marmota marmota marmota, assembly GCF_001458135.2. Taxonomy (NCBI): domain Eukaryota; kingdom Metazoa; phylum Chordata; class Mammalia; order Rodentia; family Sciuridae; genus Marmota; species Marmota marmota. Next base: position 29,432,935 of record NW_025999853.1, read on the forward strand.
AATTCCCAAATCTAGGAATTTGATGAAGTTCCTGCTCTAGAGGAATTTAGAAATAGAAAAAACAGTATTAAATGTGAACTCTGAAATTAGGTAAATTTTAGATTTAAATATGGCCATGGTTTTGCATGATTTCAGACTAGTTTTTTTTTTTTTTTTTTAGCTTGTATGAATGTTTCCTCATTTGCAACTTTGGCTAAGTAATATCTATAATGGGGTTTGTGAGATTTCATAGAGCTAAAGTATTTGTATTTCAGATTTAAGTTAAATTTATTAAATTGTTTTTACTCCTAAGTGAATTGATCAGTAATTGGAATCACAAAATTTGGAAAGCTTTGAAGCGGGAACAGCCAGCAGGTAGAGGAGGCTGGGTTTGGGGAATGTGGTACTGGTGACAACCAAGCCCTTTAGACATCCCTTGATAAGGGTTGCTGATGTAGAAAACAAGGTCTAGCTCCAACTGATGCAAAATCTTGAAAGCTGTAATTGAAAATAATAACAACCACTCCTCATTTAGGAAAAGTGATGCTGCTAAAATTCAGACCTGACATAAAAAGTATTTAAAAATTAGCTAAGTTATATGTGAAGGTGGCCAAATGAATTCCTACAAAGATGACATGAAAACATCAAGGCAGTGATGGTAAACTTATTCTTCAAACTATTAAATATTTGGTTTTGAAGAAAGGATAGATTGGGAACCAAATGACATGCATTTAGCAATCATCTGAGTCTTGTGAGATGTAATGCATACTTTTCCTCTGTCTCATTAGAGGAAGGGTTTTGAAAAAGGAATCTTAAGACACTGGTCAGTACCGTATTTCAAATTATAGCACTTTAGAGGGGAACTACTCATTTTTTGGCAACTTTATTGCTCATTATTTTCATAATCACCAAGAATTTGACAATTCTTCTGAGCTTGATGTCTTATCTTTGCTAGACGATGTTAATAAGGAGCTTCTATTGCATTATAAAACACGGGCTTAGTAAACTTTAAGATTACAAAAATATTTTGATTTGTGAAAAAAATTATATTCAAATATATCTAATTAAATGCTATTTGCAGAATGTTAGAATGACTCATTTATCTTTTTTGGGGGGTCTAGGGATTAAACTCAGGGGCACTCAACCACTGAGCCACATCCCCAGCCCTATTTTATGTTTTTATTTAGAGACAGGGTCTCACTGAGTTTCTTAGCAACTCACCATTGCTGAGGCTGGCTTTTAATTTGAGATCCTCCTACCTCAGCCTCCCAAGCCTCTGGGATTTCAGGCATGTGCCACCATGCCTGGCTGGTTCATTGACTTTTGATGTTTTGGGTATTATTACAAGGTAGGATGTTCTACATTGTGTTCATCATCATGGCTGGTATGAGAAAATGTGATGAAAGAGATAGGTGTGATTTTTTTTCTCTTTCCTGAGATTTGTAGTCTAGTAATAAACCAGAGGATGGAATAAACCAGAAGATGAGGAATAGAGGGACTTGAAAAAGGAAACATCTGAATCCTACCTATGTGGGATTCACACAGATCTGTCATGCAAAGATGACCAGAAGGCTGGGGAGCAACTAAGGGACTTGGGGACAAGAGTAGTGTGAAGGTGGGCTGTTGCTGTTCTCCCTTTGCACGGAGTGGTAATGGCCTTGTGGTGGGGAGAATGGCAATGAGGAAAACAAGCCATCAGGCATGAGCAGAGTGTATGTTTGCAGACTAAGACATCATACCTAGCACAGGCCCTGTAACCCCTTTCTCAGTGGCAACTGAGCATGATGGACAAGTGCCTTTGGAGTCAGACCAAAGTCTGAATCTCAGCTCTCCCTCTTCGAGTTTCATGACTGATAGAATTCCAATTTCTCTGAGTTTCAGTGTCTGTAAGTTGGGGAGAATAAAGGTGCCTACCCCATAGTGTTGTGATGAGGATTAAATGAAAAAAGCCACTCTGTGATTTTTATACAGCCACTCAGTAAATTTAAGTTCCGTTAAACCAGATATAATGCAAATTTACATTTTTCAGGTAACAGACCTTTGGAAGCATTGTTTACTAAAAAGAAACATTTTTTTTTAAACCACAATTAGGCAATCCCACCAGGACACTTAGGTTCCACAGTCTTTATGCCACTTTCAAATATGGACTCAATGTAAATAAAGCATCAGCATGACACTGCTTGGAAAGTTAAAGAGAAGCAAGTATCTCTCCACTCCTCCTCTTGGATTCTAGGTTAAACATCGATATTGATTTTATAACAGGAAGGCACTTCAAAGGCTGCTTTCTGCCCGCCCTATTTGTGACTTAAGCTATCCACAAATATGTTTTAAAATCAAAACATAAAACTCTAGATTTTTTCCCATTTTAATATTCTAATCTCACTCTATTTTTGTTTTTTGACACTGAGACACAATTAAGAATAGATATTCCTGACATTCTGCTGGTTTCTGAAAGACATTTTTTTTCCCCTCCTGTCTTTACATATTGGCAGAAAGTGAAAATACCAAGAAGCACCTTGTCAGAATATTGATTTACTCATGTAGAAATAACAGCTTAAACTAAAGAGCAGCTTGTTAATTATTGGTAAACAGCAGTCTCCAGCCACATTCCATAGTGTTTGCAATTTAATGAATGAGAGGACTGTGATTAGAGGTATTTTCAAATTTTCCTTTCTGGTCTCTGCTAGAATTGTACCTAGGGTCTTCCCTTCACTCACTAATATCCCTGTTTTATCTGGGTCCTCAAATTTGTTTTTGCATATGTACATATGTACATATGGGGCCCTTCCATTTAAAGAGCACTGATGTGGAAAGTGCTTTTGGAAAGGATGTTGAAAGCAAGCTAGAATGGAAGGAATTCCACTTGTCCACATTGCCATGTATGCATGGCAAGTGGTAAGTAGGTGACTTGGCCTGGGCTGGTTTTTCTGATCTCTGACATCTCCACCATCCATGCTCCACTGTGTTTTCTAAGTCAGGAGTCTGTCAGCTCCTGAAGTCCAGGAGCAAGACACCCCAGAGAGGACCCTGCCATACAATTTTGGTTCTCAATCTTTCTGTGGTCTGCCTCAGGAGGAAAAGAACTGCACATAATTAGTGTTTTGGGGGACATTTAAAGTGGAGCAAAAGTGAGAAGAGATGAGAGAGGAGAGATGGCTATCAGGGAGATAGGTGAGAGTCATAAATTATTTTGAATGAATTGAGTTGGGGAGAATTCTTCTATCAGCTCTACCAGAAAAGCTTAGGTGCTACTCAACTTTGCTTTCAGGCATCTGAAATCTGGAGAGGGTGGAGAGGAGTAATAATAAAGATACGGAGACTGTCACTGGCTCTACAGGGAGATGTCCCTGCCCACCATACAACAGAGAAAGTGAAGAGCTGCTCTATATATCCAATTGTTTGTTTTAGGTATTCATTTCATATTTGAAGTGTGTTTGAAAAATAATTTTAAATTTCAAACACATATTTATATAATATATTCTATATTTCTCAACAGCATTTTACATATGAGGAAAAGAAGCTCAGAGAATTTATGGAATTTGGAGTCATAGTTCATACCATACTTATTTGATCTGTGCCACACAGTCTCCTAAGAGTTAAGTATTGTGATGTATAAGATGATCTTTTTTAACCTGTGGAGACAATAAAACTGGTAAGGAAGACATCTTTTTTTGTGTTATAGCATCATGTGGCTGGCTAGGTACCTTATATTGAGACTAAGAGAGTATGTAATAAGGTGCTAAGTGTATGGTCCAGTATAGACAATATACTGTCAAGGTCAAGGTCAAGGTGATGCTCAGCATCATCAGGGAGGCTGGTGAGAAGAAGACATGATAGAATTCCACTAAGTAAATAACACAATACATCCCTACATAGATGATTACCTGGTGTCCTGATCATTTTAGGTTTAGAGAAGCATTATACATACACCTGCCCATGATCCAAAAATTCTTGTAGAAATGAAAACATGTCTACAAGAAGCTGTAAAAGTACATTTAAAACAACCCCCCAATAAAAATCCCTAGAAACAATTTAGTTGTTCGTCAACAGGAAAATGGCTAAACAAATTTTGATACATGCATCTGATAGAATATGACTCAACAAAAAGGAGTGAAAAACTGTTGTATGCAACTATATGAAGGAGCTCAAAGTCATCCCATTGAGTAAAGGAAGCTAGACAGAATAGTGTGATTCCACTTAAATGTCATTTGAGAAGAAGCAAGCTAATTTGTGGTGATGAAATTGAAACAGGTTTTCTCTAGGTGCTTGGACTAGGGATTGACTGGAGAGAGCCATGAGGAACTTTTTTGGATGGTAAATAGTGTTCTATAACTTGAGTGGAGTAGTGGCTACATTGGTGTATACAATTGTCAAGACTCAATGTGCTTAATGTCAGGGCACTTTATTATATGTCAATTTTTTTCTCAATTTACAACATTTTATTATTAGACAAAGGTCCATAAAATAGCAATTAAGTGACTTGGGAAATATTTGAGAAGACAAAGGATGAAGACAGGCTGAAAAAAAGGATGACTTCTAATATTTAGAACAATTCTTCTACATTGGAAGAATGAAGCCTAGAACTTCTTACCCTAAAAAAGATTGGGGTAGTAGAAAATGGCTTTGGGACCACAAAACCTGGTGCTTTGAGTCTTGAGTTCTCACTGACTAACCTTATGATCTAACCCTGGGTTTATCATCTGCAAAAGGAGAGTCTTAGTATGACCTTGTATCAGGAGCCTAGGAATAAAGAAAGTGCCCTAATTGAAATAGAGACTAGAATATTTCAGGGAAAATTTCTAAACTTTTGAAACAGTATCAGGAAGGACATTCCCAACCTACCTGATAACTTTTTCAAATGGGGACCTTGTCAATATGGAACATCATGCTTCCATGTTTGGAGTTTTAATGCCTGAAACCCTTTTTAAAAAAATAGCTTTATTGAAATATAATTTACATATCATAAAATTCACCTGCTTAAAGTATACAATTCAGTAGATTTTTGTATATTCACATGGTTGTACAATAATTACCACTAATTTTAGAATATTTTCGTCACTCGAGAAAGAAGCCCCTTATCAACTATCTATTGTTCTCCATCTCCCTGCCATGCTCCCTTCCTCTTGTAGCCTTACAAAACCAATGATCAACCTTTTGTCTGTGGATGTGCTTATTCTGGTGAATCAATGTGTAGCATGTATCATCACTTCATTCCTTTTTATGGCTGAATAATCTTGTGGGGTGATACCCTATTTTCTTTACCTACTCATTTGCTGATGGACATTGGTTTGCTTCTATTTTGGTCTATTATGAAACATGTTGCTATGAACATTCATGCGTCATTTTTTGTGTAGGTATGTACATCCATTTATTTATCTTAGGCATATACGTAGATGTGGAATTGCTTGGTTACATGATGACTCCATTTAACATTTTGAGGAAAGATAAGACCGTTTCCCAAAGTGGCTACATCATTTTACATTCCCACTGTCAATGGATGGGGTTTTAGTTTCTCTACACTCTTACCAACACCTATGATTGTCCATGTTTTTGATTTTTAGCAGATCCTAAAAGCTTGAGTTCTTATGTGTGGTGTTAAAGCTTAGAGGAGCTCACCGGGAAACACAATGTTAGTACCATCTTCCACTCACATCCACTGAGCCTGGCCTTGGGTTGGCCTTTGTGACTACTTTTCACACCCAAAGACTTGCACACGAGACCAGGCATGAACGGAACCCTTTTGCTACAGTGTCTGACAATCTTCTGAACCCTTGGGCTTGTCTGAGTCTACTCATAAAAGGAAGGAAGTAGGTACAATGGCCACAGCCCTGCTTTTTTAGCTGGCCAGAAAATGACAGCTCTGATTAGTGTTTGCAATCACAAAAACAACCAATATTTACTGAGTTTACCTGGTGCCAAGAATTGTTTTAAGGGCTTTGTATGAATTCTCTAATTTAGAATGTAATTCAGCTCAAGGAGAGGAGTAATATTTTTTTAAATGCTTTCATTAGTGTATTATATTTATACATAATAATTGGGTTCATTTTGACATAATCATACATGCATGGAATTAAATTTGCTCCATTCCAGTTTCCTGTGTCTCTTCTTTCCCTCTCCTCCTCCCTCCCCCATTCCCCTTCCTCTATTCTACTGGTCTTCCATTTATTTATTTATTTATTTATTTATTTATTTATTTATTTATAATCAGTGCTTTTAATTACATGCATAAAGGGAAATTTTGTCAAATTCATTCTGCATTCTCTCCCTTTTCCGGTTCCCTCTCCTTCCCCCTCAATCTCCTTCTACCTCGCTGATTTTCCCTCTCTCCTTATGATATCTAACTTCCTTTTCCCTCCATTATTTTGCTGTAGATTTCACGTATGAGAGAAAACATTTGGCCCTTGATTTTTGATTCTGCTTTATTTTACTTAGCATGCTGTTCTCCATCATTTATTGGCAAATGCCACAATTTCATTCTTCCTTATGGCTGGGTACAACCTCATGGTATATATATATATATTTTTTTCTTAATCTTTTGAGATGAGTAATATTAACCCATTTTTAAAAATATTTATTTTTAGCTTTAGGTAAACACAATATTTTTATTTTATTTTTATGTGGTGCTGAGGATTGAACCCAGTGCCTCAGGCATGCTAGGTGAGCACGCCATCACTTGAGCCATATCCCCAGCCCCAATATTAATCCATTTTATGGAAAGATTAATAACAAACCCAACGATACCCCATTAGCAAGTGGAATCATGTTGGAATTACATAGGCTGAGTACAGACCCAGAGGTTTAAGCTATTCTTCTATTCTTCTCACCATTAATTTATAATTGACTAAATTTAATGCGTCTATCTTATTCACCATGATAGCCCAGAAATCAGCATAATCCCTGACCTATAAAAGGGGCTTAATAAATATATGTTGAATAAACAAAAGGATGAATGCATAAAATTAATTTGCAGTATTTCAGAGCTCTTGAGTTCCTGTGTGTGGTGTTAAAGCTTAGAGGAGTTCAGTGGATAACTGGAAAGAATTTAGTCATGTGTAAAGTAAGTTTGAGTGTGTGTATGTGCTTCGTCTCTCTCCCCTTAATTATTTAAGCTCTTGTTTGTCATCAAGTCCTCATCCTCCTCCTTTATTCTGTATTACAACTGGCACCACTCAATAACTGACATTTCCTCTAATTGTGGAGTAACAGATTGTAATGGATTAAAGATTTCACAATACAAACATTTGGCCCACTCAAAAATAGGTGGGAGTAAGACAGAAGGTAAAAACATTTAATTTGAAGACTCACAAACAAGATAATAAAAAACCTGTTCTAAAACATATGATGAGTTTATCAGAAAAAATTACATTTTAAAAGGTTGGATGTGTAGAAGATGGTACAAGACATTCTCCTGTATTGCTTCCTACTCAGAATTCTCCACACTGTCTCAATAATATGGAAAGTCAGATATAGAAGCGATTGCTCTTGTTTGTATCACTTTTCTTGTTCTTTCATTTTCTATTTGTTCCCGTTTCAACTCCCACTCCTCACTTTCTTCTCTGCCAGCCTACATACATGAAACCCAGCTTCCAAGCCGTTCTGCTCTGCTTTATTTAAAATTCAACTGATAACTCTCTCCTTTTATTCTTTTGATTAAAAAGAAAAACTAACACCTACACTGGTTTCTATTTAAAAAATTAGATTTCCTTGGCACTACATGTATTAGAACTTAAATCTCCCAATGAGAATTTCCTGCATGGTAACCCATTTGCAACACCATGGAAATGATGCTAAGCTCGGAACATTTCAGTCAGAGTCAGAATATAGTCCTTAACAGTCAGAATATAGTCCTTAAAAGAACATTCACCTACCTCTTCACTTTTTCATATTAATTAAAACGGTTTCACCCAATTTAATCATTAACTCATCATCTCTGCTTGACCCTAAGCAGTTTCTGACCATTTCAATGGAATTTACCATTTAAAGATAAAGACAAGTCACTATTAAATAGGACAGACAAAAGAATGTATTGAACACTGGGAGAGTTTATTTAGAGATAGGGCTGGAATTGAAAGTATTTTGGGCTTTTGTATAAGCAGTAAGACTGAAATAGCTGGGTATCCTTTACAGACGATTTCCTTGAACGTGATGTGACTTATGGTATGTGTTTGTAAGAGAAAATTCTCATTTCATTTTAATTTGTTCAGTTGATTTACTTGAAAATATTTGAGCACTTTGTGTGTTGTAGGCGTAGGGCTACTGGGGACAAAAAGGAACACCAAGTAGATAATCTCCTTGCACTTACTGAGTGTTGATCAACTCTGGCAATATGGCATTGTGGAGAGAAAAAGGATTTGGGAGTCAGACGGACCTGGGTCTAAATCCTTGTCATGTTGTTTATCTTGTGGGTGGCACCAGGCAATTGTGTTATCTAACAAGCAAAATGTTCTAATATGAAGAGTGACTCCATATGGTTGCTGCTGGAACTCTACAAGATGACATGTGTAGAGCATTTAGAATGGTGGGCCTGGCTTTCATGTTCCAACTCTAGTCCTTGGGAAGAACCAAGATTTATAATATTTACTTTGTTCCAAGTTGAGATTTATCAGTCTGCTATTTAAGGAAAAAATTGTCATTAGATTACTTGATTCAGTCTTATTTCACAAGATGTCAATTCAAGCTCTTGCAATTATTATTAACATACTTTAAAAAGGGAGTTTGGAAATATTTCTCACAGTACAACAAATACCTCTCTCCATTCATTTATTCAAAAATATTTTGCACCCCTATTATGTGCTTGCTTCTGTAATCAGACTTGGTTTTGCAGTGGAGAACAACATTCATGGCTGCCATCTGGAAGGAGCTTACAGAGTGATGGGGGAAGACAGACCATGAAAATTTAAAAAAAGCAAACAAGTGTGCCTTCCAGACATGCTATGGATATGTTTGTTGCATTTCTCAAGTATTATAGACTGTGAGTGACATGGAAGGAAGGAAGGTTCTTATTGGTATCATGCTTAAAGTTAGAACAATTAACCTTTTATAACTATTTCCAATCAGAGCATTGATTTGTTGGGTGGAGATTCCCTGAGAGCATGAGTTGCCTTCTAACTATAGGAATGGCATCAGTTGCTTCAAGATCCTTGGCTGTAAAGACACCGACACCGTAAGAAATAATAGCTTTAACCCATTTCAAAGAAGTATCGAGTAACTGACCACTGGAAACTAAAAAACTTCTGTCTTTTGATTGAATATGTATTCTCCAAATGCTTCTCTGTGAAGTAAATGTTTTTCTAATTAGGCTTAAAAATGTGAAATTTTCTTGCAAAATTGATTTTCCATTAAGGCACTAAAGTAGTTTCTCTTCTGCTTGGGTACTAATTAAATTATGTCCCAACTTGTTTTAATTCAGCAATCAATTTTTTTTCCATTTGCACTGGATTACAGAATCTCATTTAAAAATCACAGTTTAATGAATTCCACACAAAGCAGAGGTGATAGACTTATTCTCTAAATGGAAACAAAACAGTACTGGTCAAGACTTGAGAGTCTGCAGCCTATCAGGGCAGAATACTGAAAAAAAAGAAAAGAAAAGAAAAAAAGCCAAAACCCCAAAAGCAAATAAAAAGGCTCAGTCCTCTGGTGGTGTCTATGTCTTGTGCTGTTTTTAGAGATAAGAGACAGTATTGCAAAAGGCATGGGGATGTGAGGGGGGAAAAAAGGAACAAAATGCTAAGATAAAAAGGATCTAAATTCTTTGAGGATGTACTTGATGCTGGGTCCAGAACTGAGACAATTTCTAAGGTAGCCATAAATTTATAAAAAGAGAAAAATTGAGTCATGACAATATTTAAAATAAGTAAAAAATTAAGAATGGATTATTCTAAAGAATAGTAATTCAGGTTTAATAATTCTAGATAATAATTTAATGACTCTAAATAATAATAATAATTCAGATTTAACCTGTGAGTGTATGAATAATTATTTTTTAAATGATTTAAAATATCTCTAAAAGTCAACATAGCTTGAGAACATACATATTGAAAATCTTTTGGAAATGAAGGAATATGCTGATTATATAGGATGATTTTGAGGTCTTATACTGAGAAAGGAAAAATTGATACAACAAATAGTTTTCTATGTAATCACCTCTCAAAAAACTCAGGATTCACATTTCTGTCTAAAAAAAAAAGAATGAACAAAACCAAAAGAGAATAATTGAGCTGTCCATGGTCAAATTCCACCTTCATCTATTAGAAGGTGGGGAAGTCACAAGAGGGAGTAGTCAATTCATGTAACGTTAAAACAAAAAAATAAAACAAACAAAAAAAAAGCAAGTAAATGTAAGCCAGTAAGGTGGCTTTCATTGTGTTAATTTAAGACACATTAACAAGCCAAATGGAAGCTTCACCTTGCAAGGAGAATCTAACAGCAGGAGCTGTGCTTATTGAGGTTTCTTCTCTATCTCCTCCTTTTTAAAACGTGCTCAGTCAAGTCCAAATGTGATCCTTACACTGTCCATGCTCTATCCTATTCCTTTCTAAACAACTTGCACATTAACGGATCACTGAAATAACACGTAATTCTTTCACTTCAACAATTGCTTCATCAACTCATGGCTTTTACAGTTCTCATCTTCCTGGCCACCAAATTTTACCCTGTTTAAATCCAAGACTAACTGAATAGCCTACTGTGGTTAATAGTGCTGTTTCCAGATTCCAAAATTGTTCCTTGAGTTCTTTTTTTCTCACTTTCTTTGTATCCTTTCAACTCATGATGACATTAAAAATAACAGTTAATGCTGTTAGATGAATGGCATTGTGGAGAGAAAAATTTTAGAAAAACTAAAATTGTGAACAAAATTGCTCATGTAAAATGGAAAAACAATTTCTTTAAAATCATGAGAGCTAAGCCTTCAATTTATTCATTCAATTATAATTTTCTGTGGTTAATGGACAGTAGCATGAAAAGATGGAGCGCATATCAATGAGAATAAGTAATTCTTCAGATATGAAATGTATTTGGAATCTTATTTCTTTTATAAGGAGAAAGTACCTTTCTGGGTCTGGTCATCCAGGAATACTTTGCAAGCTAGACATCTGTTGTATGAGGCCTCCTGTATCATGACAAAGGGCAACAGCCCCTCAACTGAAAACCAAAAATCACTATTCTGGAGAAGATAGCAAAGAAGAATGTTTCTAGAGTTTAAAAATGTAATAGTAGAGTTACTATTTTTTATTGAAAACTTCAAGAGCCATTCAATAAGTGCAACAGCGCTGAGGAAAGAATAAAGAAGCAGACATAGATAGAAGGAAAAGAATAGAACAATTAGGGAAATTAAAACACAAAAAGGAGAAAGAGAACACAAAAAACACAGTAGGTTACAGAAAGAGAATAGGAAATCTCTCATTTATTGAACGATATACCAGACTCGGTATTAGGTATAGCAGATTCCTCCTGATTTAATCTATATGTAAGAGCAAGGACAGACGATGGTAGTTTACTTTAATTTTTTTTTTTTTAGATTTTGATGGACCTTTATTTTATTCATTTATTTATATGTAGTGCTGAGAATCGAACCCAGTGCCTCGCACATGCTAGGCAAGCGCTCTGCCACTGAACCACAGTCCTAGCTCCAATAGGATACTTTCTAGATTAAAAATCCTGAATTTTAGAGTGCTTAAGTGGCTTGTCCCAGAGATAGTAAGTAGATCAGTTAGGACCAAACCCCAGAAGTGTTTGATCTTAAGGACAGATCTTTCCCAGAAACCTGTGTAGATGAAAATAAGCAAGATAGAGATTGAAGTTAAGATGATGAGTCAACCCCAAATTTCATGAAAACATAGTGCCATTATTTGCCCCCTAAAAATAAAACCACTTAGCACAGAAGCATGAATATAGTAATGCATAATAAGAATTTTCACCAAGAACATGTATATACAGATCCCAATCTGTATCTATATCTATCTGTATCTGTATCATCTATATCTATACATATATATTTGGTATTAGGGATTGAACTCAGGGGTGCTTTACCATTAAGCTAGATCCTCAGTCCTTTTTAAATTTTTTCAACATTTTTGAGACAGGGTCTTTCTAAATTGCTGAGGGGCTGGCCTTGAACTTGAGATCCTTCTGCCTCAGCCTTCCAAATAGCTGGGATTACAGGTGTGTGACTCTATGCTCAGCTCAAATAATTTGGATGATAAAAATCTTAGGGAAAGAAGACAAAGAGAGAAAAAAGGGGGCAAATAAGGTGAAGAGAACAAAAATAAGATTGTTTTGGGGTATCTACCTAACCTCAGATTCTAGAGTCAAAAGTGTCAAATTCTGCCCCATACTCAAAGGATTTTTGAAAGAGGAGAATTGCTAGCTCATCTATATACCCTTAACTCAGGCAAAAATATTTTTCACCTTTTCAGAAACCCACTGGTGTGATCTTGAAATCCCATAGTAATTGTGGTAAGAGTAACTATATACCCTGGACATAGCCTTGTGAAGTCCACATGGTCATATTCTGATAATTAGCCAACGAACCAACCACAACCACTTAACTAAAAACCACTCAGTTAATAAATATTTATTATGGTCCCACTTTATCTCCAACTCAAGGAATTCACAGTCAAACCTTTCAATAAAATATGAAAGTTCAATGAAACATGTTACTATTTTGTTAAATATTTAGAAACATCATGTTCAAAGGATTGAATATTTCTTTTTATACAGATGTTAAGCTTAATGTCAATATTACCTAACTCATATGGAAGAACTACTTATAAAAAATCATAAAATTTAGAAAGGCAGTATTTTTCCTATGTTATTTTTGACGGATGAAAAGTAGGGCCAAGTCTATTTCAATATTTAGGATGTCAATTTTGACTAACCTACTGGGAAAATATGTATGTCTCTTCTTTCTAAAAGAGAGCAAAGTTTTCTTTTGATTACTCAAGTTATTCAAGCAATTTTGCTTCTTTTTTTTTGTAACCAAATAATAATTTTAGAGCACAAACAAAATCCAATTTCAGCATAGCAATCAATAATCCTATTCAGAGACCTTACCTCACTAAAGTGGGGTCAAGTTAGCAGCTTGTGATGGCTCAGAGAAAACCTCAGGCTGAGAAATTTCCCAGGTAAAGGGCTTGATTGAGTTTTTTCTCTGAAGGCTTGGGCAACTCTGATTTCTCTGGTAGCCCCAATGTGACTACATCTTACCAAATTTTAGGGAGATATAAGTCCTAAATGATAGGCTTTTTGCATTATAGTCAATTGTCAGGACTCCGGGAAGTGGCTGGAAAGGAGTTGTTTAGGGCTTTGGAGAAGCTGAGAGTTGTTTGCTGTTCTGGTGGTGGTTTGCTGAGACATCCACACAGAAAAAATGCTAGTGCCAGGCAGGAGGAGCATAATCAAATGGAATTGATTATTATGGCGCTTCAATGTACTAAGGATATTGAACTTCCCTTTTTAAATCACAGAAAAATACTGGTCTCAACTATTAAAGCTGGGGAAAAAACAATGTGAAGACTACTATAAAAATGTGAGTCATTTAAAAAATGGATTTAATATTAGCCTTTGTGAATTATATTTGATGTTTCACCCATCAGGCTCTGATATCTTTGGGAGAAACAATGAACTGTCTGCAATATACAGAAATAATCAAGGAAAAAGTGCCATTTTATTTCTTTATAGCTATATAACCTACATAGAAAACCAGAAAAATCATTGTGGAAAAATACAAAGAATAATAAGATGATTTTTCTCTGTCCCTTTAAAGAAGTGTGTGTGTGTGTGTGTGTGTGTGTGTATGTATGTGTGTGTTTGTGTTTGTCCAGAGGAGTTGGTTACAGATCCAGTGCATGAATCTCTCCTTTTTCTTCTGAACAACACACAGAAGACCTGTATACTTTATAACCAGGTTGTACAACCCCTTGACCCTGTTTTGCCAGCTGTCAACATCTAGAAGCCCACATCACCTTTGGTAAAAAGCATCTCACAATAGGTTATTGTATGAGCAGCAACTGAAGCTATAGCTTGTCACATCAGAAATGCTAATGATTTTCTTACCTCTTCCTTCTCAGCACTTTGCAGATCACGCCATTCCTCAGTTACGTGACCGAAATCCACTGTGTTCATGGGGACTTTGAATTCTCCAATGATGTCATGCTTGGAGAAACGATCAAAATCATACACAGCCATCACCAGAGTTTTGCCGCCTAGTTCCGAGTAAGGGACCTACACAGAAAGAAATGAGGATAAATATCTGCTCACAAAAATACTTAAAATCTGCTACTACTTTATGGCATTAATTTAATACTTATGTTGGACAAACAGACCAGGGAGATAATTTTTTTTTTTTTTAAATTGAGTCTTTTAACTAACTGAAGTTGAATCTACCTGAGGAAAAAACTGGAACTTGCCATAGATTTTTCAACTTATTTTAAAGGTCTAAAGCTATTAGTATTATTAATAATGGGTCCAAAGATTAATAAAAGAATAAATAAGCCCCAGGCACAGTGGTGCATGCCCGGAATCCCAGTGACTCAGGAGGCTGAGGCAGGAGGATCATGAGTTCAAAGTCAGCCTCAGAAACTTAGTGAGACCCTATCTCAAAATAAAAAAGGGGTTGGGGATGTGGCCTAGTGGTAAAGTGCCCCTGGGTTCAATCCTCAGTACAAAAAAAAAAAAAGAATAAATAAGCCAATTACATTTGACTATTGTATACATTTCTCTTGCAGTATGTATGTATATGTCTGTGTGTGTGTGTGTGTGTGTGTGTGTGTGTGCATTTATTTATTTATTTATTTTTGGTGCTGAGGTTGGAATCCAGGGCCTTTTGCATGTGAGGGAAGCACACTACCAACTGACTATATCCCCAGTCCTCTCCTACAGTATATTTTATTGTCATTGTTGTAAGTTATATCATCAGGATCTAACTTATTCAGAAGTAGAAAATGTGTTTAAAAGTTCCATTAACTCTTTCAAGCCATTTGAATACCGCAGCTTAATGGAGCAGCGACATACTAAAAGGCATGCTAGGAGCCAAAAAAATTTAAATGAAATTCATAAGGTGCCTCACCTACTCTCTAAAATAATTTACTGATTGACATGCACTGACTAGAAAATTGATGTTTTGAATATCAGAGATTCAATATAATATGGATCTTGAAGTTCACTCATAGGTATGACACTCTTTAGTATGAATAGTGGCAAAAGGCCAAGAACTGATGAATTCTCCAGCTGTTCAAATATATCTGGGACAGATGCTCTGGGTTGGGAAGTTTATTAGTGACATTTTTAATATTCAGGGAAAAGCCGTGCAATTCAAGTGAGCTACACTTCAGTAACTGGGTAGAAATGTCTAATGAAGAAATTGTTTAGACTTGTATTAAAGGTTTGATCAATTTTCATACACTTCATATTTTATCAGTGTAAATGGTTGTCGTGTGCTCCAGCAAACATTTCTCAATTAACTCTGTACATTAAGAAGGGAAGGAGAGGAAAGAATACTTGACCGTAAATGTACAAGTAATCTTAGTTTACCAGGAGTACTTTCTGTCATTTATTTATCATGTTTGGAATCTGATTATATTATTAAAACACTGTGATTAAAAATTAGGCATAATGCTTTTCAATTTTAGAAGGAATCTAAAATAAACTCAAAGAGCCATATTTTTAAGGAAAAAAATTTAGAATAATTATAGATAAACCTTTGAAATTGTCATTGTATATCTAAAACCTTTCTATAATTTTGATGATCAAAAACCTGGGTTTGGGGTCAGAGAGACCTGGGCTTCCCAACTTTCTGTCTGAAGGACTTGGGGCTTCTTCATCTATCAAAATGAGAAAATAACAGTATCTATTTCTTGGGGCCATTTTAAGGATGAATGAATGTATGTGTACCACCTAGCATACAGTAGACACTTAAATGGTTGTTACTGATTAATACTTCCTTCAGGTGGGAGTTTGTTTTGGAAGAAAAAAAAATATAACATTAGTTTGGGGCAAGTCGAGTTCATGTTCAGTAGATTTTGACTCAATTTTAGAGCCAACTATCTAACTTCTTATGTTTCCCTTCCTATATCATATTGCCCTTGTCATTTCAAGAAATGTAGTCTACAAATGTCTACTGGAAAACTTAGCTGGTTCTCTTTTACATTGGCATATTTACTAAATGTATCAAAATATACTTTGAATCTCTTTATGGCTTGCTCAACCTTGCCAAAATGTAATAAAATAGAAATTATAAAAGTTTATAGACAATTAAAATGTTCATTATACTTTTTGGAGTCATAGATATTACTAATAAAATTGTATCATTCTGTTTTTTTTTGGGGGGGTACCAGGGATTGAACTAAGGGGCACTCAACCACTGAGCCACATCCCCAGACCATTTTCATATTTTATTAGAGACAGAGTCTCACTGAGTTGCTTAGAGGCTTGCAGTTTCTGAGGCTGGCTTTGAACTCAAATCCTCCTGCCTCAGCCTCCCGAGTTGCTGGGATTACAGGTGTGTGCCAACGTGCCTGGCTTGTATTATTCTTATTATGAACAATTACAAAATTATTTTAAAAGAAATAATATATAGGAAAGTCAAAGGAAAGCCCTACAATATTATTTCAAATAATTTAAGATTCTGCTTACTAAATTCTATTTAGAAAGATCTGACCTAAATAAAATGAATACATAGACAAATAAAATGCTTTTGATGACTACTTGCAGTATTTCAAGAATTCATTTTATGTTTTGTGGTGTGTTGACCACCATGATTAGCTCTTCATAGGTTGATAATTTTCAGATTTTTTTTTTTACTGCTACTTTAACTCTCTAGATACAAAAAAAAAAATGATGGATTTTAAATAACATTGATCACAATAAAACTTTTGTCTTAAACCTCAAAAATTTTAGGGTGAATGGAAAGACACTGCTCCTTCACAATATTGTAAACACATTTTGAGAAAATGGCTCATGCCCTCAACTCCATCAAGTTATGTCAGAACAGAATGTCTGCTAACAGAGGCACAGCAGCCACTACTAAGCCTGACTGATGGATGGGGTGATTTTGAGTCAGCTTGCTGGTATATTCACAAGCATTTCATTTTTCAGAGATGTATTGTTCTAAGTAATGCATTTTAAAAAATTCACACATCCACCAAAATAATTGTTTTTGTGAATGGCCTCAAGCGAAGAGCTACAAAGATCCCTGCAGCTTGCAGGGCTGGTTTTCTGGATGAATTATTTGATCAAAATCTCTCTTGGTTATTGTTTGTCAACTGAGGTATCTTAAGAAGATGAAGAATATCAGAAGAGCCTAGAGTAGAGGAAAAAATACGAGAAATGCCGAAAACAATGTGTTCATATTCTTTTCATTGATAAGAAGATGGATCTAGAGTTTTCAAGTTGCCCCTGTACATTAAGAGCTTTCAATAAGAGTCATATCTATTTGTACTATTTAAGCATGGAACATAGCTTCCTTTGTTCTGTTTGCAACAGGGTTTACCTATTTTTGGGACTTGGAATTCAGGGAAATAATGATTTCTTTCTTTTGCCTTTATTCTGGGTGTGTGTGTATGAGCCTATTAGCACATTTGAAGTTGACCTTACTTTTCAGATGTGACCATGACATCATAGTCATGTTATCAGTCTATACTCCATTATGAAAAGTGATGGCCAACTCCTACCTTGACCACACTTAAAGCATAATATAGACCAAAGAGAAAAATTGAAAATATTCTGAATACAATCATTTTAAGTCCTTGAATATGTGTTCATGTGTATGTCTGTGTCAGGATAAAACCAGTATTAAAACAACAAAAGAAAAGTTATAAGTACATAAGAAAAAATACCTTGAAAGTAAATTGCTCATTGAAGACAGGATTAAGGGTTTTTCGGTGGACTTTTGTCTCAAATTTCTTCTTTTTATCAGGCAGCAGAAACACTTTCACATAAGGGTCAGATGTGCCTCCCATGTCTAAGGCAGGCAGTTCGGCAGCCTGGATGATCCCTACCAGCAGCTGAAATGAATGACAGGGAGCAACAAGCACAAAAGTTGGTGACACTTTGGAAAAGATTGATTTGTTCACAGTGATGCATATTGTGATTTCTCCCCATTCCTCTTTGCTTTCAATAAACTTTTATTCTCATGTGAATCTGAACACGGAAGGCAAATGAAATGAGCTCTCTAGACTTCAGAACCCCAATTATGACAGATGCAGGCTCTAGGAAGCCAACTTTTAAGCACAAAAGAGGCTTTTAAAAGGTTGTTGATTATAGTTAGATATGAAATTCATATTTGCAAAAGGGTTGCAATCAAATAACTTTTCAGTTGCTAAAAGCTCTTGTGCATTGTTTTTCTTTCCCGGGCATGATTTGTAAGTGGAAATAAATTGTTAAACAATCACAAGTCTGTAATTACAAATAGAACATTTTTATTCTTTACCAAAGTCTCAGACCAGCTAAGTTCAGAATTTTTTATTTCTGTTTAGCAATAGAAATATTTTAGAAATCAGGTAATATTTTGAGATTAAAGAAATAAGATATTCAAGTTTCTGTCACCCTTGACCTTCACTATGTGCCAGCTAATTTTTATTTAACTTATAGTAGAATGATTATTATCCAATAATTCTTGTATCTAAATATAAGACATTGAAATAAAGAATTATAATTTAAGCTTCATAGAAAGGGAGGGGAGATGACAGATATAGTTTTCATGTTAAATAACAATGTTACTGATTTTTTTCCAAATACAACAGATATCTCTACATTTGTTAAACACTGTTTTCTTACTCATATAAGACTAAATCCCTATGAATATTAGAAATTATGGCATTGTTACCATTTTAAAAAGAAAAAAGGTATATGTGGACTATTCCAGTGGTTCTGCCACTGGAGAGTTATGTCAGCAGACTGATTTAAATCCACATGGGAAACAAAAGTAGATCTTTTGTGATTCAAGGGACATACTATTCAGTAAATGCAGTCATGCCATAGGCTTTCACTTAAGAGCCTGAACATTTGGTTCTGTGGATTTTTAGTTAGTAGAATGAAAAAGCAAATTTACCTCCTTAAAAATTACATCCATTTTCTAAAAAACTTACCAATCATAGTCTTAAGTGCATTTTGGCTAACTGTCTCAATTTTTAACCTGGATCATACCCTGAATGAGTATGCTGTTTCCATTTTAAGCTTCAGTATGTGTTTTGTGGCATCATCTTTCAACAGCAGCAATGACTGCTGGATTGTGGGTACACAAAACAGAGAAAGATGGTCCAAGAATAGCTAAAGTGGTATTAGATTATAAAGACATGATTGGTGAAGCAAACAATATGACTTGTTTTGCTAAATTGGTATTTAGTATTTGCCTTTATGTGGCAATGTGAATAAGCAAGAATTTATTTCTTCATTGTTGCTTTTTATAACCTGTTTTCCTTTTTTTCAATTTTCAGTTAGAAATAGAACTGAAATTCCTTTAAAGTAGATCATTTTTAGTTTAGATTTTTAGATATTTGTTAATAAGAAATGGAGTTACTTCTTCTAGCCTCCCTTTGACTTCTGCCTAACAAATAAATATTACATTTCTTTCCACCTTGACAGCTTCACAATTAGGGTATTTTAGGGTCATCTTTTAGTTTTGGTAATATAAGTTGACCTTTAGCTTTCCTGGAATATATAGATAATAGGAAATTTTGCTCCTAACCAAGTCCAGTGCTCAAATTTTGGTAGAAGACATAGAAATGACCTTGAATGCCATATTTAATTGACTGTAAATGGTATAACTATAAATCTTTATAAATCAATAATTATAAGTCCATACCTATAATCAATATGCAGATTTCTAGAAAATATTACAAAATAACTAGCCAGGGCTGTAATGGAGCTGATCAAATAAAAATATTTTTCATATGAGAGTATATTCCACACATCCCTCAGGGGGAACCCTCAAAGGCTGAAAGCATTATTTAAACTGTCCATTCCTAAATAAAACGCAGAATTTCTACAACTATTCAGAATTTTGATTTTGAATGATGGTCATCAAAGCTAAGCATGGGTGTTTGATTTATTGATCATTTAGTGCTCATCAAACTGGGTATCATTAGCACATGCTGGATTAGTAGCAATTGTAATTATAGATATTTGTTCTTCATCCCCTGAAATAATGGGTGAAGAAGCAAACTGTGCCAGAGAGATTTGAACTCCCCTTGCTAGAGAATGGCTATGTTATAAAGATTTTTAACAACCTGATTTTGAACTTAGCTTCTTCCACTAATTCTTATCTAGCTTGTTAATTTTCTTTTTTCTTTGCAGAGCCAGAGATCAACATCCCCAACTGCTTGTTAATTTCTTTAACAATTCAGAACATTTAGGATTATCTTTGTCAAGATCATGGGTCCTAGAAATCCTTCAGAGAGATATTTTTAACTGTTATCTTTGAGATACCTTGATAATAGGCAGTGGATAAATGATATCATTCATCTAAATGACCCTTTCCTACTTTTCGAGAAATTGAAGTAGGAATGTCTGTTTTGTAATTTTTTTTTCCCACTTTTGGGCCACATTCAAGGGCGCTAAAATAAATTTGTGGGTCTTTCTGCTTTTCTAGAATTGCAATCCCATTAGCACTGGACATTATATAAGGCATTTGTACTTGTACGATTCATGGACCATTGTCAATTTTCCTTCTGTGATTCCTTATCAAGCTGTTTAACTATTTCAAATGGTAGCCCAACCCAAAGGCCCCTAGTTTGGATCTAGACCCACAACGTCTAAGGAACGTTTTTCTAGCTCAGGCTGAGGGACCCATCAGGACAAGAGTGACTGGGAGCTCTCCGTAGCAGACTGACTGCTTCAAGTTAATTTGTATTCTGCCTGCTTGCTGGAAGTGTCATAAGTAGATGTAATCGGTTGAATACTGTGAATTCTAATTACCAGAAGTTAAATTAGCAAGTAGGGGACTGCCTGTACTTAGAAATTATTTCATCAATAGCTTTGATAATTGCATTTCCCTCACAGCAAATGAAATGTTTTAAGAAGTATCTTGCTTCAATTTCTACTTGGTAATTTCAGAAAATGTAATGGAATTAGAAGACATTTTTCCCCTCAGACCTGGTTATTCTGGAAATCATAATCCAGTGAATATTGAAGTTTTCCCAGTTTCTCCTCTTCTTTGGGTTCTTCTTTTTCTTCCCCATCAGTCAAACCAGTTTCAGCATCATCGTCCTTAAGGGCCTATGAGTCAGAAAAGGGATCATATGTGAATTCGAAGGAATTTTCACCAAAATCCAAATTAAACTCGTCCTATAGTCATACTTCCAAGCTGTTAGAAAGCAAGCACTAAGATGCTAGAAACCTGTTTGTCTGACACACATTCACATTTGCTGCTTACATATTTTTTTAAATTCCACTAGTGCACGGAATTTTTCCCCCCAATCAGCAAGCAACATGGAAGCAATGGAAGAAGCCCCTCAGAATATTGCAAGCAAAAAATGTAAAATTGTTGCAAAGAAAATGTCAACTTGGTACTGTATTTGGCTCTGATAGAACTGCTTCTTTCTTTCTACTATGATAAACATGCTATTAACCAGGCCAATTTTCACATTCTTGTGGTTTAAAAAAGATGCTCAGCATCATGTAAAACATTATTGTTACATGCAGTGGAATAATTGATATGAAATGCATGGTCTTTTCTTGCCTTACTTCCTATGGAAAAGATAAGTAGGTGACCTTTAGATAACTTTCATTCCCTTTGTTTCATATATACATTTGTAATTGTTAAGGAGAAAGAGGGAAAAAACATGCCATCAGCAAATGCATGTTTAGAGAAAAGTTTACTTCCAGTTGAAGTTTACTATTTTATTTTCATAACAGCTCCACAGAAAGCTAGGCTGAATTAAATTGATTTAAGAGTCTATTTGATATCAAAAGTTAAAAAATATATTTGCAATTTTGTCAAAAACTCAAATGGTATAAAATTTATTTTGCATTAAGAAAGAATCATGGTAGTAAACCCCCAAAATTCAGTCAGGCCAATGAAATATCTCTAGTACCCAAAACTTAAGTGCAATATAAATTGAAATACTAGAAAGCCCATGATCACATAAAATGTGTCCAAATGCTCCTTTCTTTTTAAAAATCAAAATGTGGAATGTATTTTCCTAAAATTTGCCCAAATTTTTCCCAAATTTTTATTTGGTTATTAATATTCAAAGGTTTTTGGGGGATATATACTCATTGCTATAAAGAAATTAGAACAATTAGAAATCTATGGTTATTTACAATTAAAAATTATGAAGTTATATTTCCCTGATCACTAGTGTGGTTGAAAAAATTAAAAATTCTTTTATTAGCAATTTGCATTTTATGGGACTGCCTATACATAATTTTTGGTAATTTTTTTCCATTGGGCTGTTTGCTTTTTTCTTATTGCTTTGTAGAAGTTCTTTTTAGTTTAGTGGCGTTGATACTGTTGTTGCTATATGTAGCAAATATTGTCCCTAGTTTTTGGTTATGGTATTTTCATTGCTTGTGTGCATGCACACATGGGTATGTATTAGATATATATGTATTACTGTAGAATCTCAAAAGAAATCAGGGTGAGAGATGAGTGATAGATTACTTTTTATCTCTGACAACGCAAAGGAATCTTAACTATTGTCAGCTCTTAAATTGAATCTAAGAATTCTTACAGAACTCAAATGCAAAAAGTATAACCAGGCTTCACATAGCCATCAGAATTGTCAGACTGGCTTCATCACCTTGCAACACCCATCTGCAAGACTACATGGTCTTTTTCTCTGCTATGCTCATCATTATCAGAAGATAGATTTTTTTTCTGCTCTCACCCACTTGCACAGAGACTCTCCGTGGAAGCAGTCACTAAATTTACCAGATTTCCCCATTTACTTCCTTCCACCTAACTAAAAAGCAAAGAGTTGGATGCTTCCTAGATTAATAAAATTCATTAGTTCCCCTCTTAGGTGAGAAGATCATATAAGCAGACAATTGAGCTATTGTCAGAGATGCCTCCCTTATTGTGCTTGTTGAAATTTCTCGGTGGCCTACAATGAGTGTGGAAATTGAAAATTACCATTAATATATAATCACACTTATATAGAAATCTTTTCAAATAGGGTTAGCCACACCCCATTTAATTTAGTAAGTTTAATTTATACTTGGATAGTTCCTTGCATATTAAGATACTGTTTTACTGATAGCCAAAAGCAGAAAACAATTTAAAATTTAAGAATTTTATACTAAACTTCTAAACTTGAGAGGTGGTGATGGGAGTCCAGTAAAAGAATCTAGAGAAGTGACAAGAAAAAACTACTGAATTAATTAGAGACTTTAGGAAGTGGATTCCCATAGCCCTTTGTAAACTTGCTGTTTATGTCTTTAGCAGTGTCAAAGAAAATGTGCTTAGAAAATTGAAGTTAATTGTAATGTGCCTCCCTGGAAGATTTTAATTTTTTAAAATAATAGCAAAATAATAAATGCATACCTCTGTTTGAAAAATCTGTTACTCTATCATCACAACAAAAAATTCAGAATTAAAATACTTTTTCAAAAGTCTCTTCAAAATCGACAATTTATATATCATCTTTCAGCCCAGTACAATTTGAAAATAGTTGAGATATTAAATCTCCTTCTCCCTAGTGGTTTTTACTGAAATAGAAGGTGCAGAACCATCTCTGCAATTATTCTCCATGAAATAGGACTAGATTTTTGATAATTTCTCAGTGCTACTGTTCATCACTGAAGTGATTAAGTCCATTCCTGTCCCAAAGGCTGAGCTTAAGAAAGACATTTTATGTACTGTTGCATTAAATTCTGACCTATTAAATCAGCAGCTATTATAATATCTCCAGAGCAATATTCCCCACCCCCATGGGACAAAATTTGGAAGAAAAAGCTTGTAAACCCAGCAATTCTGAGGTCTGATAAATTGCAATAGCAAAAGCTGTGCTGGGAACATTAGGACTTTTAAATTTCAAAGGTTTACTGCACATGCTTATGGTTTGCATTGACATTTACAAGGTGCTTAGTTCACAACCATCAGAAGGAGCATTTGTTCATTCTACGTTAACATTGTTCTGATTGGGATTTGATAAGGCTCGCTAAGAAGGTAGTACAAGCGACTGAATTTTCATTCTAAGCCAACAATTTAAAAGTTGAGCTTTCTAATACTGTTGTATTTAATCTATGTCAGAGATGTTTAAAATGAAAACACTTTATCTCTAAAAAATCAGTTTAGTTCAGCCTCTTGATGTGTGTCAGAATGGTACGCCCTCAGCTGTGGAGCCTCAGCTGCCAGGCCACAAATGTACCTCAGCATTGACTAAGGTTGTCTAGTAGCAGAGGAAACCTACCGCAAGGGACAGTCCAGAACAGTCATGAGACACAACACAGATAAGGAGGACATAGAAGGAAGAAATAAAAATTAAAATATCCACACACATTAGTGAGCACTATGGAGAAATGACCTTCCCAGACCTATCACTACACCAGGGTCCTTCCCTCTGCATGTTTAGTGTTCTCAAGATTCAAGACATGCATGTGTCTTACGCCATGTACATGTATTATCTGCAGTTAATTTTGCAGTCATTGCTGAATGTTTTAAAATTTTTCATGGTTATAAAACTGTACTTAAGAGACATGTAGCTATGAATACTGCAATTTAAATTTCTGTCAATTTGATATGGATTGAAATGGGAAATACTTATTGCCTTAAAGCCTAACTAGCATAAAAAATAACTAGAAACCACTCAGATCTGTACTGCTTTGAAGTGAAGAAGGTGTAAACTATCTTCATTTGTCTCCCCCATGGTCACTCAATATCCTGCTTAAAATATTTTGAAAATGTAATTTTTTTAAAAAAATAATTTTAATTTGTGTTTATGCTGTTTTGAATTCAGATCATCCAATGATCACCATGTTACATATGATCCTCCTAAAATCTGTACATTCTATTTTTCTTCTTTAGCCTTCTTCTTTATAGAATGTTAGACTCCATTATTAACTATTTTGGTCAGACTCAAATAGTAGCATAAGCTACTGTTATATAATTGCTTATCATTGAGACCTATTCTCACTTATCCAAATTATGCTTCATTTGTGTACTTAATTGTTCTTAACTTAGAAATAATACCTACAGTCCTAAGTGGACTTAAAATGAATAAAAATACCTTTTTGAGTGTTCAAAATTCTAACTACTTTGCAACAACATGTTATTAAAAACTATCATTTCTTCATTTGACTAATTTTTCTCTGTTCCTCCTTCTAAAGCAATAGGTGATTGATGAAAGATTTAGCATCATTAGATCCTATTTGAGGTCTTGGTCATTTATCCAGGTCATAACAGGGGTAATAAACACCACCACTATGCTATAAATTATAACCTTATGTCATACAGAACAAATTCCAAAAATAAAAATAGAGATGTATTACCCTACAAAGAAATGCCATAGTTATAATTTAATATTATATAGTGCTTTTTTTTTTCTCCTTTAAAATCCCAGGACACAAGGAAATCACATTTAAATTTTATGGTAATTATGAAAATGATAGTGTTGCATATGCAAATTATTGTTTTCCCAGATATTGCTAAAATAATGTACATACATTTTTTTCACTCCCATTTCCATCTGGGAGATTATTTCTATACTTAATGTCCTAATAAAATGTTTAAAGAAATCTGTATCTAATTCTGCTTGTTGAAGTAAAGCAAGACATGATTCAAAACTTCAGTTTCTATTTAACAAATTAACCAATGATAAAAATCCTTATTAGACATCTGTATTTAAACACATGTGTGTGAGTTTCTGTAACTATGATTAGAAACTGTGAGAAAAATTGATAAAAAAAACTCTTGTTATCCTGAGCTTGGGCCAAGGCTCTCTGCAGCCTTCCCATGGCTCTGAAGCCAAGCAGA
Organism: Marmota marmota marmota; assembly: GCF_001458135.2. Lineage (NCBI taxonomy): Eukaryota > Metazoa > Chordata > Mammalia > Rodentia > Sciuridae > Marmota > Marmota marmota. The sequence continues at coordinate 29,458,829 of NW_025999853.1, forward strand.
AATGCAGAGAGTGAAAAAACATGCCTCATGAAATCCTTCTTAAGAGATATCACAGTATCTTGAAGAAAAATTGTTTAAACTCAAACTGAGTATGCGGCTAAGTAGAAAATGATGCAAATGTTTTTAAAATGCTCGTCCTAACATTGGATCAGACTGTTCTTAAGGAGATACACATATTTACAAGTTCTATTGATAGTAATTAAAACCATAAGATGAATTGATAAAACTGCCCATAGAGTTTGCTATGGGAATCGATTGCTTTGAATTATCTGATGGGAAACACTGGTAACTGCAAATGTCATTTCTATTACAAAACCTCTTCATTTACATTTTTATACAAATTAAATATACTTTAGAAATATTCAGTATGAGTATTTTCAAAATGAAGAGGCTCATTTAATAATTATCATTATTAATAGAAGACTTTATCTTGAACTATCTTGTTCAGTTAATTTGGTTTAAAATAGCAACATAAAGGGAATCCAAACAGCTTCCTTAGACTTGGGAAGACAATCCAGCCAGATGGATTTTATATCAATCAGCATTGTGGTTTTAACTGGTCATAAGTGAGGAGACAAGAATTTTGTCTTCAAATTCTGTTCTGTTCTTTGGTACTGGCTCATATTTCCCTTCCCCCAGATAACTCATTGCTCTTGAGCACCAGTTACTGGGCTAGATGGGTATGTAAGAATGGTACTTTTCACCAATGCCGAACAGCTATGGAACCTAGTTATTTAACAGTCACTATGAACTCGGAGAAAGCTGGAAAAATCCCTTGCCCAAGAGGGAAAGCATTGCAGAACTCTTTATTCTGTTTTTGCAAGACTGTTAATATTGCTAAACAGATGAAATAAAATATCCAGACATCATTTCATACGTTGCACCCATGGGGAGGTGTCCTGTGGTGGTAGATGCTCTCCTCTCCTGTCTATGCTCAAGGACAAGAGAAAAACCTCCCAAATATTTCCTTGACATGTTGAGATGTTGAGCAGACCGAAGGAATTGTGAAGCCTCATTATGACAATGACATGTAGCCATAAGTTGTTTCTAAAATCACCTGGTAAAAATAGTAAACCATTTATTAATCTCTGACAGTGTCCACGAATAAATAACAGATATGTACATTACCTGGTCTTTCATGGTCTTCCCTAAGTCTTTCACATCTTTCATGTTAATGGCATTCTTTCCTCCCTTTTCCTTTCCCTTCTTCTTGTTTTTCTTTTTGAACAAACATTTCTTACAGATACAAAAGCAGCAGGTCAGGACTAAAAGGACCGCAACTATGGCTATGGCAATTAAGGCCCACGGTGGCACTGAAAGAAAAAGAACAACAGGCACATAAAGCATTAGTCATAGCACTAGAAGTACAAAACCTTCTAACCCATGAACTATAAGGATGTTCGTTCCTTCATTTGTATTTATTGAGCACTTACTATGCTCCAGGTACATCTCTGTGGCATTTTATCCACATTATTTCCTGTGCCTGAAGTGCTTCTATCTTTTCTGCTTTGCTTGTCTATATATTTTTTACTGTCATTTCCTTTGGATTGTTTACCTGATGCTCCAAGATAGATTTTCAATAATTAAACCCTTCATTTACTCAGAGCATAGCTCTGTGGCTTGATCATTGAGTTTAGATCCTGCCCTTAGTATTTACTAGTTGAGTTATCTTAGGTAAGGCATCCAACTCTCTCCACCTCAGTTTCCTCTTCTGTTTAGTGGAGGTAAATTAGCAGAAACCCTAGAGAGTCCTTAGGAGGGTGAAATAATAAGGCATAGTACCTGGCTTGGCAAAAGCTTGATAAATGTTAGCTGCTATTACTCATCTATGAAATACTAGGTAGTATATTAAAATGTTCTGGCAAATAGGAGGAACAGATGTTAATCATATAAACAGAAAAACAATCATAATGGTAGTGAAGCTGAGGTATAAGTTCTTCATGCTCTGAAGGTCCATCGTGGGCAATGTAAGCAGGGGTCTCTGGAGGTAGGGGAGTAGGAATGTGTTTGAGAGCTCTTAAGCCAGGCTCAGCCGTGGCCACTTAGCCACTATATGATTCTGGTAGATTGTTTAAATGTTCTGAGTTTCTGTTTCCTCCATTATAAAGTAAAGATTATAGTGGTGCCCCTTTTATCTGGTTTATCACCTTTATAAAGGAGCTAATAATCCCCCCAAAATTTAGAATGGTAAACAGCACATAGCAAGAGCACAATTAATGTTAGATATTATTTTTTTTGTAGGTATTTGTAAATTTATTTATTTAATTTTATATATGACAGTGGAATGCATTACAATTCATATTCCACATATAGAGCACAATTTTTCATATCTCTGGTTGTATAAAATATATATTCACACCAATTCATGTCTTCATACATATACTTTGGATAATGATGTCCATCACATTCCACCAACATTTTTAACCCCCTGTCTGCTCCCTTCCCCTCTCACCCATCTGCCCTATCTAGAGTTTGTCTAATCCTCACATGCTCCCCCTCTCTACCCTACTATGAGTCAGCCTCCTTATATCAGAGAAAACATTCGGCATTTGTTTTTTTGGGATTGGATAACTTCACTTAGTCTCATTTTCTCCAACTCCATCCATTTATCTGCAAATGCCATGATTTTATTCTCTTTTATTGCTGAGTAATATTCTATTGTATCTATTGTAATTGATAAAAAAATGTGGCATATATACACAATAGAATATTACTTAGCCATTATTTCTTTATCTTCAAGGCACAGGACTCAGTACTGTGGGGAGTGCCAAGGGTATATGATGAGGGCATATAAAATATGCACACTAGTATATATATATATATGATGGATACACTGAGAGGCATTCAGTGACTTGAAGGAGATGTTAATCAGACAAGAGGAGAGAGATCAGATTTATAGGCTCTGTTTAAAATAGTAAAGCATATATAATAAATATGTTCAAATAAACCTTTAGTTCCCTATTCAGTTGTCCATCTGCTAAAAATTAATATATTTTCTTATTTGGCATCTCTACACAATGTGCTTATGAAAAATAAAGTTTCTTTGAAGTCTTTAGGGTTTTGCTTTGACTAGAAAGGAATTATTCATGATTCAAATCAGTGCTATTGAGATTAATCAGAAGAAGTAATTAGATTTGTCTGCTGTAATAAAAAAAAGATTTTGGGCACTGAAATGATAAGAAAAAGTGTAATTTTCTTCAAGCCACATAAACATCATTAGTGCCAATGATTGTTGAACACAAGTCGGGAGTACTTTGATAAAGCAAAAGCACTTAAAATTAACCTCTCTTCAAAATTGAGAAAACCCACTCTTGCTTGCTCTCCTTCTGCATTTAGCTTTACAGTGTTGAATATTCACTCTGCATACTATCCTGCTGATGACTGGATATATGATATTAACCTAAGGACATATGAAATTACAACTTCTAACAATGTGCTTTCAGCCACAGAAACATTTATGTGAATAGACTTATAGATAAGTCCATACCCAAAGACATGCTTCTTTATAGTTCTCCAATCTCATTAAACAATGCACGTTTTTTAAAAAATGCAAATTAAAGTAAGCTCATGTAACTCAATGATATTATTCATAATACTTCATTTAAAAGCTTCTACCTCTGCTCCTGTAGTTAAAATCCTGCCATGCATGAACGAGGGAGTCCATGTATTCATTGTGGGCAAGACAGCGTTAATAATGACCCTTCATTTTGAAACTTGTAAGTTTTTCTCCCAGTTGGACTTTTGTGATAGTCTCTCAGAAAACTACATAAAAGTCTCTTAAATTACACAAGACAAGACGGAGAGATCTGACGGGTTCACAAAAAGAAAATAGGCAGTCAACGCAAAGGAACATTGTTTAATCAAAAGAAGTTAAAGAGATAGGAACATGGAATTACAGGAAGAAATTTGAAATGGTGCAACCTGGGATAATTTAAAACCACTGGAAAACTTTTATTTTGTTACTTTTACTTTTTTGTAAAGTGCTCTTGCTTTCCAGATATTTGTTCAGGGGATCTTCTGAATAGCTTAATTTTAATTTAGAATATGCTATGTTGAATAATTAACAGAATTTTCCTCACAATTTACTGACATCTCTAGATAGAATAAAATAACCCCTTGCCAGGTGTGGTGGCACACACCTGTGATCCCAGCTACTTGGGAGGCTGAGGCGGGAGGATCTCAAGGTCAGCTGGGCTACTTGGTGAGATCATCTCAAAAACAAAAAAACCCTTTAATGTGACCATTTTGTATTCTCATAGGAAAACCTGAATCATCAACAATAATGTAAAGACACAGCTATTTTAAGTAATTGGAATGATGTGCATTGAATGTTCATGTTAAAAAAATTTACTTTATAGAATAAAAAATATTTAAAATTTGGTAAATGTATTATGAAACAACATTTACAGTGTTATTCATTTGTAGTACATGCAGAAATGTATTAGTGAGCAAATCTCTCAAAATGTATTTTGGATTAGGCTAAAAATTTATTGAAGCCTATTTATTACATACCAACCACTGTGCTACATTATTTCATTTAATCTTTACAGCAGTTTTGTTCATTATCACCTCAGTTTTACAAAGGAAAACCTCTATAGATTGAATAGTTCCAGAAATTCAAATATGTCTTTAAGTTGTCAGGTTAAAATTTTGTATTATAGATGTACATGAGGGAAAAAGTCCTTATCTAGTTTTGAAGTTCTGAACAGAATATTTTATATTAAATCCAGTGAAGCAAACAAATAACAGTATATGATGGTGGCAAGAGTGATTTAATATAAAATATAGTTTCATCAAAATACTGCTAGTGGCGGAAAGGTTTCATGTGATTGTTATTGCTACCCAACCATCATTAAATGGAATTTTATAACAGGAATTTTTACATTTAACTTTAAGGCTTTACAGTGGAAAATAACAGACTAGTATAAAAACTTTTTATTAAAAATGGTTTTATTTTTGCATTAATAAATCAATCTCACATATATTATTGAACGGAAAGCTAAGTTGATGCCTAAGAATTAAGTCAAAGGAAAGTTAATCCAAAATTGCTTCTGGGTTTTTTTTTTTTAAATTTTAATTTTTTATTGTTGGTTGTTCAAAACATTACAAATTTCTTGACATATCATATTCCACACTTTGATTCAAATGGGTTATGAACTCCCACCTTCACCCCATACACAGATTGCAGAATCACATCAGTTACACATCCATTGATTTACATATTCCCATACTAGTGTCTGTTGTGCTCCGCTGCCTTTCCCATCCTCCACCCTCCCCCCTCCCCACCTCTCCCCTCCCCTCCCCTCCTCTCTCTCTACCCCCTCCACTGTATAACCCTGAGGGTCTCCTTCCATTACCATGCAATTTCCCTTCTCTCTCCCTTTCCCTCCCACCTCTCATCCCTGTTAAATGTTAATCTTCTTCTCCTGCTCTTCGTCCCTACTCTGTTCTTAGTTACTCTCCTTATATCAAAGAAGACATTTGGCATTTGTTTTTTAGGGATTGGCTAGCTTCACTTAGCATAATCTGCTCTAATGCCATCCATTTCCCTGTAAATTCTATGATTTTGTCATTTTTTAATGCAGAGTAATACTCCATTGTGTATAAATGCCACATTTTTTTTATCCATTCGTCTATTGAAGGGCATCTAGGTTGGTTCCACAGTCTTGCTATTGTGAATTGTGCTGCTATGAACATCGATGTAGCAGTGTCCCTGTAGCATGCTCTTTTTAGGTCTTTAGGGAATAGACCAAGAAGGGGAATAGCTGGGTCAAATGGTGGCTCCATTCCCAGCTTTCCAAGAAATCTCCATACTGCTTTCCAAATTGGCTGCACCAATTTGCAGTCCCACCAGCAATGTACAAGTGTACCCTTTTCCCCACATCCTCGCCAGCACTTGTTGTTGTTTGACTTCATAATGGCTGCCAATCTTACTGGAGTGAGATGGTATCTTAGGGTGGTTTTGATTTGCATTTCTCTGACAGCTAGAGATGGTGAGCATTTTTTCATGTACTTGTTGATTGACTGTATGTCCTCCTCTGAGAAGTGTCTGTTCAGGTCCTTGGCCCATTTGTTGATTGGGTTGTTTGTTCTCTTATTGTCTAATTTTTTGAGTTCTTTGTATACTCTGGATATTAGGGCTCTATCTGAAGTGTGAGGAGTAAAGATTTGTTCCCAGGGTGTAGGCTCCCTATTTACCTCTCTTATTGTTTCTTTTGCTGAGAAAAAACTTTTTAGTTTGAGTAAGTCCCATTTGTTGATTCTAGTTATTAACTTTTGTGCTATGGGTGTCCTATTGAGGAATTTGGAGCCCGACCCCACAGTATGTAGATCGTAGCCAACTTTTTCTTCTATCAGACGGCGTGTCTCTGATTTGATATCAAGCTCCTTGATCCATTTTGAATTAACTTTTGTGCATGGCGAGAGAAAGGGATTCAGTTTCATTTTGTTGCATATGGATTTCCAGTTTTCCCAGCACCATTTGTTGAAGATGCTATCCTTCCTCCATTGCATGCTTTTAGCCCCTTTATCAAATATAAGATAGTTGTAGTTTTGTGGATTGGTTTCTGTGTCCTCTATTCTGTACCATTGGTCCACCCGCCTGTTTTGGTACCAGTACCATGCTGTTTTTGTTACTATTGCTCTGTAGTATAGTTTGAAGTCTGGTATCGCTATACCGCCTGATTCACACTTCCTGCTTAGCATTGTTTTTGCTATTCTGGGTCTTTTATTTTTCCATATGAATTTCATGATTGCTTTCTCTATTTCTACAAGAAATGCCGTTGGGATTTTGATTGGCATTGCATTAAACCTATAGAGAACTTTTGGTAATATCGCCATTTTGATGATGTTAGTTCTGCCTATCCATGAACAGGGTATATTTTTCCATCTTCTAAGATCTTCTTCTATTTCTCTCTTTAGGGTTCTGTAGTTTTCATTGTATAAGTCTTTCACCTCTTTTGTTAGGTTGATTCCCAAGTATTTTATTTTTTTTGAAGATATTGTGAATGGAGTGGTTGTCCTCATTTCCATTTCAGAGGATTTGTCGCTGATATACAGGAATGCCTTTGATTTATGCGTGTTGATTTTATATCCTGCCACTTTGCTGAATTCATTTATTAGCTCTAATAGTTTCTTTGTAGAGCCTTTTGGGTCTGCTAGGTATAGAATCATATCATCTGCAAATAGTGATAATTTAAGTTCTTCTTTTCCTATTTTGATGCCTTTAATTTCTTTCGTCTGTCTAATTGCTCTGGCCAGTGTTTCGAGAACTATGTTGAACAGAAGTGGAGAGAGAGGGCATCCCTGTCTTGTTCCAGATTTTAGAGGGAATGCCTTCAGTTTTTCTCCATTCAGAATGATGCTAGCCTGAGGCTTAGCATAGATTGCTTTTACAATATTGAGGTATGTTCCTGTTATCCCTAGTTTTTCTAGAGTTTTGAACATAAAGGGATGCTGTACTTTGTCGAATGCTTTTTCCGCATCTATCGAGATGATCATATGGTTCTTATTTTTAAGTCTATTGATGTGGTGAATAACATTTATTGATTTCCGTATATTGAACCAGCCTTGCATCCCAGGGATGAATCCTACTTGATCATGGTGTACAATTTTTTTGATATGTTTTTGTATCCGATTCGCCAGAATTTTATTGAGGATTTTTGCATCTAGGTTCATTAGAGATATTGGTCTGTAGTTTTCTTTCTTTGAAGTGTCTTTGTCTGGTTTAGGTATCAGGGTGATGTTGGCCTCGTAGAATGAATTTGGAAGTTCTCCCTCTTTTTCTATTTCCTGAAGTAGCTTGAAAAGTATTGGTATTAGTTCCTCTTTAAAGGTTTTGTAAAACTCTGCTGTATACCCATCCGGTCCTGGGCTTTTCTTAGTTGGTAGTCTTTTGATGGTTTCTTCTATTTCCTCAATTGATATTGGTCTGTTTAGGTTGTCTATATCCTCCTGACTCAATCTGGGCAGATCATATGACTTAAGAAATTTATCTATGCCTTCACTATCTTCTAATTTATTGGAGTATAAGGATTCAAAATAGTTTTTGATTATCTTCTGTATTTCTGAAGTGTCTGTTGTGATATTGCCTTTTTCATCCCGTATGCTAGTAATTTGAGTTCTCTCTCTTCTTCTCTTCGCTAGCATCGCTAAGGGTCTGTCGATTTTGTTTATTTTTTCAAAGAACCAACTTTTAGTTTTGTCAATTTTTTCAATTGTTTCTTTTGTTTCGATTTCATTAATTTCAGCTCTGATTTTAATTATTTCTTGCCTTCTACTTCTTTTGCTGTTGTTTTGCTCTTCTTTTTCAAGGATTTTGAGATGAAGTATGAGATCATTTATTTGTTGGTTTTTTCTTTTTTTAAGGAATGAACTCCAAGCAATGAATTTTCCTCTTAGAACTGCTTTCAATGTGTCCCATAGATTCCGATATGTTGTGTCTGTGTTTTCATTTATCTCTAAGAATTTTTTAATTTCCTCCTTGATGTCTTCTATAACCCATTGATCATTCAGTAACCTATTGTTCATTCTCCAAGTGATGTATGCTTTTTCCTTCCTTCTTTTATCGTTGATTTTCAGTTTCATTCCATTATGATCAGATAAGATGCATGGTATTATCTCTACTCCTTTATATTGTCTAAGAGTTGCCCTGTGACATAATATATGATCTATTTTTGAGAAGGATCCATGTGCTGCTGAGAAAAAAGTGTAACTGCTTGATGTTGGGTGGTATACTCTATATATGTCAATTAGGTCTAGGTTATTAATAGTGTTATTGAGTTCTATAGTTTCCTTATTCAACTTTTGTTTGGAAGATCTGTCCAGTGGCGAGAGAGGTGTGTTGAAGTCTCCCATGATTATGGTATGGTGGTCTATTAGACTCTTGAACTTGAGAAGAGTTTGTTTGACGAACATAGCTGCACCATTGTTTGGGGCATAAATATTTATGATTGTTATGTCTTGTTGGTGTATGGTTCCCTTAAGCAGTATGTAGTGTCCCTCTTTATCCCTTTTGATTAACTTTGGCTTGAAATCTATTTTATTTGATATGAGTATGGACACTCCTGCTTGTTTCCGAAGTCCATATGAGTGATATGATTTTTCCCAACCTTTCACCTTCAGCCTATGTATGTCTTTTCCTATCAAATGCGTCTCCTGTAGGCAGCATATTGTTGGGTCTTGTTTTGTGATCCATTCTACTAGCCTGTGTCTCTTAATTGGTGAGTTTAAGCCATTAACATTTAGGGTTATTATTGAGATATGGGTTGTTCTTCCAGCCATATTTGTTTATTTCTGTTACTAAACATGGTTTGTTTTCCTCTTTGATTATTTCCCCCCCCTTTACTGTCCTACCTCCCACTGTTGGTTTTCATTGTTATTTTCCATTTCCTCTTCCTGTAATGCTTTGGCGAGGATGTTTTGAAGAGATGGTTTTCTAGCTGCGAATTCTTTAAACTTTTGTTTATCGTGGAAGGTTTTAATTTCATCTTCCATCCTGAAGCTTAATTTCGCTGGATACACAATTCTTGGTTGGAACCCATTTTCTTTCAGTGTTTGAAATATGTTATTCCAGGATCTTCTAGCTTTCAGAGTCTGTGTTGAAAGATCAGCTGTTATCCTGATTGGCTTACCCCTAAATGTAATCTGCTTCCTTTCTCTTGTAGCTTTTAAAATTCTCTCCTTATTCTGTATGTTGGGCATCTTCATTATAATGTGTCTAGGTGTGGATCTCTTATGATTTTGCACATTCGGCGTCCTGTAGGCTTCTAGGATTTGGGATTCTGTCTCATTCTTCAAGTCTGGGAAGTTTTCTCGTATTATTTCATTGAATAGACTGCTCATTCCTTTGGTTTGGAGCTCTGTACCTTCCTGTATCCCAATGACTCTTAAGTTTGGTCTCTTAATGTTATCCCATATTTCTTGGATGTTCTGCTCATGGTTTCTTAACAGTCTTGCTGAGCTGTCTATGTTCTTTTCCAGTTGAAATACTTTGTCTTCATTGTCTGATGTTCTATCTTCTAAGTGTTCTACTCTGCTGGTAGTATTCTCCATTGAGTTTTTAAGTTGGTTTATTGCTTCCTGCATTTCTAGGATTTCTGTTTGTTTGTTTTTTATAACCTCTATCTCCCTGTATAGTTGATCCTTTGCTTCCTGGATTTGTTTGCGTAATTCATTGTCGAAGTGATCTTTCATTGTCTGATTTTGCTGTTTAATGTCTTCCTTGATACTCCAGATCATCTGAAGCATGTATATCCTGAATTCTTTATCTGACATTCCATCTGCTGCAGCTGTTACCTCTTCTAAAGTTGCGTTGACCTGCATTGCTTGTGGTCCTTTCTTTCCTTGTCTTTTCATACTGCTTGCGTATCTTTCCTGCAGGCGCGGGCGGCGGCTCTGCTCTCTCCTTATTCCAATTGGGGTGTCGTGGCTACCACGCCGGCAGGTCACTGGGCCTGTTCTGGGCGCTGGCGGCGGCTCTGTTCTGCCCCTACTCCAATTGGGGTGACGAGTGTACCACGCCGGCAGGCCACCGGGCCTGATCCGCCGGTCGGTTGCAGGTTTGCCTACCCTGCAGGCGCGGGCGGCGGCTCTACTCTGCCCCTACTCCAAATGGGGTGTCGTGACTACCCCGCCTGCAGGACGCTGGGCCTGTTCCTGGCACGGGCGGCGACTCTGCTCTGCCCCTACTCCAATTAGGGTGGTGTGTGTACCACGCCGGCAGGCTCCTGGGCCTGATCCGCCGGTCTGTTGCAGGTCTGCCTACCTTGGAGGCGCGGGCGGCGGATCTGCCCTGCCCCTCCTACCACGCCTGCGGACCCCTGGGCCTGATCTGCAGGTTGGTCACAGGTCTGCTCACCCTGCGGGCACGGGTGGCGGTTCCGCTCCGCCCCCACTCCAATTGGGGTCACGTGACCACCACACCGGCAGGGCCTGATCCGGGCGTGGGAGAAGGATCTGCTCTGCCCCTACTCCAGTTGGGGTGACGTGTGTACCACACTGGCAGGCCACTGGGCCTGACCCGCCAGGCTGTCACAGGTCTGTTTACCTTGCAAGCGCGAACGGCGGCTCTGCCCTGCCCCTCCTACCACGCCCATGTACCACTGGGTCGCGGGTCTGCCCACCTTGCGGGTGCGGGTGGCGGCTCCGCTCCGCCCCCTCTCCAATTGGGGTCACGCGGTCACCACGCTGGCGAGCCGCTGGGCCTGCTCCGGGCGCTGGCGGCGGCCCGGCTCCTCCCCTCTGGCTCGACGACAAATTGAGGAGACTCGGGTGTCTGTGCCTCACCCCCCCTACCAGGAGACCAACTGTTTCTGTCGCCGCTGGTATTGATGAAGTTCTCTCCTCCGCCGCTTTCTGATGACATCAGATCTCTGCCATGTTGGTATCCTATGCGAATGGCAGCATTTCGTTCCCCTTGCCGGGCAACCAAAGCAACGGGTGAGTCCTGACCGGCCCTCAGCAGGACCCGGACCGAGAAGCAGTTTCCGCGGGCTCCTAGCCCCGGGCCAGGGAAGTTCCGGGAGCCGGAACTCGGCCGCTCCGTGCTCGGTGTAAGCTCCTATAAGTGTAGGCTCCAAGAAGCAGTCCCCGCGGGCTCAGTTCCGGGAGCCGGAATTCGGCCGCTTAGTGCTTGGTGTATGCTCTGATAGGAGCAGGGTCCAAGAAGCAGCCTCCGCAGGCTCCGCAGCCCTGGGCCAGGGCGGTTCCAGGACGGTTCCGGGAGCCGGAACTCGGCCGCCCTGCGCTCGGTGTTCGCTCCGATAAGATCAGGTTCTAAGAAGCACCCAGGCACTGAACCCTAGCAATTTGTCTGCAAGCCACAGGCGAATGGCAGCCTGAAATTACCTGTTCTATGGCTGAATGAGCTGCGATCAGTCGAAAGCAGGGATGGTGACGTCAGCTTTCCAACATGGTGGCTGCTGGCCTCCTCTGTGGTCTGACCGGTGTGGAGAACCGAGATGGACCGCTTCCTTCCCCCGTCTCGAACCCAGAATTCAGCCCTGAGTACGGTGCTTGCACGGCTGGCAGAAATTGCAGCGCTGTATCCCTGTGTCGCTATCTCCTCGTTTCCCAGCGCGCGCTGCAGACTCTAGCCGCGGGGCGATTTGCTGAATAAGCAGTGTTACCCTCCGTGCGACAAACCTCTCGCGTTTGAGTCCCCGTAGCCGATCCTCGTGTGATGGAAATCCTTCCTCCAGGTTCCGGAGCACCCCACTATTGCTGGAAATTCCTAACAAGATAGCCTTTAGCCGTCCTGACTTGTCATACTCCCACACAGTGAAGCAGCACACGGGGGCAATGCACTCCCCGCGCCGCCATCTTCCAAAGTCGCTTCTGGGTTTTAATTTAGACCGGGGGATAGGCAGAATGATTGCCAGTTTGCATTTCCTAAAAATGCCTGACTCAGTGCTCAATGAGTATTAGCTTGAGGGAAAGCCAGGCAGCCAAGTTCTTGAACTTGCAGACAGTTCTTAGTAACACCTTCTCCAGGGGCTTTTCCTTAGGTCTGTTAGTCCTGGTCCTTAGCTCTGATTCCCTCTTCCTCTTCCCCATTCAGTCAGCTGCTGCTGTCTCCTAGGCTAGCAAACATTTGGTGGGCTACTGCTTGGGGACTTGGTTTGATCCAGGCAATAACTCACGAGTGTTTTGGTCTCCATTTGGCTTTTAAGGGCAGCTCTACATTGTATTTTAGATGCATCCTCATTCATCATATTCAAAAACAACCTTAAACTCACATCTCATTCACAGCTGCTATATTTTCCTCTCTGAGAAACATAAGCTTATACTTTCGCATCCACCTTAGATATTTCAGCCCAGGACTTTCAGACAACATAGGTAATACCGTTGCTATGGTCACTACAAAAACCAGTGACTTCAAGCACTTTCTACCTTGACATATCTCTATTTTGTCAAACGAATGCCTCATCACTGCACAAACATCTGTGGAATGAATTTTATGAATAATCTCCATATGTTTTCATTCTTGTATTTGTCGAAGCATTTTGCCAACTTCGAGTTTTCACCCCCCAAATTCATCATCTTTTTATAAAACAGTGGTTCTGCAAGATTCAGAATACAATATGAAAATAATTATTGTGCTATTAAGTAGTAGGAAAACTAATCTCTGTTTCAAAGCCTTACTTTTGAGGCTGTTTATGAATAATTTTCTAAAACACACAAGGATAATAATTTCCTAAATATTGGCAGAATACAATAAGCCTTGTGTTTTGAAGCCTTTTCTAAATTATAGAATGCAAATAAAAAAAGAAGCTCTGGAAATATGTGGATTAATATACTCATTAGTCACCTCTGGAGACAGAACATTAAATGCAAATTTGTAAAAATATACAAAGTCATGTAGAATATAGCTTAAGGTTAAACCAACCAGTCAGAAGTCAGAGAGAAGAATTTCTCATTATAGGCTAAAGTGGCTTCAAACATTACCAATTTTTGGCTCTTGAGTATTTGACAAACTAACCTCTCCTCACTCTTCAGACTGGGAGTTCTAAATCTCTGGAATCATATACCCTTTGAAAAATATGATAAAAACCGTGAAATCCTCATGGGAAAATACATGGGCCTGTGTGTATAAGTTTTCGCAAAGTTGGTAGCTTGTGGTCCTCCAGTCATAATCTAAGTCTTCATGTCTAGAAGGTCACTTGTTTCCAAGATAAAAACTCCTCTCCTAGGGCCTCCATCTGGCTAAAGGGGATGAGGTTGTCTCATTCCTTCAACTGTGCAGGGGTGTGGGTGGGAGAAGAGAGAACAGAGAGAAGAAAAATCTTCTCCTGGGAGCTTAGAAACAGCAACTCTTGAGAAGAAACTAGAAAGAGACAGGAGGCAAGGCCAACTTCATGTTTGGTGGAGAAGAAAGGTATATGGGTAGCAGGGGAGGCAAGACTAGGTTAGAGTGTGCTTTGAAGCCCTGCCTCCTGCAGTGAAAACAATCTTTTGGGGACTCCAAGTTCTTTTCCTCTTGGCCTCTCTTATGCCCACCTTTTTTCCTTTTAATTTTTTTTTCTTTTTAACTGTAGTAAATGAAAAGAAGTTTTCTTGTAGTAAACCCATGTAGCTTTCTCCAAATAGCCTTCAGAATTCCTTTTTTTAAGGAGACATCTCCCCTCACATATTTCTGTCTCCCTCTCCACTTTGTGTTTCTGACAGAAAGCAAACTGGAAGATGTGCCTTGGCAAGTCGGCTGTAAAGGTGATTCAAGCCATCGACGGCTCAGCAACAGACCTGTGGCACTCCAGGGTAGATGGCTGGTTAATTGTCATGAAGGAGAGACCCATTCACTCATCCCTGTGAGTGTCTGTTTTAATGTGTGGAGGCCCTGGGTTCGATCCTCAGCACCACATATAAATAAATAAAATAAAGGTATTGTGTGCACCTACAACTAAAAAAATAATAATAATTAGAAAAAGAGTTTAAAGTCCACTTGGGCAGATTTGACCAGTACACGAACCAAATTACGAACAATACTACACAGTATTTACATGTCAAATTAAATGGGGTTTCTTGCTAGATTCTGATTCTGGGTAGTCACAGCAACCTTATTCTGCATGTCAAATGAGGGCTTGTTTAGACTTAAAAAAAAATCTTAAAATTAAATAAAATGGGAGATTGACCCTTCTTTTCCCTAAACTCTTAAAAAAATCTGTCCATAATCAAATATTTCAGCAAATTATACAACATTACTTTATGTGCACAAAGTTATAACTTAAACTTTGATAATTTTTATTTTTTACCAGAATCTGTCCCTTAATCTGATTGCAGAATTTCCTGTACTGTTGAACAAATTCCTATCCCCTGCTGAATAACATTAAAGTTACTGACGTTTCTCACTGATAACAAAAGTTGGTTGACTGAAGGGCATTTTGTCTGCACAGGTATTAATCAAGTAATTAATTTTATAGAATGTCTATAATAATAATGGACTGCTTTAAACAATAAGGCTAAGTTACCCATATCTTCACAGTATTGGAAAGTCTGAATTTGACATGGAAAATGATGTTGGTCTTTGGGCAGAGATAAACCCCAGCACAACTTCCCGAGGATTTAGATAAGGCTCACAGACAGCCCAGGAGCGTGCTAGCTGCCCTCCCCAGGGAGCAGTGCATTGGTAAACATAGAGGGGTGCCAGGTAGGTTGGCAGAGGTGAAGGCGATTCACCAGCTAATCAGTTCTCAAGCCTTTGGAGGTTTGTCACAGTTTTTCAATCATGCTGTGGACAACACAATTTCGTGGTTAAAGGGAAATCCATTTATCCAATGAAATTTGCAGCATGTCTCTCTTGAGTTTTGATTTCTAAGTTCAAGACTAAAAACAAGTTATGATTCAGGTTTTTTTCCCCCTCATGGAAGCTAACTTTCTTCTCAACTTTTATATGAGAAATCTTCCAAATAAGCAGCTCTCAAGATTTTGATCCCATTCATATTGGCTTTATTTTGATGCTTTGAACTGGTTAAAAGTTTCTTTAATCTTTTTTCATCTTTGGCGAAAATGCCCAACGAAAAAAGTGTATTCAGAGAAAACATGCCCTCCTGTTGGTAACTTTTGGGTAATTCAATATTTGAGTATCTACTTGTTTCTTTTCTAAGCAATTTAATCTTATTAAGATTAAATTCAGTTATGATAAAAGCACATTCGCTAAAAGGGTAGATATATTCCCTGCTATTTTACAATTTAAGGCCCTGGTTATAAGCAATAAACAAACAAAAGTGTCACTTAGGCTTATTATCTGCTTTTTGGGAGGATTTTCCCCTTAGTACATTCTGTTTATTATTCTAGAAAAGAGTGGGTGCATTTTTAGAATTCCTCATAAGTTGGAGAGATTTGATTGCACTGACAGGAGAATTGTGTGGCTGCTGTGCATGAGTGGAGAACAGAATGTTTGAATCTTTCTAGTCATGAAAAGGACGAGTCAGGCTCATTAATTTCATTACTATACAAAGTGACAGGTAGACAACAGTGAAAACAAAGCTCCTTGCTTGTCTTGCTATCCACAGGACATTTTTCCTTGATTATCCAATGGATCCCTACTGCTATAGACCAAACATCAATTTTCCTCTCCAACTGTTGTTTTCTATGTTTATCTCAATTTATTTTTCTCCACGGCAGTTTCATCTGTCCATTTCCCAATTTATAGCACCATTTCTTCTTTTGGTTTCCTGGTTCTTGGATTTGAACTTTCATCTTCACTCTACAATGCCCGTGATTCTGGGTTTCCTTTCTCATCCTGTTTTGCGGGAGCTTCTCTATGCCAGTCAATCTCATATCCAGTAAAAATTTTTTGATGATTTTTTTTAAAAAAAATTATCCTTTTGTTTAGAGTTTGTATTGATAAGCAAGGTCACCGTGAGAACGTGACCTCAAGATCCTGTATGACTCCTGCTTATTTTTGGAAGCACATATAGGTCTCCACTAAGAATGTTGATTTCATTTGGCTTTCTCTTCTTGGCCAGAATCAGAACACTTCTCCTGACAGATCCTCCCGAATGTCTGCCTGAGTCGTCACACACATGAGCCTTGATTTCTTTTCTCATCCACATTTATTCATGCCTTTGCCAGCCACCATCATATATCAATGCATGTTTTCTAGTGGCTTTGTGACTCATCCTAACACAGGATGGCCACCCCCCCAGAGTGGTACTGTTATCTCCCTTTTCTCTGCTTATGTGAAGCATGACTTAGGCTGGGCATATGGTAATTCTTCAGCAAATACTAATTGAAGATATTAAAGTATAATTAGAGGCAGAGAAAGTCTTCTTTAAATATTGTATATACACAGCTAAGGCGTGGCTCCATTGAACACCTTATTAAAGTTAAATGGTACACTTAAAAATATCTATATGTATAGATACATATACATACACATACTTGGATCAAATTCTGATGAAGTTTCAGAGATGCACCAATTTTTCCACATCATTTAGAAAATTTACAAGTATTCCTTGCTTTTTGTTTTAGATGGACAATGGAAATAGCAATAGGCTCAGTTTTTTTCTTCTGTTGACTATTTTTCCTAAATAATTTTTCTGTCATCTGACCTATTAAAAAGATTCTCTTAAATTGTATTACTCATGCTAATATGGTTCCCCCTTCTTGCACGAAGGACTTGCAGTGTTTATAATTTTGTCTTTTGTTTGCATAGTTCTTTCACTTTATAAGACTCTCTCAAATTATCTTAACCCGTTTGACCTTAGAATATAAATGGTAACATAGCTAGGGTGGATTGCATCATCTGCACCCTATGAAGATCTGAAATGTGGCCTCCATAATGGGACTCTGAGAGTTGGGAATCATACTTAGGTCTTTGTAGTTCAGCTTTCATGCTCCTTTCATATTCTCTTTTTGTGTCTGTGCTGAAAATTGACCAAATACTAATTATATTACTGATAAGAAGACTTTACTTTTAAAAATATATTAGATGTTGTATTTGTATCAGACTTATATAACTAAAATAATTTAAAATTATTTATTCCAAGTCAGTGAAAATAGTTCCTCTTAAAGTATAATCAATAATAATCATAACAATGGGAAAATGGCAAATATAAAAAAATCATAGATTTTAACTTCAAACTCTGCTGCTTAGATTCCTGAATAAATTTGATCACTTTCTTTAATCCCAGTTTCACCATTTGGGAGAGAGGGGTTAATTAAGTCCTATGATTGTGATATGCAGATATTTCATATGTAGAATACTTACTATAGTGGATAACATGAAGTAGAATTTTAAAAATGTCTACTATCTTTTGCCAGCAAATCCTATTAAGCTTTATAACTTGAAAATGCTGAAAACTTGCCCCCAAAAAGTGAACTCTAAAACTTACCTAGATAAAAGATGGAATATAAGGAATTTTATATGTATTATACAACTCCCAATGTATTCAACATGTTCTGACTTAATGATATATCAGAATGTCAGGGTAACATTATAAAATAAAGACTGCTGTCAGGAAACTGAAAAGTGAGATATTTTGATAGTATTCAAGCTATTCACTGGTAAATAATAGAAATAATAAATCAAACTTTTGGAAGGATAAAGAATAGTCCTTTGAAGCACAGTGGCCAACAACAGTTTATGTTATTCAAATAATGCAAGTAGCATTAGAATAATAATAATAATTTTGTACTAATGGAAATAAACAACATGCATTACTTAGTATTTTTGATAATTAGTCAACTCAGCCAACAATTCCCAAGATAAATGTTTTAACACAGCAGTAAAGATATTAATGGTAAGATTTTTTCACTTTCTGTTGGCAAAATGATAGGTTTAGCTTGAACACACTCTCAATTGTATAGTGGATATGCATTAACAACAAC
The DNA here is from genome assembly GCF_001458135.2 of Marmota marmota marmota. Lineage (NCBI taxonomy): Eukaryota > Metazoa > Chordata > Mammalia > Rodentia > Sciuridae > Marmota > Marmota marmota. Next base: position 29,477,159 of record NW_025999853.1, read on the forward strand.
ATACTCTTAGGTACTGCTCTTTTCTTTTTCCCCTTCAAAATTGGCTAAGTACTTTAAGTGACTTGAGAAAGCTACCTTGAATTCAGCATTTATTATTCAATAATTATTTACAGACACTTAAATTATAAGGATCATTTTTATTAAGACAAACTTTAGATTTCAACCATGTTTTCCACTGAGTAATTTATAAAATAGTTAGGCTTTTTATTTCATTTAGTCAATATTATCTCCCTTCATAGATGGTTTTTTTTTTAAGTAATTCCTGTTTCAAATCAATCAGTGACGATAAGATTTGAACTTAATTTAGGACTAGTTTTTCGTCCTTCATCATCTACGTTGTTTCAATGTAAATGCCATATTTATTTACAGAAAACCTTATTTCCTTCTATCTCTATTTGTAATTTTCCAGAAAACAAAGTTAGAAGCCTATAATTTTCTTTTGGTGGTTTTGACTAATAATTGTAACATTACCTGAAATTTACATTCTCATATAATTTACTAAAATAGTGAAGTAGCCATATTTTCTTAAGGGATTGAAAGCCATAAGACTTACTGGAAAGCATAACTGTGTTTTAAAAATTTTCTTCAGTATCTTATTTATATGTAACCATCAACGTCAAGAAGGTCATCACTAAACAAATATTATAGTGTTATATCCTTATAGGATGATTACATCCCAATTATCTCACTATACTGTGGCCACTTAAAATTCTTTGAAAAGCTATAGTAGATATGTTATTAAACATACTGAGGCAAATGCCTTTCAAGAAATGTAAAGTTTTGTAACTGAAGTTCATCTGAATGCTTTTCAATGAAATTATGCAACATGGGGATTCCAGTGAGCAGACATGGTTAAGGGTCAAATTACCATCTCTGAAAAAGATGTATTCATTTCAAATTAAATACTGCTGTGCAGAAAAGAAGCAAAGAGCAGAGTACTGGATATAAAATCACCAAAAGTAGGATCTTCAGAAAACAACAACAAGAACAAAGAAATGAATGGTCTGTGTTAGTTCTCATTGAAAAATCTAGCCACTCATGCAGAAGGGTGGCTCACTGCCCTGCAAGTGATAATTGATTGCACTAAATAACTTCTTTGATTAGTACTCTGTGAAGTGTTCACATGCATTTGAGGCAAATAGAATGAAACTGAGGAATATATTCAATGTAATTTGCAAAAGGGGGCACAGAATGACTGTATGCTTATGTCAACCTGTCAGCTCCCTCCTGAACCTTGTGTTCCAGACTTCCCTCCTGATTCTTCTTGAAGCACATGGTGCCTTGGTTTTCTCTTTCCATGCATTCAACTACTTCTTTGAGCTACTTTATGCCTATGTAAGGTAGACAAGAGAGATGAGAATATAGTACAGAGCCGGGGGAAGATATTTGGAGCTATTTTGCTCTTTGGCACTTTTTCTGATTGTCTCTGAGTGGCACAACTTGTGAAATAGGGAGGGGAGGTGGTAAGTAGATCAAGAGCTGCAGTACATTTCCAAGAGAAGAGATGAAGAGCTATTTGAGCTTCCACAGTGCTCAGGAGGTGGCAGAGAGTGTTGGCACCCCCAGGATCCCACATCGTGAAAAGGAGGCTGGCTGCTTTATTTAAGGGTGGCAAGGGTGAGAATCTCAGATATAGTATCAAGAATGCAAATGCAAAAATGATTAAGATGAGCATCAAGATGTACACTCTTTCAGAAAGTTCCAGTAATCTGTGGAGTTGGACATGTGGCATGATTGTATAATATTTACTGGAAAAAGTGATCTTGGCTCCATTCCTCACCTCAGTCCCCACCAAGCAGCACTAAAGATTTTACAACAGCAGATGCTAACACCTACGGCTGGAAAAATATCAGAGAGGAGTCATGAGGTTGGAGATAGATAGGAGAAGTTTCCACTTCTTCAAAAAGTTAAGATAACTACTATTTATTCTGAGATATTTTGTAATTTTCTAGGCAAAATTCCAATTATGCTATGAAACAAAATAGGCTGTTTGGAAAAAAGCAAAGTACAAGGAGATAAAGACTTGTCAACCACAATTATCAGAATCTTGATGAATAGACGGCCCAGGAAAACAAGCTCCTGAAACAATTTAAAACATGATGATTGAGAGCTTTGTTACTGCTGTGTAATGAAGCAATGCAACAAGGATTTACCTTTCTAGAATGGACTTGGATTGATTGACCTGATACAGGAGTTATTTTGGAATGGTATTAGTATAATTTGATTTGAAACTGAACAAATGTTTTATGGATGAATTTTAATAAGTGTGAAATTTAATAAGGAAAATAGGAAAATTAATTATAATGTTAAATATTACTTTAATTCTTTATGATAAACTAGAAGTTGCTCAAACTTTGGAATTAGAGAATCCTGAGTCTAAAACTCAGGGAGTCCTTTTCTTCTCTGAGCCTTTATTTCTTTATATGGAAAGTAGAAGTAATGATACCATAAGAATAATTGTGAGAATTACATGATATCACATATGTGAATACCTGGCACAGAGATCGAATTTAATAAGTGCTAGTTCTTTTTTTCCCATTTTAAATAATAAGAAATATATACCAAATTCTGTTCTAAAATTTAATGTTTTTATCTTAAAAGTATTCTTTGGTTACACTTAAAATGGTTTGATCCAAACAATAAAATTATTTGAGATCTTTGGAGTGTTCTCTAAAGACTTGGTTCTGTTTGCCACTCTTAAAAGTTAAAAGAAAATGAAAATTGGCCCAGTGTAATTTCTAGAAAGGAGTATGAATAATTTGGAATTAATCCAGCATAAAATGAAGACACTTAAATTTTAGACAGTAGAAACTACTAGATTTTTCTGAGAATTAAAGGCATATTCTCTATTTTTCAAGAAGGGAGGGAGAGAAGAAATAAACATAGTGTAACAAAAGAGATTGAAACTCTTTGGGAGTAGGGTGGTAGAAATTGCTAAAGAATTGATACTTTCTGACAGAACTTGAGAAAACAATGGATGTGGCACAGATCATTATGTAGGCAATAAGGTTAGTTAGTAGGCTGTTCTGGTTTTGCCTGGCCATCATTTACAGAGTCCTACTTTTATTTTACTCTTGGGTTTAAAGCCTATGATTCTGAAGAATCGGAACTGAAGCTGCTACTTCTGCTTGAGACATCTCCATGCTTGAGTGAGACTTCTTTTATTTTTTTTCCTTTATTTATTTATTTATTTATTTATTTATTTATTTTTGTACCTGGAATTGAACCCTAGGTACTTAACCTCTGAGCCCCACCCCCAGCCCTTTTTATATTTTATTTGGAGATGGGGTTTCTCTAAGTTGCTTAGGGCCTCACTAAATTGCTGAGGCTGGCTTTGAACTTGTGATCCTCCTGCCTCAGTCTTCTGAGCCTCTGGGATTACAGGCGTGTATCACCATGCCTGGCTAGAGTGAGACTTCTGAGCACTTAATGAACTTTACACCTCTAAAGAACAATGACAGGTTGGTGGGAAGCAGTGTGGACTTAGGGACTATGTGTGATGGCTGAAGTTCCAGTTGTGAGAATATCCTGGCCATACTCAGCAGTTCACAGTGACTAAGTTATGCACAGTTTCTCCAGGAAGAGTGGGACGAATGAGATGATCCTCAAAATAAGTCTTTCCCCCTTTGGTCTTATGGTGTGGTCAGATATTTTAATATAATAAAATTACTTCTCTTCCTTTTTCATAGAATGACTGGAGACCAAGTCTACTAAAAAATGAGACTTTTCTATACAAACAAAAATCTGTTTTTCTTTAGAAAACAATGTAACAGCACACATATAAAGATTCTGATTTCTGGCTTTTGAGTAGATTTTGATCATTGAATGAGGGATGTGGAGTGGAGAAAAACAATCAGATTTAGGAGCTATAAGAAGGGTTTTTAGCTACCTGAGAAAGTTGAAACCTGGCAAAGGTGAGATCTTCAGTGCTTCATACCACCCAAGGCACAAGACATAGTCTCGGTTCAGAAAGATAGTTTTACTAGAACACAATGATTTTATCTTACAGCAGATGTCAACTGGCCCAGAGTTACTGAAGCATGGGGAGTGGCTGTCATGTTCTAGGCATTAGGGCACATTTGAAAATGCTTGTTATTACAGTCATTTTGAGTCCATAAATCTGTACTTCTTGTTAAAATAGCATTATGTCATCATGGAACTTTTAAGGTAGTGTGGTCCTCTGAGGCAGCATCTTATGCTTCTGGTTCTGAAGGCATTTTGGGGAGTGTGTACATGTGCAGTTAGCCACCCATGAAAATTTCTTCTCTGAAAGAAGAGTTCTGTAATATTATGACTGTCTGTACTGTCAAGGGCCAGAAATTCTTTCTTTTATTTTACTCTTGTCTCATTTTATATGCTTAACTTAAGCTTTACAATGAAAGCTGTTCGATTAGGTCAAATTCAGAATATGGAATAAATAGGAAATTCAGTTTAATGTCAAGTATCGTGTTTGTAACATTTAAAATCTATGAATGTAGTTCCTCCCTGTTCTAAGTTTAGATCTCTGTAGGCCATTATCTGGTAGAATTATGAATATCAACTCCAACATGCATACAAAAGAAAGTATTTACTATAATCAGAAAAAATGTAAAATGATTTGGTGACTATAGGGAGAGGATGGAGAGAAAGTTCAGGTTCAAATTGGTAAAATTGTTTTATGCTGAACATTTCCTTAGTTTTATATGAAAGAAGCTTCAGTTTAAACTTAGGTTATATATTCCTTTTCTTGTTCACCAAAACTTCAAATCATTTCTCTTGTCTACTACTGTCCAAAATTTTCATAATTCTACCTCAATAAATCACTTCTTTTTATTTTCACTTCTTGTCATTTATACACAAACATTGACAGTTGCCTTCATAGCGCAAGCAATTTTGTATTCAGCTTTTTTCTTTTTAAAATAACTTTATTTTAAATAATTATTTATTTTTATGTGGTGCTGATTTGAACCAAGTGCTTCACACGTGCGAGGCAAGCACTCTACCACTGAAGCATAAACTCAGCCCGTATTCAGCTTTTTTCATTATGAATTTTTATATTACTTTATGAACTTCTCTGATTCTGTTAAACATTATTAAAATACAAATCAAGCAAAAAGGAAAAATGTATGACATCTATTGACCCACACATAGATGAAGAACTGAAAGACTATGGGCACTGCTGAGGCCATGTCTTACCACAACGGGTTGCATCTCTTTCTCTGTTGCCAAGAGAACAGAGAAACTAGTGTTTTTCACTTCCAGATATTGGTATAAGCAATGATTTCTTAGGAAAGACCCCCAAACACACAGACAACAAAAATAAAAATAGACAAATGGGATTATATGAAACACAGAAGCTTTTGCATAGCTGAGGAGATAATCAGCAGAATTAAGAGACAATCTATAGAATGGGAGAGAATATTTCCAAATTATTCATCTGATAATAGATTAATGTATAAACTATACAAGGAATTTAAAAAGCTTAACACCAAAACAAAATCTAAAAGTAAAAAGAAACAAACAAAACCCCCAAATAATCCACTTAAAAGTGGTCTAGCAGAACCTAAGTGCTTTTCAAAAAAAGGCATACAAAAAATGATCGAAAAGTAGATGAAACAATGTTCTATCTCACTAATCATTGGAGAAATACAAATCAAAACAATGAGATAGCATATCATCCTGGTTTAAATGGCTATCATCAAAAAAAGATGAAAAATAGCAAAAGTTATCTAGGACACACAGAAAGTGGAACTCCCTTACACTCTTGGTGGGAATCTAAATTAGTATAGCTGTTATGGAAAATAGCATAGAGATGTGTTAGTCAGCTTTTTGTTGCTGTGACCAAAATATCCTACAAGAACAACTTAGAGGAAGAAAAGTTTATTTTGGTTCATGGTTTCAGAGTTTTAGTCTATGGTGGGCTAACTCCATTGCTCTAGGCCCAAGGTGAGGTAGAACATCATGGCAGAAAAGCATAGTGGAAGAATATTACTCAGCTCAGGGAAGCTGGGGAGCAGAGAGAGAAAGGGGAAGGGGCTACAAGGAAGATGCACCCTTCCAGGACACATTCCCAGTGACCCACCTCTTCTAGCCATGCCCCACCTGCCTAAAGTTACCGCTCAGTCCTTTCAAACTAGGGTGGACTGGTTAGTTACAGCTCTTGTATTCCAATCATTTCACCTTCCTGCATTAAGACAGGAGCTTTAGGGGGACACCTCATATCTAAACAATAAAAGGAGGTCCCACAAAAAAGTAAACAGGAATATCATGTGGTCCTTCAATTCCACTACGGGGTATATATATCTCCAAAGAAGATAAAATAATTATACTGAACAAACAGTTGCCTTCCCATGTTTATTGCAGTATTATTCACAGTAGATAAAATATGAAATCAACCTAGGCTTCCGTTGATGGAAAAATGGATAAAGAAAATGTGGCATATATACACAATGGAATATTATTTAGCCATAAGAAGAATGAAATCCTGTCATTTGCAGCAACAAGGTTGGAACTAGTAGTTATTTCTTTAAGGGAAAAATACCCTGTTCTCACTCATTTGTGGAAACTAATAAGTGGCTTTGGAGAAAAATGCAATACAATAGAGGTCACTAGGGACTGGGAAGGGCTAAGGGTAGGAGGAAGAGAAATTTCAATGAGGGACAGCAAAATAGAGGGGGGAATTATTTATGTTTTTTTTTAAATAACATGATAGGGTAACTTTGATTAAAATAATCTATGACATATTTCAAGATGTCTCAAATAATATGAATTTCCTGGTATATAAAATGATTAATATTTGAAGAGATGGAAATGGTTATTACCTTTTGATCATTACACATTGTATAAACATACTGAACTACCAGAATGTACCCCATAAAGATGTACAAATATTATGTCTCAATAAATGAAAACAAGAATAAAAATACTAGTGTTTTATTCCTATGTACTTTCCCTAGGCTTTTACTGCATACAGGTGTCATCTTAGGAACTTTTTAGACTTACTGTTCTATTCCTAAGTAAACCTAGCACACATTACAGTGAAGTCTTAGCTCTCTGAACTTTCATGTGTTAAGAGTTGAAATCACTTAACTTCAAAAACCATAGCAGAGTGGTCAATGCACATAATTTGCCTCTCAAATTACCAAAAGGCATCCCACACACCCGCAATCCTTTCGCCCTGCGCTCTGTGAAGTTCATACTCTCCACCTTGGCAGGCCCAGCACAGTCTACCACAGTGCTGCATATAGATGGTTTTCCATCTTCCCTTCTCTAATTGGTACTTTCATTTCCTGTGGCCATGTGAAAGTTAGAGAGGATGCTAAGTCAGAAAAACAAAGAAAGGAAACATAAAACCCCGCCTTCAAATGGCCGCAACCATTTTGAAATAAAACATATCAGTTGTTATTTTTTTTAATATAATCCATAGGGATACATAACATAAAGGTCTGCATTAAGCTGGTTTTCTTTGATGTCTTGTTCATTTTCATAGCAAAAACAAAAGAATCTCTCTTTACATTAACTGCATAATTTTGTTTCTTTATGTAAGGAGTTGATCTTTTTCTCCTTTTAGTAACCTTGTCCATTGGGAAATAAAATGCCCACCATCATAAGGACAGTCTCAGCTGTTGCTGTGATACAGCTTAAAACATTTCAGTTAGCTGTCATCCTTTTTTTTTGACCCACTACATCCAGCAGAGAATTTTTACTTCTAAGGCCATAACTCAGTGTATTAGAGGGGTCTGGGCAGTAACATCCATTTCTAAAAGTATGTGAGGTTAACAGTTAGATGCTTTTTTTTCTCTCCTTCTTGGTTTACTTAACAGTAATGTCAGAGTGAAATAATGATGACAGATTCTTGGTTTCTGCTTATTCTGCACCAAAAGTTTGACCTCATTGAAGTAACACTGGCAACAAAATACATACATTCAGTTAGTATTAGCTGTGATAGCAACACATCACTTAACCTCAATTCTTGACTGCTAATCATCAAAACCAGCTTCTAGTGATCATACATGCTGATCTATAATATTAGAAGGATATGAGTTGACTATTTTCCACATGTCGATTAGTATCACCTTTATCTACAAGTCTGGAAGTGAGTTATTGTCTTATTATAACATTGAATGTTTTCTTCAGTTTCACATATAATTGTGTTTTGATAAATGCTGCCAGAAATCTGTTAAGGCTAAATTCCACAAAATTGTCTTTGGTACTCTAAATCTTCAAGGTCACTTATCATGGTGTGACTCCACAGATTCTCCTAGCAAGTTGCTAGGAGCAATTTTGTTAGTAACATGAACTCTACTGCAAATGGGGCCAAAGATTATATTAGCACAGTTTGATTTGAGATTTCCCAAAGTTTATTTAAAGGTGAATCATGGAATACACAGGGAAAAATTAAGTGTCATCATATTGTATAAATAAATAGTGTATTAGTGTTCATTACTCAGATAAAATTCAAGTGTAGAACAAGCAAACAAGAAATGTGGACTAATTAACGTAGGTAAACTGTTCTCCCCTCTGTCCCTGTTTTAAGCAGAGTAATTTGCAGTAAAATTTTAAGATTTGTATTGTTAGTAAACTTTTGGAAGGATACCTGCCATTAATAGTATTTCTTTCTTGATCCAAAAAAATAGTTTAGGGTTATTGACCATCCTGTGTTAGAAATCTTGAAATACAGCATTAGAAAAATATGTTTTCATCATTGGAATTAATCAAAATATTCAGCAGAACTTATAATTTTGGCACAAGTAATTTGGAAATCACAAGGGTTGGCAAAACATTTGTGCTTGAGAGGGTAATGGTTTGCTAATTTAAATGCCATTCTAAAGCAAGCACAACAACAAAGAGTTTAAAAAAAATATTTCTATGGATGTGTGAATATCAGTCTGTAGTTCCAAGATTTTGCAGGACAACAAAGCCTGAGATTCATTTTAGGACTCCTGTTTTCAACACTTTATGGGGCTTGAATTGCAATATTTAGAGGCAATTAAATATAACAGTGCTATTAAAAATGGAATTGCAAATATTAATAAGGAAAATATGTGCTACAAGGTAGAATTTGTTTTGCTGTTTCTCTCATTATCTGCATGATCACATTATGGGAAGACATGGAAGTTGTCTGCTTTTAACTTTATACTGGAATTCATGCTTTAATGCAAATTGTGTCCTTAAGAGGATGGCAGAGCAGATCATCTTCACTCTCTGGTAAGATCTTTTCTTTCCACAGCCCTTACCTTTGAACAAGGTAAGCCACTATGCATTTTGTACTCTAATCATGTATTTTAATTCAAGAACTGCTTAACATTGGGATAATGATAATCTTAGTAATTAATTAATGATCACACATTCTCCCTATTAACATACTTTAGTGTACATTAAATTATTAGGTGTCTGCCTAATAATGTAGCTGAGCAAATCTATTTAGAAATCCACATTATCCACTGTAATATGCAGAGAGATTTTACCAGCACACCTCAGTCTCTTCTAAGTAGTTCTAAAAATTCTCTGCTGAGACCAAGTGCATATACAAGAAGCACCGGGGAACCTTATTTTAAGAAATCCTCTTTTGGGGCTAGGGTTGTGGCTCAGCAGTAGAGTGTATGCTTAGTGTATGTGGGGCCCTGGGTTCGATTGTCAACACCACATATAAATAAATAAAATAAAGATATTGTGTCCAACT